>NC_141910.1:0-335937 GCF_057802395.1 Ceratotherium simum simum | reverse complement strand
CAAAACAATAATTCTAATCATAAAAATCAAAATAATGCATGATCCAAAAAAGAAAAGAACAAAAGAGAAACTAGACTTTATCAAAATTAAACTTCTGCTCTTCAAAAGGCACAGTCAGAAAAATGAAAAGACAAACCACACATTTGGAAAAAATATTTATAAAATACAAATATGAGAGAGAAATTGTATGCAGAATATGTAAAGAACTCTGACAGTCAATAATAAGAAAGCAAAAACTCCTATAAAAACTTGGCCAAAAATTTGAGCAGATACTTCACCAAAGAAGATGTACAGTAAAGTGACAAATCATGACTGAGAAACTGGAATGCTCATGCATTGCTGAAGGGGACGCTAAAGGGCAAAGCCACTTTGGAAAATAGTTGGGCAGTTTCTTATAAAGTTAAGCCTACATCTACCTCATGCCTCAGCAGTCCATTAGGAGGTATTTACCCAAGAGAAATGAAACCCTATATTCACACAAAAACCTGTGCTCAAATATTACAGCAACTGTATTCATAATAGTCAAAAATTGGAAAAAGCTAAACATCTTTAAACTGGTAACTAGATATGTAAATTGTGGTACAGCCTTGCTGGGACTACTCAGCAATGAAAAGAATGAACTACTGATACACACAACAACATGGATGAACCTCACTGCATTATGCTAAGTGAAAGAAGCAACACTCAAAAGTCTAAACACTGTGTGTTTCTTTTTCTATGACATTCTGGTAGAGGTAAACTGTAGGATCAGGGAACCAATCAGTGGCTGCCAGGGGCTGGGGGTGAGGAGAATTGGACCACAACAGGACTCAAAGGAACTTTTAAGGGTGATGGGTCTGTTCTCTGTCTTGGATGTGGTTGTGGCTGCATAGCTATGCATTTGCCAAAATTCATAGGAATTTATGCTAAAAATATATATTTCATGTATATAAATTATACCTCAGTAAACCTCACTTTAAAAAAATGTGCTGTGATTGAACATAAAACCTGGCTCTGAGCTTCTTGGAAGCCAATAAAAAGTAAATGTGCCAACTTACATACCTCATATCTACAGGAAAAAAGTTCCAGTTGCTATGTGTGACTAAAGGTTTTCCTAGTACCAAAGTTGAAGACAATTTCTTTCTTGGCAGCACTGAATAGGAGCTGTGTATTGGGTAATACTCTAAATAACAATTTCATAGAAAATACAAAAATGGAATTCATATAATTATTTCTTCTATAAATGTTGACTGTGAATAGAGAGCCTCAGATGGTAAGGCTGGTGTGTGGCCTGGGAATCAGATGGACTGTCCATCCAGGGACCTCAGAGGGAGTTTTCCTTGGTGAATTCACCAAGTCAAGGGTACATCTCTTAGAATTGCATGCTCATAAACTCCTTGCTGCTATTTCAGAGCTGAATGGGTTCACCCTTATGATGAGCCAAATGCCCATTTATTCATTTGCAGCCAAAAATCTAACCATCTATTACACTGGATGGTGGTATCCTCTGATTGGCACATCTCTTTCAGCTGAAGGAGGTGTGGTATAGTCATTGGAGCATCACCTGAGACAAGATTAGAACCCTGAGTGTGCATTTTATGAGCTGAGTGTGATAGTAGATAAATGACAACTTTCCCTAAGCCACAAATTTTTCATCTGAAATGTGGAAATAATAACACGTCTCTTACAAAGGTGTTGTGAGGAGTAAATAAAATAGTGTATATGAGTGACTTAGCATAGTGTCTGGGCATGCAATAAGTTCTTAGTACTAATTTTCATTGGTTAGACCCAGTTACAGAGGAAGCAAATTTACAGATAGGTGGTTGATGAGCAACAAGTCTTTTGGATTATTCTCCTTCACACAGTAACCAAAGTGATCTTAAAAAAAAAGTAAACTAGATCAAATTATTTCCCTGCTTAAAACTTTTCAGAGATTTCTCACTGCACTCAGAAATTCCTTGTCCTGTTCTTCCAGGCCTACATCATTAGTTGTCATCCTTGGCCACTGCGATTGGAATCTCCTGGGTAACTTTAAAAGCTAATGAGGGCTGGCCCCATGGCTTAGCGGTTAGGTGCTCACGCTCTGCTGCTGGCGACCCGGGTTTGGATCCCGGGCGTGCACCGAAGCACCACTTCTCCGGCCATGCTGAGGTCGCGTCCCACATACAGCAACTAGAAGGATGTGCAGCTGTGACATACAACTATCTACTGGGGCTTTGGGGGGAAAAATAAATAAATAAAATCTTAAAAAAAAGCAAAACAAAACAAAACTAATGATGCGTGGATTCCACCCCTTGAGATTCTGATGAAACTGGTCTGAGTGGTGACTGGGCATTGGGATTTTCATGAACCCACCAGGTGATTTAAGGGTGATATGACCTGACCCCTCCCTACTGTCCAAGGTGATTCTTACCACACCTCCTATCCTTCCTGCTCAACCATTGCGCCTCCTTTCTGAGCTGTGCTTGTGCTGAGTTCTTTCTGCCTCAGGAGGACCTAGTGCTTCCTCACTATTGAGGTACCAACCCAGATGCTACCAACCCTTCAATGTTGACATCGAATCCCACCTCTGTTATGACTCTGGCCCCTAGTCCAACCCCAGGGTTCTCTTTCATGTCAGGAATTTGGGGCTTTGGAGGGCTGAAAGTTTAACAATCAGTCTTTCATCACTGGTTGTAGTTGGAAACTCGTGTGTCTTCATACATGGATTATAAGGTTTACAGAGTTAATCTGATTTTCATAGTGAAGGTGTTTAAGTCTCAGGTATTCCAAAGTTATCCAGGCTCTTTGGAGGCCCTGATGCAGGGTGGAGCCTAGGGTGAGGTGGGTGAGGCTCTTGCCTCAGGCACAAAATTTAAGGAGTTACCAAAAAAACTCAGTAATTCAGATAAATAATATTTTAATGCAATATTTAAAAATATCAAAAATAATGCAAAAAATCTGTGATGAAAATAATCAGAATTTTAAGTAAAGACAGAATTTATTTTATGAATAAAGAAATATCAAGAGACACTGTTTTATTTTGTGGCTATAGTGTACCTGAGAGAATTTGATTCTGTGTACTTCCTTGGATTCTGAAATCAAAAGACATAGAGTGGCTGAATGGATAAAAAAAATAAGAACTCCAGATATGCTGCCTACAAGAAACTCACTTCAGCTTTAAAGACACACATAGTCTGGAACGAAGGGATAGGAAAAGATATATAAATGGTACATATCCATGGAAATGGTAACCAAAAGAGAGCAAGGGTTGTGATATTTATATCAGGCAAAATAGACTTTAATTCAAAAACAGTAATCAGAGACAAGGAAGTGTATTATATAAATATAAAGTGGTCAATTTATCAAGGGGAAATAATAATAGTAAATGTATATGCACCCAATATCAGAGCACCTACATATATAAAGCAAACATTAACAGATGTGTAGAAGAAATAGACAGCAATGCAATAACACTAGGAGACTTCAATACCCCACTTTCAACAATGGATAGATCATCCAGACAGAAAATCATTAAGAAAATATTGGACTTGAACTATACCTTAGACCAAATATACCTAACAGACATATATAGAACATTCCATCCAATAGCAGCAGAATACACTGTCTTCTCAAGTTCACACAGTACATTTCCCAGGATAGATAATATATTAGGTTACAAAACAAATATTTAAATATAAGAATATTTAATTCATACCAAATATCTTTTCTGACCACAATGATGTGAAACTGCAAATCAATAACAGGAAGAAATGTGGAAAATTCACATACGTGGAGATTAAACAACAGACTCCTGAAGAACCAATGGGTTAAAGAAGAAATAAAAAGAGAAATCAAAAAGTAACTTGAGACAAATGAAAACACATCACACCAAAAATTATGGTATTCAGCACATGCAGTTCTAAGAGGAAAATTTGTAGTGATAAACTCCTCCATTGAGAAAAAAGAAGATGTCAGATAAATGACATAACTTTATACCTCAAGGCACCAGACAAAGAAGAATAATTTAAGCCCAAAGGTAGCATAAGGAAGGAAATAACAAAGATAAGAGCAGAAATAAGTGAAATAGAGACTAGAAGGACAATAGAAAAGATGAATGAAACTAAGAGTTGATTTTTTATTTTTATTTTTTTTTATTGTGAGGAAGATTAGCCCTGAGCTAGCATCTGGTGCCAATTCTCCTCTTTTTGCTGAGGAATATTGGCCCTGGGCTAACAGCCGTGCCCATCTTCCTCTACTTTATATGATAAAGTATAAGTAGTGCACAGGTCTGCACCCAGGATCCAAACCTGTGAACCCTGGGCTGCTGAAGTGGAGTGTGCGAACTTAGCCACTATGCCACTGGGCTGGCCCCTAA
This sequence comes from Ceratotherium simum simum, assembly GCF_057802395.1. Taxonomy (NCBI): domain Eukaryota; kingdom Metazoa; phylum Chordata; class Mammalia; order Perissodactyla; family Rhinocerotidae; genus Ceratotherium; species Ceratotherium simum. The sequence continues at coordinate 331,601 of NC_141910.1, read as the reverse complement.
GAGTTGATTTTTTGAAAAGATAAACACAATCAACCAACCTTCAGTTAGACTAACTAAGGAAAAAAGAAACAGTATTCACATAAAATCAGAAATGAAAGAGGAGATGTTACAACTAGTACCACAGAAATACACAGGATGATAAGAGATTACTTTGAACCATTGTATGTGACAAATTGGATAAGCTAGAAGAAATGGATAAATTCCTAGAGACATCCAACCCATCAAAACTGAATCATGAAGAAATATATAATCTGAACAGACCAATTACTAGTAAGGAGATTGAATTGATAATCAAAAATCTCCAACAAAAAAAAGTCCAGGACCAGATGGCTTCACTGGTGAATTCTACCAAATGCTTCAAGAATTAACACCAATCCTTCTCAAACTCTTCCAAAAAATAGAAGAGGAGGGAACACTTCCAATCTCATTTTACAAGGCCAACATCAAACTAATACCAAAGACAGACAAAGATTGTCTTCATTGCATACACCTGATGAACATCGATGCAAAAATCCTCAACAAAATACTAGCAAAATGAATTCAACAGTACATTAAAAGGATTATACAACATGATCAAGTCAGATTTATCCCTGGGCTATAAGAGTGGTTCAACATATGCAGATTAATACACGTGATATACCACATTAAAAAAATGAAGGATAAAAACCATATGATCATCTTAATAGATGCATAAAATGTATCTGACAAGTTCAACTCCCTTTCATATAAAAACTGTCAACAAATTGGGTATAGAAGGAACATACTTCAACATAATAAAGGCCATATCTGACAAACTCACAGGTAACATCGTAACTCAAGGGTGAAAAGCTAAAAACTTTTCCTCTAATATCAGGAACAAGACAAGGGTGCCCACCCTCACCACTCCTATTCAACACAGTACTGGAAGTCCTAGCCAGATCAATTAGTCAAGAAAAGGAAATAGAAGGCATCCAAATTGGAAAGGAAGACGTAAAACTGTCTCTGTTTACAGATGATATGATCTCATATACATAAAACTCTAAAGACTCTACCCCAAAACTATTAAAACTAATAAATTAATTCAGTAAACTTTTAGGATACAAAGTCAACATACCCAAATCAGTTGCATTTCTATACACTAACAGCAAACTATCCAAAAACAAATTAAGAAAGTACAGATTTTGAATACTGTGCTGATCAACAAACAAGACAGAGAAGAGAGAGAGAGAGGCTGGAAAATAGCACATAGTCTTTTTCCCTGCCTCAACCTGTAAGGGACAAATATTACTTTCACTCATATTTTATTGGCCCAAATTAGTTAAATTTGTAAGGAGACTGAGAAATATAGATGAGCAAATAGAATACGTGGAGAGTAACAATGTCTCTGCCATAATAACTTACTGTCTACATGTATAGAATTAATTTTTATAGGTGCATCCATAATTAATTTATTTTTGTAAAACTATTTTCACCTAACATTTCATCAACTATTTTAATATATTTACGTGGTCTTTATATTTATTATTTTATGACTGTACAATATTCTACTTTGTTTGCATTAGATACTTTCACAACCCACTGCTCATGCAATTTGCTTCTATACTCATTGAGTGCTTTGCATAGGCCCCTCCAGGCCCAGATCATCTGCTCAGCTTTTATAAAAGGAGCCTTTGCAATGTGAGCTGAGCTGCATCAGGCAGGCAGGGGCAGCAAGATGATGTCGCAGACACAGGTCCTTTTGTCCTTGTTGCTCTGGGTCTCAGGTGAGAAATTTAAAAGTGCCTCAGTCCTTTTGGAGTAATATCTTTCTAGAGGTAAAAAAAATAATTTTAAAGTATAATGAGAAACACTGGCTATTTCCAAAATAGATCCATTTATGTGCTGATGTGTAATACCATTGGAAAGTACATTTTAAATTACGTATTTCAATGTGTCTATGATAAATTGTGTGTATCATCATTATCCATTTGTGATTGCAGGTGCCTGTGGGGACATCGTGATGACCCAGTCTCCAGCCTCCTTGGCAGTGTCTCTAGGAGAGAGGGTCACCATTAACTGCAAGGCCAGTCAGAGTGTTAGCAGCTACTTAGCTTGGTACCAGCAAAAACCAGGACAGGCTCCTAAGCTGCTCATCTACTCAGCATCCAGCAGGGCATCTGGGGTCCCTGACAGATTCAGTGGCAGTGGATCTGGGACAGATTTCACTCTCACCATCAGCAGCCTCCAGGCTGAAGATGTGGCAGTTTATTACTGTCAGGAGCATAACAGTGCTCCTCCCACAGTGCTTCAGCCTCTAACACAAACCTCCCCAGAACCAGGGGTCAGTGAGTCTTTTCTGCACCAGCTGCTTCCTCCCCACACAGCCCTGAACATGCACATTCCTCCATCTGCCTGAGAGGTCATATCTCTTGATTTATTCCCTGGAGGGATTGTAGGTCCCAGGAGGATATTAAAAGAATTGGCTTTTTCTGGATCCCTTTTTGTGGGAAATTATGGAAGAAACGTGTTGTAAAGATCTTTTAGAGATGCTATCAAGAATTTTTGTTTCATGGGAACCTGCATGTTTCCCATGGACTGAGTCACATGATTAAGCCACTAAGGTTTGTTCTACCCTGAGAAGAAGGGTCCAGTGAATTTTACACCCTCATAGATCAATTCTGTCTTCCTGGTGTCTCCTTGATTTTGGAACATTTCTATTTTAATTCCTTATTCTCCTGGTCTCCTTTCTTTATCTGCAATCACCCTCAACTCTGGCCCATTCCAATATTAAACACTTGGCCTCTCCTATTCAAATCCTTCCACACAGAGGTAGTATCCTGCTCTTGCTTTTTCCTTCCATGGACCTATTTTCCAGCCAAGTATTTCTGGTCCATATCACCGAAGTTTCTTTCCTACTCTACCTCCTTTTGTACCACCCTTTTATCTTCTCTCCATTTCCTCTAGTCATACTCATCCTTATGAAGGCAATTCTCTAATTTTTTAACCCTGTCAATCTAGAAATATGTGATAGTGTGCCCTATTACCGTGTCCTGTCATTTGTCAAGTATTTCTTCAAATACATCCCTTAGGCACCGAAATCTAACTTTGTGACTGAAGGAAATGGTGACTCTAAGTGTGCTATAACTTGAGTCCCTTAGATAATATTTGATTAATGCCTGTATCAGTGTAAAAAAAAAAAACCAGTCATTTTAGTATTACTTTTTCACGTTCTTCTGAAATACATGGGTTAATGAAATTTAGCTTCAGAAATGATCACAGCAAACTTGATCTTGTACTCTGAACACTCTTTCCTCCATTACAGCTTCTCATAATAATTAGAAATATATTTAAATTATTGGGTTGAGGAATCCATGTCATTCATTCATTGAAGAAATGTTTTTTGAGTGTTTACTATGTGTCAAGAGCAAAAATATCTGCTTTCGTTCCAATTGGGTAGCCAGATAATAAACAATTGCAATCAGTAAATATTTACTATGTCGTTTTGTAAGTGCTGCGAAGAAAAATAAAGCAAGGAAGGGGTAAAAGCTTGTGGGGGTAACAGTGCGTAGAAATTTAAAACTGGATGATGTATTAGTTAGCTCTTGTTGTGTAATAAACCAACCACAAAATGCAGTGGCTTAAAATGGTAGTGTTTTTATTGCGGTCATGTTTATGGGTCAGTTGATTAGTTCTGTTAATATGGGCCAGACTTGATTGATCTTGCGTGGCTTGCTTGTGTATTTAAAGTCAGCTGACAGGTCAACAGGGTGCTAGGTGATATAGAAAGGCTCACATTTCTTTCATCTCTTTCACATGTCTGTAGTTGGCTGAGCATCAACTGGGGGTCTCTGGGAGACTAGACCTCATGTCTCTCATCAATGGGCAGACTAATCTCAATTCCCTATGACAGTTGGCAGGTCCCAGGAGAAAAAGTAAAACTACATAAGGCATCTTGAAGCCTAGACTCAGTACTTTCACAATGTCCCATTTGATGCATTCTATTGGTGAAGTAGAGGGTAAATAGGCCCCATCTGTTGATAGGAGGAACTAGAAAGTTATATTGCAAAAAGTGTAGATATAGGGAGGGAAGGGGTATCCCCCTTAAGAATGGGGGATATATTTTTGCAATCAATCTACTATAGATGGCCATGGAAGGCTGCACTGAGAAGGTGTGACTTAATCAAAGTCTTAATGTGGTGAGGAAATGAGCCATAGAAATATCTCCAGGCAATAGAGTTTTAATTAGAGGAAACTTCACATTTCTGAGGTAGAAACATGACGAGCATGTTGAAGAAATAGAAGGAAGCCAATGTGGCTAACGTGGGAGAGTAGTGGAAATGAGATCAAAGAAATAATGAGTAGGCCACATTGTGTAGGATTTTGTTGACTGCCCTAAGGATTTGGGTATTTTTTGCATGACATGGTAAGTGGGATAGTTTTGAATAGAGGAGGACATGATTTGATACATGGTTTCACAGGATCTCTCTGTTAGGGACAATAGCTATCATCCAGGCTAGAGATGATGACAGCTTTGGACTATGGCAGTAACAGTAGAAGAGGTGAGGAGTGGTATATTTTGAAGATAGAGATAACAATATGCTGATGGTTTTAACAAGGAGTGTGATAGAAAGAGAGGTGTCAAGATGCCTGCAGGGTTTTTCTCTGAGAACTAAAAGGGGGAGTTGCCATTTCTTTAGATACAGAAAACTGTGTGAATAGTAGTGGGGAGTAAGATCAGGATTTTGGTTTTGGACATTTTAAATTTGAGGTACATATTAAACGTCTGTGTGTGGTTGTCAAGTAGACCATTGGATATATGAGTCTAGAGTTCTGTTGAGAGAACTGGGCTGGATATTGAAATATTATAACCAATGGAATGAGTGTGGAATAACATTTCATGAAATATTTTAATGTATTTATATTGTCCCTATATTTATCACTTCATGGCTGTACAATATTCTTTTTTGTTTACATATCATAGTTTATAAATTTATGCTCTTAATTCTGGACATTTAAATAGTAATTTATTATTATTTTTTCTATTATAAAATGTTGAATTAATAAAATGACATGGCTTTGTTGACTTATTTTACTAAGATTAATTTCTAGTGCCATGAGAGAAAATAAGAAGGGTCAGCCTTCCATTGAAACATATGTGCATAAATTATATGCATAATCTAATTCTACTTATGTAGAATTATATGCATATATTAATTATATGCATAAATTAATTCTGAATATATTAATGCAGAATTATATGCATATAATTATATGTATAAATTATATGCATAAATTAATTCTGTTTTATGAATTTTATTTGTTTGGGCATAAAGTTTAGATATGGCAATTCTCATTCCACTTTTGGTAAGAAAAATCTAAAGCATATAAACTCTAAATCCTATATGCTTACTCTCACAAAATCCCAAATATCCTGTTGGGGTGCATCATAGTTTAAATTACGGGTGAAATACATAGTCACGCAACTAGTGAGGTTAAGATCGACATTTAACTCGACTTTTTGAAGTTTGAAGCTGAGAGGAACAGAGTCAGATATTTCTTTGTGAATCTGCTGATTTTGAACATTTTGATTCACTCAATTAAAGCTTCCCCTGATTCATTCTCTGCATACAATGAATGATCGAGAGAGTAGCAAACTGTTAAGTGGAAGTATCAACAGGATGAACATGGTCTCACAGTTACACTAGCAGGAACAGTCACCCAGTTTTTGAGATTTCTAACATCTTAGTAATGTGAAAAGAGCCTTTGAGAACTGTTTATGTTTCAGTGGAAGGCTGGCCCTTAGGAGTTTTTGAACGTCCTGAGCTGTTGTCAGAAAATGTTATTTCTGGGCACTGATTGAACAGTATCAATGAAATTTATTGAGAAAGTTTACCATTGAGGCCAATATATGATTGATTAACTTAGCTAAGAGTCAGTGAAGAAATTGGAATTGCCTGCTCTTCTGTTTTCTGTTATTTCACATCAATATTCCTGATTAAAATTTCTAGGCAGTGAGGAATTTCCAAGGTCTTGGAAAGAGGAAAAGTTATAGAGGTGAAATCAGTATTTGAGGCCACTTTCCTACTGGAATATCTCCCAAGTCCAGAAAAAGCAACTGAGGGGCAGTGAAGCTGGGCAGAGGTTTTGACAATATCATGAGGCTAGATGGACAAAAAATTGGAGTTTGGGGTTTGTGAAGGAAGAGAGCACTAATAAACAATCCCAAAGGGCTGCATCCAAGGGGTAAGGGTAAACCAGAAAAAGATCAGCCCTTGCAGAGACTGAAAGAAATCTAGTTATCTAAATTCCTAAAATTGAATTAAAATAATATAGGACTACTAGCAGTCTGAATTGCTGTGAAAATCTGAAAGATAATATCATCCCAGCCTCAAATTATTTACATAATTTTTTATATAATGTGTTCAGGAATCAATGAAAAATAACTAAGTGCATGAGGAGAAAAGACAGCATGATTGAAAACTAAGAGCAACAACTTATAGTAGAAGCATAAGATTCAGATAATGGAGTTATATTTTAATAATAATACTAAATATACTTAAATGTTTAAGAGATGAAAGACAAGACTAATACTTTCAAGAGAATTGGAAACAATAATGGAGAATAAAGTGGAAATTCTTTCTATAAAACAATTAGAATAGTATTTACTTAAGTTACTGGACGTGAGTACAATAAACATTTGAATGAAAATATATAATATAATTATACTGGTAGGTCTTTATAAAGATATTGGCTATGTGGCACATTTTCCATCTCACCAGTTTGGTCTCACTTCATTTTTTAATTTTAATTTAATTTTTTTATTGATGTCATAATAGTTTATGACATTGTGAAATTTCAGTTGTACATTATTATTTGTCAGTCAACATATATATGTGCCCATTTACCCCTTATGCCCAACCCCCAATGCCCTTCCCCTCTGGTAACCAGGAATCTGTTCCTTTCTCCGTGTATTTATTTATCTTCCATATATGAGTGAAATAATATGGTATTTGTCTTTCTCTGTCTGGCTTATCTCACTTAACATAATACCCTCAAGTTCCATCCGTGCTGTTGCAAATGGGACAATTTTGTCTTTTTTATGGCCAAGTAGTATTCCATTGTATATACATACCACATCTTCTTCTTTTTTATTAATTTATTTTTTTATTGCAGTAACATTGGTTTATAACATTGTATACATTTCAGGTGTTCATCATTATACTTCTATTTCTGCATAGATTACATCATGTTCACCACACAAATACTAATTACAGTGCATCACCACACACATGTGCCTAGTCATCTCTTTCACCCTCCTCCCTCCCCCATTCTCCTCTGGTAACCACCAATCCAATCTCTGTCTCTATGTGTTAGTTTGTTGTTGTTTTTATCTTCTGTTTATGAGTGAGATCATATGGTATTTGACTCTTTTCCACTGACTTATTTCACTTAGCATAATACCCTCAATGGCCATCCATGTTGTCACAAATGGCTGGATTTCATCATTTGTTATTGTTGAGTAGTATTCCATTGTGTATATATACCATATCTTCTTCATCCATTCATCCCTTGATTGGCACTTAGGTTGCTTCCAAGTCCTGGCTATTGTGAATAATGCTGCGATGAACACAGTGGTGCATGTATCTTTACTCATTGGTGTTTTCATGTTCTTTGGATAAATACCCAGCAGTGGAATAGCTGGATCATTTTGTAGTTCTATCCTTAATATTTTTAGGAATCTCCATACTATTTTCCATAGTGGCTGCACCAGTTTGCACTCCCACCAGCAGTGTGTGAGAGTTCCCTTCTCGCCACATCCTCTCCAACAGTTGTTTCCTGTCTTGTTAATTATAGCCATTCTGATGGGTGTGAGGCGATATCTCATTGTAGTTTTCATTTGCATTTCCCTGATAGTTAATGATGTTGAACATCTTTTCATGTGACTGTTGGCTATCTGTATATCCTCTTTGGAAAAATGTCTGTTCATATCCTCTGCCCATTTTTTATTGGGTTGTTTGTTTTTCTGTTGTAGAGTTGTATGAGTTCTTTATATATTTTGAAGATTAACTCCTTGTTGGATATATCATTTGTAAATATTTTCTCCCAGTTGGTGGGTTGTCTTTTTGTTTTGTTCATGGTGTCCTTTGTCTTGTAGAAGCTCTTTAGTCTGATGAAGTCTCATTTGTTTGTTTTTTCTTTTGTTTCCCTTGCCCGAGTAGATATGGTATTCTAAAAGATCTAAGACTGATGTCAAAGAGTGTACTGCCTACATTTTCTTCAAGGAGTTTTATGGTTTCACATCTTACCTTCAAGTCTTTAATCCATGTTGAGTTAATTTTTGTGTATGGTGAAAGATAATGGTCTACTTTCATTCTTTTGCATGTGGCTGTCTAGTTTTCCCAACATCACTTGTTGAAGAGACTTTTCTTTCTCCATTGTATGTTCTTAGCTCCTTTGTGAAATGTTAGCTGTCTGTATGATTGTGATTTTATTTCTGGGCTTTCAATTTTGTTCCATTGATCTATGTGTCTGTTTTTGTACCAGTACCATGCTGTTTTAATTAATATAGCTTTGTAGTAAATTTTGAAGTCAGGGATTGTGATGCCTCCAGGTTTGTTCTTTTTTCTCAGGATTGCTTTAGCTATTCAGGGTCTTTTGTTGTCCCATATGAATTTTAGGATTCTTTGTTCTTTTTCCGTCAAGAATGTCACTGGGATTCTGATTGAGATTGCATTGAATCTGTAGATTGCTTTAGATAATATGGACATTTTAACTATGTTTATTCTTCCAATCCATGTGCGTTCAATATCTTTCCATTTCTTTATGTCATCATCGATTTCTTTCAATAACGTCTTATAGTTTCACTGTATCGGTCTTTCACCTCCTTGGTTAAATTTATTCCTAGATATTTTATTCTTTTTTTGCAGTTGTAAATGGGATTGTCTTCTTGAATTCTCTTTCTGTTATTTCGTTATTCGTGTATAGAAATGCAACTGATTTTTGTAAGTTGATTTTCTACCCTGCCACTTTGCTGTAGTTGTTGATTTCTACTAGTTTCCTGATGGATTCTTTAAGGTTTTCTATATATAAAGTCATATCATCTGCAAACAGTGAGAGTTTCACTTCTTCCTTGCCAATTTTGATATCTTTTATTTCTTTTCCTTGCCTAATTGCTCTGGCCAAAACTACCAGTACTATGTTGAATAAGAGTGTCGAGAGTGGGCACCCTTGTCTTGTTTCTGTTCTCAGAGGGATGGCTTTCAGTTTTTCTCATTGAGTATGATGTTGGCTGTCGGTTTGTCATAAATGGGCTTTATTATGTTGACGTACTTTTCTTCTATACCCATTTTATTAAGAGTTTTTATCATAAATGGATGTTGAATCTTGTCAAATGCTTTCTCATCATCTATTGAGATGATCATGTGGTTTTTATTCTTCATTTTGTTAATGTGGTGTATCACATTGATTGATTTGTGGATGTTGAGCCATCCTTGTGTCCCTGGTATAAATCCCACTTGATCATGGTGTATGATCCTTTTAATGTGTTGCTGTATTCAGTTTGTCAATATTTTGTTGAAGATTTTTGCATCTTTGTTCATCAGCAATGTTGGCCTGCAGTTTTCCTTCTTTGTGTTGGCCTTGTCTGGCTTTGGGATTAGGGTGATGTTGGCCTTGTAAAATGGGTTAGGAAGTGTTTTGTCTTCAATTTTTTGGAATAGTTTGAGGAGGACAGGTACTAAATCTTCTTTGAATGTTTGGTAGAACTCTCCAGAGAAGCCGTCTGGTCCTGGACTTTTATTTTTTGGGTGGTGTTTGATTACTGTTTCAATCTCTTAACTTGTGATTGGTCTATTCAGATTCTGTATTTCTTCTTGGTTCAGTTTTGGGAGGTTGTATGAGTCTAGGAATTTATCCATTCCTTCTAGATTGTCTAATTTGTTGGCATATAGTTTTTCATAGTATTCTCTTATAATCCTTTGTATTTCTGTGGAATCTGTTGTAATTTCTCCTCTTTCATTTCTAATTTTATTTATTTGAGCCTTCTCTCTTTTATTCTTAGTGAGTCTGGCTAAGAGTTTGTCAATTTTGTTTATCTTCTCAAAGGACCAGCTCTTAGTTTCATTCATCCTGTCTGCTGTTTTTTTCTTGGTTTCAATTTCATTTATTTCTGCTCTAATTTTTATTATTTCCCTCCTTCTGACTTTGTACTTTTTTTGTTCTTCTTTTTCTATTTCTGTTAGGTGTAGTTTAAGATTTCTTATTTGTGATTTTTCTTGTTTGTTAAGGTGGGCCTGTATTGCTATGAATTTCCCTCTTAGGCCCACTTTTGCTGCATCCCATAGGATTTGGTAGGGTCTATTTTCATTTTCCTTTGTCTCCAGATTTTTTTTTGATTTCTCCTTTAATTTCTTCAATCATCCGTTGGTTTTCAGAAGCATTGTGTTTGGTCTACACGTTTGTCACTTTCTCAGATTTTTTCTTGTAGTTGATTTCTAGTTTCATAGCATTATCGTCAGAAAAGATCCTTGATAGGATTTCAATCTTTTTAAATTTATTGAAGCTTGCCTTGTTTACCCACATATGGTCTACTCTTGAGAATTTTCCATGTGCACTTGTGAAGAATGTGTATTCTGCTGATTTTGGATGGAGTGTCCTATATATATCTATTAAGTCCATCTGGTATGGTTTTTCATTTAGTTCCACTATTTCCTTCTTGACTTTCTGTCTGGATGATCTATCCATTGATGACAGTGAGGTGTTAAGGTCCCCTACTATTATTGTGTTGTTGTTAATATCTCCCTTAAGGTCCATTAATAGTTGTTTTATGTACTTTGGTGCTTGTAAGTGTTATGTCCTCTTGGTGGAATATCCCTTTTATCATTATATACTTTCTCTCTTTGTCTCTCATTATCTTTTTGTATCTTGAATTCTACTTTGTTTGATATAAGTATGACAAGACCTTCTTTCTTTTGTTTGCCATTATCTTAGAGTATCATCTTCCATCCCTTCACTCTAAGCGTGTATTTGTCTTTAGAGCTGAGATGTGTTTCCTGCAGGCACCAGATTATTGAGTCTTGTTCTTTAATCCATCCAGCCACTCTGTGTCTTTTGATTGGGAAATTCAATCCATTTACATTTAGAGTGATTATTGATATATAAGGGCTTAATGCTGTCATTTTATCCCTTGTTTGCCAGTTATTTTGTATTTTCCTTGTTTCTTGTCCCATGTATTGCGGACTACCAATTCAGTTAGGTGGCTCTCTATGATGGTTTTCTCAGTTTTCTTTTTCTTTATCATTGTGTCTCTGTTCTGATTTTTTGTTTAGTAACCATGAGGTTTGTATAAAAGATCTCATAGACGAGATAGTCCTTTCTCTGATAGCCTCTTATTTCTTTAGTCTAAACAGGTTTCATCCCTTTCCTCTTTCCTTTCTAAGTTGTTGTCACAACTTATTCCATTATGTGTTGTGAATTATTGGTTAAAACAAAGTGATTAGATTTATTTTTGATATTTTCCTTCCGTTTATCTTTAGAGTTATAATTAAGTGTTTGCTAATCTGTTCTGATAGAGAGTTGCAATTTTCTGATTTTGTCTGCCTATTTTTATCCTTGCTGAAGGCTTCATAAACCCTTTCTTTTTTTTTTTTTTCCAATGTGAGGGCCTTCTCACTCAAATCTTTAGGGGGGGTCTTGTGGTGATGAACTCTCTCAGCTTTTGTTTATCTGGGAAAATTTTTATTTTTCCATCATATTTGAAGGATAGTTTTACTGGATACAGTATTCTTAGTTGAAAGTTTTTGTCTTTCAGAATTTTGAGTATACCATTCCACTCTCTCCTAGCCTGTATGGTTTCTGCTGAGAAATCTGCTGAAAGCCTGATGGGGTTCCTTTGGAGGTTATTTCCTTCTGCCTTGCTGCCCTTAATATTTTTTCTTTGTCATTGGCTTTTGCCAGCTTTAGTAATATATGCCTTGGAGAAGATCTTTTTATATTGTCTCCATTTACATGTAACTCCAGCTCATTCTCCAGGTTGGGGAAGTTCTTAGCTATTATTTCTTTGAACAAACTCTCTGCTCCTTTCTCCCTCAATTCTCTCTCTGGAATGCCTATAATCCTTATGTTGCATTTCCTAATTGAGTTGGATATTTCTCAGAGAATTCCACCATTTCTTTTTAGTCTTAGTTCTCTCTCCTCTTCCATCTGAAGCATTTCTCTATTCCTATCTTCTAGATTTCTAATTCTATCCTCTATAATATGAGCTCTGTTATTTAAGGAATCCAGATTTTTCTTTATCTTACCCGTTGTGTTTTTCATCTCCAACATTTCTGTTTGGTTTTTCTTTATAGTTTCTACCAGTTTTGTGAAGAATTCCCTCTGTTCATTAATTTTGTTCCTGATTTCATGAACAGTTTCTCTGAATTCTCATATCTTTTTGAGTATTTTTATGATGGCTGTTTTGAATTCTCTGTCATTTAGATTGTAGATTTCTGTGCTTTCAGGATTGATTTCTGGGTGTTTGTCTTTTTCCTTTTTGTCTGGAGTATTAATATATTTCTTCATATCATTTGATGGAGTGGATTTGTGCCATTGCATAGTGATAGTATCTGGTCACAGGTTCCACCTGCTGCCACTTGGGAGTGGCAGATGCTGTATAATCTGAGTCTGCTGTGGTCACTGTCAGATGTGCCTGTCTGAACCTGGGCCACTCCTTGGGATTGCAGTGGCCCTATTGGGTCTCCAACCTAATGGGAATGCCATCATGCAGGGTCTCAGGGCTGCTGCCACCTGCTCCCCTAGTCTCACTGAGTCACACTTCCCCTTTGGGGCTGCAGCAGTCTTATGGGTGTTTGTGGCAGCTGGGAGCCCATTTTCCTGGGCTGCAGATACACTGCCATCTGCTCCTAGATCTGGTCCTAGGTCACACCAGCTTTGTGCTTGCTGAGAAGGGCCTCCCCATGGGGTCCCAGCCAGAGCCACTCCCTGAGACCATGGTGGGACTGTGATCTCTCCCACTAGACCAGAAAGTGATCACATTGGGGCTTAGGACTGCTGCTGCCTGCTCCCACAGTCTTGCTGAGTCATGCTGCCCCTTCAGGACTTCAGCAGTACTATGGGCATTCGAGGCAGCCAGGACCTCATTTGCCCGGGCTCAGAGTTCAACCACCATCTGCTCCAATGTCATACCAGAATTTGTGCCTTGTGGGCAGGGCCTCCCCAATGTGTCTGAGCCTGAGTTGCTCCCCATGGACCACTTGATGCTGTGGACTCCCTCACCAGATAGGAGAAGCAATCACTTGGGGGCTCAGGGCTGCTGTCAACTGTTTCTGCAGTCGTGATTATGTGCACTACCACCCTTGGGGCTGCAGCAATGCTATGAGTGCTCAAGCTGGGAGAGCAGTCGCACATATGTACTGGGTTGCCTGGGGAACAGACAGTGCTGACCAATCTCCATCACCTCCCTAGGGGTAGTCCATCCACCTTCAGATCTTTAGCTGCATGGGTCTCTCAAGTGTCCTCATGCACTGTGTGGGGATTCTCAGCTGATCAATGAATGTCCATTTTGTTGTAGTTCAAAGGGGGAGAGACAAAGGAAACAGCCCACTCTGCTATGTGGCTGATGTCACTATCTGGGTCTCACTTTATTTTTGAAAATCTGTTGAGACCAGGTGTGTATTAATGAGGTGTCAGCTCTCATGTCCTTTCACTTTTATTACCTGTGTTCACTTTTATTACCTGTGTTTGTCTCTGCCCAAATTAGGGACAGAATTTACCATCAGAACCAGGACTACTTTCAGGGAATACTCAATGCCTTTGAAACCAGGGCTTCTCATATCACCTGACTTTGAGTTGCCTTCCTATATCTGCAGGATCTAACTGCTGTTGCCTTTCTCAATTTCCCTGACCTTGCTACCTTAAGTACTCCGTGACAGCTGAAAGGCCATTCTTGTTTCTCTGGATTTTCGTTCTCTTCTCTTCGCAAGTTGGGTCCATTTGCTCATCTGTCCTGGATGTGACTGTGGAATTTTGTGGACTGATGGTAGCATTTCCACATTTTCTGTTTTTACTGAATCATTAAAAATAATAATGAGTTTCCTAGACTCCAAGATATCTTTGCTTTAAAGATATATCTTCAATGTAGAACATTTTTATTAAATATATGCAAAATTCTATTTAAAACCTGTACTATATATTTATCATTATAAAAAAATGCACTGTGCTGGTGCCACAGTCCTAGTTTGAGTCTCTGCTTTCTTTCATAATCCATGCCAGATTCATTATTTCTGAGGATAAATAAATGATTTGGAAGATTATCAAAGTATACTCAGCTTAATATATGATGTATCGATTGGTTACAGATTGATACGTTGAGACATCCTATTGTACATAAGTTTTTTCTGCAACCACCCCTTCCACGATTCAGAATGGTGACACGAAGTCTCCACTTGGTGGGAGAGTTGTCAGGCACCCAAACCTGCTACATTATGGACCTCAGAGATTAAAAGCCTAGGGTATGGATCATAGATGGAGAATATTCAAGTAATATTAAAAAAGAGACCATTTGATACTTTGGCCTGATTCCCTGTCTAGTTTGATCAATCATTCCAATTTGCCTAGGAGTGAGGGTTTTTCATGGCCTGAGATTTCAGTGCTAAAATCAGCAAAGCCCTGCAAAAACTGGATTGGCTTGTTACCCTAACTATCCCCTCTCTAGTCTGCCTTTCTGAGGAGGTTAGGGCTCAGGGAAGGGGAAAGAAATTGAGGTGAAGACAATCAGGGTTTCTGTTATCCAAAGTAATTCAGAAACAGAGTTGAAAGGTAGAAATGTAATTTGATTTTCCTTAAAATTGTTTTTTCCGAGGGGAGAATTGGAGAGTAGAAACATGGAGCACACTCTATCCTGCCTAGATTTCCAATATATGCAGCCCAGCAGTCGAGTCCCACTGCATGTGGGCTTGGAAAAAGTAAGAAAAGTAATGAGTGGTCCAGTGAGAGGGGAATGGGAGAGATAGAAAGCAAGCGCTATGCCTGGCATGAAGATCAGAAATGTTTCATTCCTATAGGCTTAAGAAGTGGAACACAATGTATTTGAAGGGTGTTATTTGTTAGGATACTGTAGAGAAACAGAACCAATAGGATATATACATAGAAAGAGATATTTTAAGGAATTGTAAGTGTGTGTGTGGGAAGTCTGAAATCTGTAGGGCAGGCTGGCAGCTTGGAAATTCAGGTTAGTGTTGATGTTGCAGTCTTGAGTTTGAAATATGCAAGCTGGAAATTCAGGCAGGGATTCTATGTTGCAGTCTTCAGGAAGAACTTTTTCTTCTTTTGGAAACCTCAGTCTTTGTTCTTAAAACTTTCAACTGATTGGATGAGGCCCACCCACATTATGGGGCATAATCTGGTTTTTGCATAGTCTACTGATTAAAATGTTAATCACACCAACACATGCCTTCACAGCAAGATGTAGACTGATGTTTGACCATAAAAGTGGTGCCATAGCCTAGTCAAGTTGGCACAAATAGTTAACTACCATAAGGGGAAAATTGAGGGACTTAGGGAGGGAAGTATTGACCCTTTGTGAGGGCTGAGGTATTGATCTCCAGCTTGGGTCTACTTGATACAGAGTTCAGCTGGGTCTTGGAAAATTTCTCAAGCCAGCAGCAGTGCAGAGGTCAGATGGACACCCATAGAACACCCAATGTGCCACCTGATAGAGTAAGCATTGAGTATTTTCCCCACTCAGAGAACAGATTACAAAAGTCTCGGTAGGTGAACTCACAGTACGTCTGAAGCTGCAATAAACTATGCCCTCTGCACAATGAATGCATATTCAATTTCTTAAGAGGCTTTCATCTCACTCTTCTCTCCGTTTGTGAATGGAGAGCAGGAATAGAAACAGGAGAAGGAGCAAAATCTTGTATGGTACCTGTGACTAGAAGGAGATTGAGATAGTTACCCTCTGCTGGCTTTTCAAACCACTGGTTGGAACTGAATTTACTTGAAAGCACCTAGATTTAATTAATTTGCTGGATTAACAAAAAATGAAAATATTGAACTGAAAGAATAAAATAACTAAAATTCAGGATTCCATGGACAGATTTCTCAGGTGATTAAACTCAGCTGAAGGGAGATTAGTTAACTAAAACATAGATTAGAAAAAAATGTCTGGAATTAAGAAAAGAGAAACAAAATATAGGAAAATGTAGAAAGGAGATTCTTAGGGGATTTGCTGAGAAGGCAAGGTGCAATTGAAGTGACAGATGAAAAGAAATTTAATGGAGGAAAAAGCAATTTTTGAAGATACAATGCTTGACCACTTTCCAAAGCTGATGAAAGACATCACGTCATAGATTCTGGAAGCTCCAAGAAACACAAGCAGGATAAAGAAAATGAAAACTCTAGCACGGCACATCATAGTAAAACTGATTAAAACCAAAGAGAAAACAAAGCCTTTAATGCAAGCAGAGAAAAAAGATAAATTTCCTTCAAAAACACACAATAAGATTTACAGCTGACTTCTGATCTGGAACAATAAAGCAAGAAGACAATGACTTGTTTTTTTCCAAAGTGCCAGTAGAAATTCACTACCAACTTAAAATTACATACCAAAGGAAAAGTGTCTTTCAAAAATTAAAATAAAATAAAGACATATTTGGAAAAAATTGAAATACTTTATTACCAGTAGACCCATGCTGAAAGGAAGGCTAAAAGGTGTATTTTAAGCAAGAGGAATCTGGTTGGAAACTCAGAAATCATTATATCCAGCCACCAAGAAGTCTCCCAATGTTCCCTGCCCCCTGGTACTCCTTTCTATTGATATTAACACACTCCTATGCACATTAAATAAGCATAACCTGTGTAACCAAACAAGATTGAAGAAATAACAGTGTGTGACTTGAGAGGCTAAGACATTAAAGAGATTGTGACTTCTTACTACTCTCTTTTGGATAATTTGCTGTAGAGGAAGCGAGATACCACCTTGTGAGAACAGGTAAGTAGCTTTATGGACAGATTCACATGGTAAGAAACTGAGGCCTCTTGCCAATGGCCAGCACTAACTTGCCAACAAATGAATGGGCCACCTTGAAAGGTACCACCTTGAAAGCTGATGACTGCAGCTCTGGCTGGCATCTTGACAACATCCTAATGGGAAACCTTGAGCCAGAACCAACAAGGTAAGCCATCCTCAAATTCCTGACTCATAGAAATGGTGTGGAAGAATGAATGTTTAATATTTAATCTGCTGACTTTTGGAGCAATTTGTTACACAGCAATGGATGTAGAGATGCAGTAAGAAATGAAGTAAAATATGGGCATAAGTATGATGTCTATCAGCTGTATAAAAGAAAAATAATATTTTGCAGGAATAAAATATACATAGAAGTAAAACATATGATAATAATAGCATGTAAGGCAAGAGGAAGGTCAATGGGGTTGAAGTATCCAACAGTCCTTGAAATGCCCATGCAAGTGTAAAATTGCTAATTCATGTAAGTTTTTTTTTTTTTCTGGCAGAATAAGGAGAGTGATTCTTTTCTCTCTCTCTTTTTTTTTCCAGCTTGATAGTGAGTGATTTAAAAAAATTTTTCAGTGAGATAAAATTGACATACAGTAAATTGCCCATATTAAATGCACAACTTGACAAGTTATGATATGTGTATATTACTTGTGAATTAATCTCTACTATCAAGATAGTGAATGTATCCACATAAATCTTTAATATTATTATGTCCTCTTGAATAACTGACTCCTTTATTATTACAAAATGACCTTCCTTATCCTTTATAAGGTTTTTTGCTCTGAAGTTGACTTCATCTGATATTACAATAACCAGTCTGTTTTTTTGACTAGTGTTAGAATGGTTAATGTTTTAAATTTTAATCTTTTTGTACCTTGCTATTTGTTTTCCTTTTTATCCTATCTGTTCTTTCTTCCCCTTCTCTTTTTATTTTTGTTTCTTTTTGGATTAATTGAGTGTTTCTTATGATTCCTTTTTATTTCCCTTGTTGGTTTATAATTATTTTTTGCTTTTTGGTTTAGTAGCTGTTTTTGGGTTTGTGGTATATATCTTTTTTTTTTTTTAATTTTTTGTTTATTGCAGTAACATTGGTTTATAACATTGTAATAGTTTCAGGTGTACATCATTGTACTTCTATTTCTGCATAGATTACATCATGTTCACCACCAAAATACTAATTACAACCCATCACCACACACGTACTGAATTATCCCTTTCACCCTCCTCCCTCCCCCCTTCCCCTCTGGTAACCACCAATCCAATCTCTGTCCCTATGTGTTTGTTTATTGTTGTTATTATCTACTACTTAAGTGAAATAAGTCAGAGGGAGAAGGTCAAATACTGTGGTATATATCTTTAACTTACCATACTCTACAATCACTTCCTATCTATTGTTAGAATCTTTCAATAATGTATTCCATTTCCACCCCGCTGACCTTTGTGCTATTGTTGTCATGCATTTTACTTTTATACATTATAAATCCCAAAATACATTGTTATATTTTTTGAATACACTGTCCACTAACTTTTGAAGATATTTAAATAATAAGAAAAAAATCTTACAAATTTAGACATGCAGTTATCTTTTCCAGTGCTATGTACATTTTCAACTGCTATGATTTTCCTTTTCCGGAGGACTTTTCGTTATTTCTTGTAGTAGGAACTAGTGGTGATGTATTCTTTCAGATTTGGAGTGTTTTAAATATTTTTAAGCCACATTTGCTTTTGAAATATCATTTTTCTGGATATAGAATTTTGAGTTGACAGTTGTTTTTCAGTACTTCCAAGATGTTGTTCCACTGTCTTCTCACTTGCATTGTTACCAAAGTTAAATCTGCTGACATCCTTATCTTTGTATGTAATATGTTTTTCTCTCACTGATTTCTACATGTTCTTATCATTCACTTTGAACAGTTTGATTATGATGATAAGCTTTTGTGCATTTTTCTTCATGTTTCTTGTGCCTGCAGTTCATTGAGTTTCCTAGATCTGTTCATTTATAATTTTCATCAAATTTGGAATAATTTTGGCTATTATTTCTCCAACTATTTTTTTCTGTTTCCTACTCTCCTTCTCCTTCAGGTCTCCAATTAAATGTATATTAAGTACTTGAAGCTGTCCTATAGCTGACTGATGAAGTTGCCATTTTTTTTATTTTTTTTTTCTGTTTCACGTTGAATAGTTTCTATTGTTATGTCTCCATGTTTATTTATCTATTCTTCTGTCAACTCTGATTAACTCCACCCAGTTTTTAAATATCATCTCTGATTAACTCAATCCAATTTTTATATCAGACACCCTGTAGTTTTCATCTCTAGCAGTTCACTTTAACTCTCTTTTAAAATATCTTCTATGTTTCTACTTAACTTTTGAATATGTGTAACACAGTTTTAATAACTTTTAATGTTTTTTCCTGCTAATTCTAATATTTGTGATAGTTCCAGGTTGGTTTAGATTGATTAATTAATCTCCTCATTAGGGGTCAGATTCCTGCTTTTTTGCATGACTGCTAACATCTCATTGGATATAAGGCCAAGTGAGTTTTACTTTGTTGCATTCTTGACATCATTGTATTGCTGTATCTATTCTTAAGTTTTGTTTTGGGACATAGTTAAATTACTTGTAAATAGTTTGATTCTTTTGGGTCTTCCTTTTAAGGTTTGCTTGTCGGGACCAGAGCAGTATTTCATCTAGAGGTAATTATTCCCCCCTACAAAGACAAAGTCCTTTGAGTGTTTTGCTCAATGTCCTGTGTATTATGAGTTTTTCAAATCTTGCTGGTGGAAACAGGCACTATTCCTGACCCTGTATGAGTGCCAGACTCTTACCTCCGATTTCCTTGGAAGGTTCTTTGCTCAGCCTCAGGTAGTTTCCTCATAGACATGCACCAATCAGCTCTTTGTTGAATATTGTAGATGAGTTATCAACAGATATAGGGAGTTCTATCTTGTCATCTCTTTCTTCTTTGGTACTTTGTCCTACAAACTTTAGCTACTTCAGTCTTTCTGGACTTTCAGCTTTGTTTCCTCAACCAGGGGGGCCCCTGACCTCTGTCTGGGTTCCTCCTCCTTGTGCTGCAGAATTAAAACTCTCTCATGCAAATAAGCTGGTACAGTCATAGGACTTAGCTCCTTTGTTTCTTGTTTCTTGTTTCTCAGACTGCCCTTCATTGTCTGAAGTCTAGTGTCTTGAAAACCACTTTTTCCAAGACACACACAAACACACACGCACACACATGAGAGTGTAAATCTCATCCTTGTTACCCCATTTTGCCTGGAAGTGGAAGTCCTCTTCTATTGATGCTAAAGACTGAATGTTTTTGTCCCCTCAGATTCTTATGTTAAATCCTAATCACCAATTTGATGGTATTAGGAGGTGGGGCCGTTGCAAGGTGATTAAGCCATGAGAATGGAGCCCTTATGAATGGGATTAGTGCTCTTACAAGAGAGACCCTAGAGAGCTCCCTCATCCTTTCCACCATGTGAAGACACAGCAAGAAGAGGGCCATTTATGAACCAGTAAGTGGGCTCTCACCAGACACTGAATCTGCTGGTACTTTGATCTTGGGCTTACCAGGCTCTAGAACTGGGGGAAGTAAATTTCTGTTGTTTATAAGGCACCCAGTTTATGGATTTTTGTTAAGACAATTGATTTTTAAAATTATGGTGATTCTATTTCTAAAAGTTTGTTTTGTTCCTTTTCAAATCTGCAGTGAAAGTTTTGGGTTTTTTTGTGAGGAAGATCACCCCTGAGCTAACATCTGATGCTAATTCTCCTCTTTTTTGCTGAGGAAGATTGGCTGTGGGCTAACATCCTTGCCCATCTTCCTCTACTTTATATGGGATCCTGCCGCAGCATGGCTTGACAAGTGGTGCGATGGTGAGCACCTAGGATCAGAACCAGCAAACCCTGGGGTGCTGAAGTGGAGTGCTCACACTTAAACCTGTGCCACCAGCCCGACCCCTGCAGTGACGTTTTATTTTACATTTCCTGTACCTTGCACATAATGTTGAGTTTGTAATTTATTTCTTTAAATAAGCTCTCTTTATTACATAATTCCCAAATCTGATGTCTGGGCAGAACTTGTTATTTTTTGTTATTTTTGTTCTTTCTCATTCATATTCATATTATATCAATTTCTCGGATGCCAAGAATCTTCAATTTCTCGGTGGTGTTGATCCTTATAAAATGATGTATGAGGTTTCCTGTGGACTTAGGAATGATGTGTTCTTCTCCAGAGAGTCTTTCTTTTGGGAGCTGTACCAGTAGGAATTTCTTAACCCAGTTGCAAGATTGGAGAGTTCCAGACTCATATAGGCCATGCATTTGTGGAATAAAAATCCTTGCAAGGGTTGATCTGCAGCCATAACTTCCCAGAGAAGTCTTGTTTCTTTTTTTCTCTCCATTTCTATGATCAGTGCAGAGGCCTGTTTTCATTTTCCAGCAGTTGTGGGAAGGATAGGGTCCAGTTTCTCTTTCGTTGACTCTTCATTTCGTTGACTCAAATTAGGGCCCCACAGGTCTTTCCAAATAAGTAATTTCTGGGTCTATTTTCTGTTTCTCTGGCACTTGCATTGCCCAAAAACCCAAGATCAAGTGTTTGCAGTATCTTTACATATCTTTAGGATAAACATGACTCTAGAGTTTAGACATTAGCTGGTCATATATTTTTTTAAAAATTAGGCCAAAGGTTCCCCATTTTCTTTTTGTCCCTACTTTCCTCCCTCCCTCACTTCCTTCCATCCTTCCTCCTTCTGACCTTCCTTCCTGCTTTCCTTCCTTCTTTCCTTTTCCTCTCCTTCCTTCTCTCCCTTTCTTTTTTCGTTTTGTATTATTTTTAGCATGTTTTATTATTTTACCGGGATTGTTTATATGAGAAACCTAGCCCATCATTTCTGAAAACTGAACCCATTTAAAAACATTTTTGAATTTAAAACAGAAGCTCTGCATTAGATCAGCTGGCATTTTGTAGTTTTAGACCCTTTTGAGTTCTTTGTTTTATGGTCATACAACCACACTTTTGGTGATGATATTTTTGGCTCTTGATTTGCATTAGATACTTTCACAACACACTGCACATGCAATTTGCTTCTACACTCACTGAGTGCTTTGCATAAGCCCCTCCAGGCCCAGATAAGCTGCTCAGCTTTTATAAAAGGGGCCTTTGCAATGTGAGCTGAGCTGCATCAGGCAGGCAGGGGCAGCGAGATGATGTCGCAGACACAGGTCCTTGTGTCCTTGTTGCTCTGGGTCTCAGGTGAGAAATTTATAAGTGCCTCAGTGCCTTTGGAATAATATCTTTTTAGAGTTAAAAAAATAATTTTAAGATATACTGGGAAATACCAGCTCTTTCTAAAATTCCCAATTATGTGCTGACATGTAATACCATTAGAAAGTACATTTTAAATTACATATTTCAATATGTCTATGGTAAAGCGTGTGTCCATTTGTGATTGCAGGTGCCTGTGGGAACATCGTGATGACCCAGTCTCCAGGCTCCTTGGCACTTTCTCTAGGACAGAGGGTCACCATTAACTGCAAGGCCAGTCAGAGTGTTAGCAACTACTTAGCTTCGTACCAGCAAAAACCAGGACAGGCTCCTAAGCAGCTCATCTATGCAGCATCCAACAGAGCATCTGGTGTTTCTGACAGGTTCAGTGGCAGTGGATCTGGGACAGATTTCACTCTCACCATTAGCAGCCTCCAGGCTGAAGATGTGGCAGTTTATTATTGTTTGCAGCATAATAGCTATCCTCCCACAGTGCTTGAACCTCGAACACAAACCTGATCCCCAGGACCATGAGTCAGTGAGTCTTTTCCGCACCAGCTGCTTCCTCCCCACAAAGACCTGAACATGTACATTCCTCTATCTAACTGAGAGATCTTATCTCCTTACTTATTCCTTGGAGGATTTGTAGGGTCCAGGAGAAAATTAAAGAAGTTGGCTTTTCTGGATCCCTTTTTGTAGGAGATTATTGAAGAAAAATGTTGTAAAGAGATCTTAGAGATCAGAAGGTTTGGTGTCACAAGAGCCTGCATTTTTCCTATGGACTGAGTGCATGATTAAGTCAATAGGTTTCTCTCTACTCTCTGGAGAAGGGTCCACTGAATTTTACACCCTGATGCATCAATTCTCACTTCTCTCTGTCTCCTTCACTCTGAAACGTTTCTATTTTGGTTCCTGATTCTGCTGGTGTCCTTTCTTTATCTGCCATCATCCTTCTAACTCTGGACCATCCCAGTAATAAATACTTGACTTCTCCCCCACCAAGAAGGTAGTATCCCTCTCTGGCTTTGTCTTTCTATGAGCACTTTTTCCACTCAAGCTTTTCTGGTCAATATCACTGAGGTTCTTTCCTTATTGATCTCCTTTTGCACCACCCTTTATCTTCTTTCCATTTCCTTCAGTCATACTAGTTCTTACTAAGGCAACTCTCTAATTCTTTAACCCTGTCACTCTAGAAATATATAGTGTTCTCTATTACATTTTCTCATCATTTGTCAACTTCCTCTTTAAATCTTTCCCAATGGGCACTCAAGTCAAACTTTGTGACAGAAGGAACTGTGACTCTAAGCACGCTATAAGTTGAGTCCCTGGGACAACATTTAATTAACATGCCCATTTCAGTGTAAAAATGGAGAAACTCAGTTATTTTAGTATTATTTCTTCACCTCCTTCTGAAATAAGTGGCTTAATGAAATTTATTTAACTCCAGAAAAGATCATAGCAAACCTGATTGGTGTACTCTGAACACATTTACCTGCATAAGAGCTTCTCATAATAATTAGAAATATATTTAAAATATTAATATTGAGAAATCCATGTCATTCATTCATTCAAGATATGCTTTTTCAGTGCTTACAATGAGTCAAGAGTAAAAATATCTGTTTTCATTCCACTTGGCGAAACCAGGCAATAAACAAGTGCATTAGGAAATATTTACCATTGTTTTGTGAGTGCTATGTGGAGAAATAAAGCAAGAAAGGGGTAAAAGCTTGCGGGAGTAAGAGTGAGTAGAAATTTAAAACTGGATGATGTAATAGTTGTCTATTGTCATGTAATAAACCACTCACAATATGCAGTGGCTTAAAATGGTACCGTTTTTATTGCTGTCATGTTTATTGGTTAGTTGAGTAGTTCTGTTAATATGGGCCAGACTTGATTGATCATGGCTGGCTAGCTTGTGTGTTTAAAGTCAGCTGACAGGGCCGGCCCCATGGCTTAGTGATTAAGTGCAGGCGCTCCGCTACTGGTGGCCCGGGTTCAGATCCCAGGCACTCACCGACGCACCGCTTCTCCGGCCATGCTGAGGCCATGTCCCACATACAGCAACTAGAAGGATGTGCAACTATGACATACAACCATCTACTGGGGCTTTGGGGGAAAAAAAGGAGGAGGATTGGCAATAGATGTTAGCTCAGAGCCGGTCTTCCTCAGCAAAAAGAGGAGGAATAGCATGGATGTTAGCTCAGGGCTGATCTTCCTCACAAAAAAAGAAAAAAAAATAAAGTCAGCTGACAGATCAACTGGGTTATAGTTAATACAGAAAGGCTCACATCTCTTTCATCTCTTTCACGTTTCTGTAGTTGGCTGACCATCAGCTAGGGCTCTCTGGGTGACTAGGCCTCATGTCTCTCATCAACCAGTAGACTTATCTCAACTTGCTATGGCACTTGGCAGGGTCCCAAGAGAGAAAGTAAAACCACATAAGGCATCTTGAAGCCTAGACTCAGTACTGTCACAATGTCCCATTTGATGCATTTTAATGATAAATGCAGCTGATCCTATTGAAGGAAAGGGTAAATAGGCTCTACCTCTTAATAGGAGGAAATACAAAGTTGTATTGGAAAAAGTATGGATATAAGGAGCCGTGGGAGATCCCCCTTAAGAATAGGGGATCCGTTTTTGCAATCAATCTACTATAGATGGTGATGGAGAAGGTGAGTCTGAGAAGGTGTGACTTAATCAAGTCTCAATGTGGTAAGGTAATAAACCATAGAAATATCTCCAGGCAATGGAGTTTTAGTCACGGGAAACAGCAGTTTTAGTCACGGGAAACAGCAGTTTTCTGAGGCAGAAATGTGACCAGCATGTTGGAGAAATAGATTGAAACCAATGTTGCTAAAATGGATTGTGAAAGGTGGAGAGTAGTGGAAATAAGATCAAAGAAATAAAGAGGAGGCCACATGTGTAGGACTCTGTAGACTTCTTTATGATTTAGGTTTTATTTTGAGTGACATGGTAAGTGGGATAGTTTTGAATAGAGCAGGACATGATTCGATATGTAGTTATACAGGATCTCTCTGTTAGGGTGCTGTTGCTATCATCCAGAATAGAGAGGATGATAGCTTTGATCTATGGCAGTAGCAGTAGAGGAGATGAGAAGTGGTATGTTTTGAAGATAGAGAAAACAATATGATGATTGTTTTGACAAGGAATGTGAGACAAAGAGAGGTGTGTGGACTGCAGAGTTTTCTCTGAGTACTAGAAGGGGAGAGTTGCCATTAATTTAGGTAGAGAAAACTGTGGCAAGAGTAGATTTGGGGAGGAAGATCAGGAATTTGGTTTTGGACATTTTAAGTTTGAGACGTGTATTAGACCTCCAAGTGTGGTTTTGAAGTAGACCATTGGACATATGAGTCTAGAGTTCAGGGGAGAGAACTGGACTGGATTGAAATATTATAACCAATGGAATAAGTGTTGAATTGATTAGAGGCCCAGGGACTGAGATCTGAGGCAGGAGAGATGAGGAAGATCCAGCCAAGGAGTCTGAGAGGGAACAGTGGGATGGAAGACTAGCAAGAGAATATGATGCCCTGGAGCTCAGAGAAAAGGGTGTATCAGGGAGGAGGGTGTTAATATGCTAAATGCTGCTGATGGGACTAGTGAGGTGAGGACTGGGATGTGAGCATTGGATTTGGCAATATGGAAGAGCAGAGCAGTTTCAAAGAGATGGTGTCAGTAAGATCTTGAATGGAAGAAGCTCAAGAAAGAATGGGAATAGAAGGTTTGGAAGTGATGACTATATACAGCTCTTTCAATGAGCTTTACAGGAAAGGAGAAGATGAAACAGGCCATAACTGGAGAGAGATGTGTGGTCAAAAGAGTTTTTCAAAAAGATATTTGCATGCTGATGGGAATGATGTTAAATAGAGAATACTGATAATTCGGGAAAGAGGGAGAAATGCCAAGCAATGCCATGAGTGGGCAAGAGGTATGATATCAGAGGAAGTGGCCTCAGATGGGAGGGCTGCCTGATCATCTACAGTAACAGGAAGGAAAGCAGAGTGTGGTGATATAGATACCAATGGACCAGAAGAACATATGGGAGGAGCTTTTGGAAGTTCTCTTCTGATTGCATCTCTTTACCTAGGCAATAGGAAATGGAATAAATGGCTTCAAGTTAGGTTGCGGGAGGAGGTGATAGAACTTGAAGAAAGGAAGGAAAGAGAAAGAGTGAAAACTGAATGAACCATGGAAATGAAATATGATTGTAGGGCAGGATTAGGGGCCCTTGGAACGTTCGTGGTTGTGAATCTGAAGTGAGATAAGTCTGAATTATTGTGTGTTTTTCTCCAGACATATCAGAAATGTGGAAGCAGGCATGTGGAGATTTGGGTTTTGGCTGTATGAAATGAAACAATGGAAGGCCAGGGAGTTCTTGTGTATAAGGGTGTCATTATAAAGAAGGATTGTGAAATTTAAGCTGAGTAAGGAGAGAAATGAGAATATGATGGACTTAAGGCCAGAGAAAATGTAGAAACGTCCACACCCTTGTTAAAAGACAGTTTTCAAAGAATAGTAAAATTTTGACTGTAATGGATAAATAATAATAATGAACATGTGTTAAATTATTTTACTCACATGATATGAAGGAACTAGGAAGATGTTACAATTGACTCAAAGGAAAAGGCAAAACAGCATGGATATTTATGAATTAAAGGAATGAATTGCAAATGGAGACAAACTAACTCGTTTTTCCAATGGGAGGTAAGAAAGTCAATTTAATCTCTACTAGATAGGATAGAATTCAGGTATCTATCAGTTATCTACAATTTATGAAGAGTTTCAAAATAGCTCAGAGACAATAAACAGGGGTAGACTCTGATAACCCAGAGGTGTGTGCTAGACATGCCTAATTTTCCATTGAAACACAGTATTTTTTTCCCTACAGATTTCAGGTCCTGATGAAGACCAGAAATTATTGGCATTGGTACACCAGACGGAGGGACCTGCAGAGCTCTTAGAAGTGGCAAACAGTGAAATGCTTAACATTTTGATGATAATGAAGCTGCAATTATTTTCTAACATCACATCTAAGATATGGCCCTGAAAGTGAGTGATCAAGATTGTGTGAGGAAGAGACAACTGTAGGAGAATTGATTGAAGAACTGAGAGATTAGGAAAATGGAAGTATCATATATGAGTGTATTGAAATTACCAGGAGTTGTGACAGCAGTAGATTTGAAGACAGTGTCTGTGAGCGAAGAACTAAAATATCCCAGAAACAAGAAGAGACTTCGGGGCTGGTTGATGACTTCAGTAAGGAATGATACTTGGTGATGTAGTCTACCCACAATGAATTCAAAGATGGTTTTATATTTTATTTTTTAGGTAGGAGGTATGGAAGAGATCTAGATGTGGCAAGTGAAGGGAGCAACAGGAACTACTTGAGAAGGCTGCAGGGGAAACACTGTATGCAGGCGAGACCAGAAGGTTAAAGAGCACGAAAGCTAAGGGAGCATTCAGAAGAGATAGAAACTACAGAGTATGTCAGTGGTTGGGAATGGGTGTGACTAGTGAAGGTTTTTCAAGTCCTGTTCCTTAGGAATCTGAGTCCTTCATCTTTCAAGACTTCCGTATGTTTGTTTGCTGCTCTCTTAAAATCTGCATTACTGTTCTTTTCAAATTTAAAAACTTTTCTAATGATAAAAGGAGCCTGTTCTTCACTTCTCATTTTTTCACTAGGAGTGTCTTTTTTAATGTTAAAAACGTATTTGGAGGTGCTGGCCTGGTGAGATAGTGGTGAAGTTTGTGCGCTCTTTCTTTTCAGTTGATTGTCATCCTCAGTTTTTATCACATTAAGAAATATATTTTCAAACCTCATGAGCCCTCCAACTACTGATTTAACTTACATTTGTTGCCTCCATTTCCTTGTCTCCTCTTCTCTTGAATACTCTGCACAGTCTGGATTTTCAACATGCCATGCATTTAAGGTCAGCCATGAATCTTGAATTTCCAGATTAAATAGGCATTTTTTGATCATTAGCTGAGTTGTCATTACTTTGATATTTAGATAATAATGATAATATCCTTTATGATATGCTTTACACTTCTCATTTAACACTCATAAAACCATGTGAAGTAGATTTTATTGTTATCCACAATGTCACTGGAGCTGCTTGCGTGGTGCAGCCATGGTCCCTGACTGGCACAGACAGAATACCAAAGAAAAGTCTGGGGACCTGGATAAATTACAGATTCCCAAACCCAAATTCTGACAAGTTTGACTGGATTGTGGCTCAAGATTTATATTTTTAACACATTTTGCAGCTGATGCTGATATGCAGCTTGTGGGGGAAACACTGATCATATTTGTTGATTATGTGATTTGGTGTAAGTCACTTTCTGTGATCGAGTTCATTCATTTATAAAGTAACCTTGCCTGAAGTAATCCTGGTTTTTACCAATTGCCTTAGTGTGTTGTCCAGTTTAGCATTTTCCCCAGATTTTTAATTTTCTAATAAAGTGTCATTATTAATATGGTACATTGCATTACAGTAAGTCAAAATAGTTTGAAAGACTTTCTTTTTTTTTTGTGAGGAGATCAGCCCTGAGCTAACATCTGCCAATCCTCCTCTTTTTTTGCTGAGGAAGACTGACCCTGGGCTAACATCTGTGCCCATCTTCCTCCACGTTTTATATGGGTTGCTGCCACAGCATGGCTTGCCAAGCAGTGCGTTGGTGCACGCCCGGGATCTGAACCGGCAAACCCTTGGCCTGGGCTGCAGCGGAGTACGCACACTTAACCGCTTGCGCCACCAGGCTGGCCCCTGAAAGATCTTTTTTTTTTAAAATCACAGCTTCTTCATGGTCATTTAACATGTGGTTAAATCTGAGAGGAATCAGCAACAACCCATCTAACTTGCCCTGGGTCTTTTCCTTTTCATTTTGGGACAGTAATTTCTCCTTTTCTCAGATGGTGATAGTGAAATACTGTCATGCATCACTTAATGGCAGGGATACGTTCAGATAAATGTGTCGTTAGGCAATTTTGTCATTGTGTGAACATCATAGAGCATACTTACACAAACTTAGATGGTATAGCTTACTACACACCTAGGCTATGTGGTACTAATATTATGGGACCACCATCATATATATGGTCCATTGTTGACCAAACCGTAGTTATGCAGTGCTTGACTGTATTTGATGCTCTTTCTCTGCCAGATTCTTTGTAGACCAGCCAACTGTGTCTTGGTCTGCTCTGTGATCTGCAAGATGAATATAAATTTTTTTGTGTGTGTGAGGAAAATCAGCCCTGAGATAACATCTGCCAATCCTCCTCTTTTTGCTGAGGAAGACTGGCCGTGGGCTAACATCCATGCCCATCTTCCTCCACTTTATATGAGATGTCGCCACAGCATGGCTTGACACGTGGTGCATCGGTGTGTGCCCAGGATCTGAACCTGCGAACCCCGGGACGCTGCAGTGGAGCACGTGCACTTAACCACTTGCGCCACTGGGCCGGCTCATGAATATAAAGTTTTAAAGTCTACTGGGAGCTAATATTTTACCACCTCAAGTAAAATAGGACCTCTGGAAATACATGGGTGTCTTTAGCTTTCTCACTTACATACTGTACTACTGTATGCATTCTAATCTCCACCAGACATTGTTATATTCTTTACTTTCAACAATCATACATATTTTAAAGTACTTAGGAGGAAATAAAGTGTCTATTATATTTGTCACTTATGTTTCATTTTTCTTCATTCCTGAAGTTCCCAATTTCTAGTATTATTTCTCTTCAGACTGAAGAACTTTCTTACACATTTCTTTTAAAGTAGGTATGCTAGCAACAAATTCTCTTGGTTTTCCTTCATCACAGTGTGTCTTCATTTCCCATCATTCTCACAGAAAATGTTCACTAGATGTATAGAATTTCAGGTTGGTATTTCTTCTGTTTTTCATTCTGAATCTATCATTCCATTGTCTTTTGTTTTTCATAGATTCTGATGAGAAGTCTGCATACCCTTGATGTGCTGTGTTTCCCTCTATGTATCATTCCCCACCCCTCTCTCCTTTCATGATGTTTTTCAGCAGTTTGATAATGACATGAATAGAAGTGTTTTTCTTTGATTTTATCTTGTTGGAGTGTGTTGAGCTTCTTAAAGTTGTAAATTTATGATGCTCACCAAATTTGGACATTTTCCTCCATTACTTTTCAAATATTTTTCTCCCTGACTTTTGAGCTTTCATATCTTTGCATTTTCCAATTTTAGGAAGAATCCTGCTAAGTGAGTTTAACCAGAATCTTCCGTCCTTGATATCTGATCACCATCAATATCTGATTGAGTTCCTCATCCTCCACCATGCCCCAGGTGATGTCTGATCACCCTGGCCTGCCTTCAGCAAGAATCTTGTTAGGTTGGTTTAGCCAGAATCTCCCCTGACCTCTGATGTTTTCTCTTAGTAATTTTCCATCCCCTGACCACTACCCTACTCCTTGGCTATAAATTCCCACTATTTTGTATTTGGAGTTGAGCCCAATCACTTTCCTCCACTGCATAACCCATTGCAGTAGATTCTACACCTATGGTCATGGTCTTGAATAAAGCCTGCCTTACTGTTTTTAAAAAGTGTCACATATTATTTTTCCTTCAACACTATGTGTCTTTTCAAGGTCATTTGATTTGCTAGAGAAAAACCGTTTTGTTTGACTTCTATTTACTCCTGATTAAAAACTAGATTCCAAAAAGTTAGATGTTAACCTAGAGAAAACTGATACCCTGGAAATGATAAATGATTTTTGTCTGAGAAGGTAATCCCAATGCTTATGGTTTTATTACTCTGTAGGACATTAACCAATTTTGCATCTTATTTGCCAATATTGTTGCATAATTGATATGTGTGTGTGTGTGCGTGTGCTCGTGTAGATATATATCCTTCTTTGAACCAGCTTTATCATCTGATCCTGTCTTTAATAAGTTAAATGAATCTTTGACACATGTTCACAATATATATGCATGAGAACTTTATAGTAATTTTTGAAAAATTTATACCTTGACAATATAAATGGCAAAAATTTCACAATTGAAAGACAAAGAAGAGTGAATAAAATTCACAAATCCAGCCACATGCTGTTTACATGAGATGCATCTAAAACAAATACGTAAAGTGATTGGAACAACAAAACAAGGGATGAAGACATGTCAGGCAACTGCTAACTGAAGTTGACAATTTGTAATATCAGAAAATAGAATTAGAGGAAAGAGCACTTCCAGGGATGAAATCAAATGTGATAAATGATATATAACAAGATGATCAATTATAAGACTGAAGAACCCTGAGTGTTGAAAATACATTTATACTAGACTGATTTATTTTTGCTAATATGTTTTGGGAACCATGGGAGCAAGGCAGTGGGTATTGTGACTGCCAATTTTCCTAAGGACAGGTGATGATGGGACTTGGAACTCAAGGAGGGGCATGTCCCATGAGACTCAGGGATAAGTAGGGGCTAAGAGAGGCTCTGGTGGTGGTGGTGGTGCAGATGGTGGGGAGGTCAAGTCTCACCTGGTGTCACGGATATCACTGGAAAGGCAGTGCCTCTAAGTCTCTAATTTATGTTCATTCTCACCCTCAAATATTCTTTATAACAGGAACAGTCTGGTCAGGTTGCTCTTGTTAGATGGAATGAAATGCTTTCAGTCTCTGTGTCCTTTTCCTCAAGATTCAGGTTGAAAACAGGGAGGTTTGTTTAGCTTTGCCTGGGTCAGATGCTTACCCAGGCTAGAAAATGGTGGGCCCCATGACATCCTCACCTGACTGTATTCAACCAGAAAGAAGTAATCCCTCAAAAGGGACTTCAGTGTGCTCTTAGAAAATGCAAGGATGCAGTTAGGAAATGAATGTCCATTGCTCTATGTTCCTGCTATATATTTTGAACCCAAAGCTCATGAATTAGGATATTTTGACTATATATAAAAGATACAATTCACCAAGAAGACTTAATAGTGACAGAATTTTATACTGAGTCACATTGCATCAAAATATATGCAAATAATAAAATCTTATTAGAGACACAATAAGAACACGAGAAAATGACAAATATACTAGAAGACTTTCTATATGGACACAGAAGATTGAACCAATACAATAAAAACTTGAATCTCTCTCTCCTTTCTTCTTTCCTTCTCACATCCATCATTGTATATCCTTTGTGGAATCACAGAACCAATCATAGTGTGAGATAATGGTGTTGGCATCAATGTGTTAAAGATTATTTGCCTCCTTAAGTGTGCTTATGTAACAAGGGACATTTCAAAAGGTAGCTGAGAATGTTTCTGTCTGTTTTCCCTGATCAAGAAGTATAAGCTTCAAATAAATTCTTTCTAATCCTCATACTGGCCCCCAATAGAAAAATAGAAAGAGACATAGATCTCAATTCATTCTGATATATATATATATATATCACATATATATATGACATGTATATATATGTATCCATGTAATATGTTAGTGTTTATAACATAGAAAACATAATCTCAAATGCACACTGAATATTTGTAATACTTGGCTATGTACTAGTCCCCCCTCCAAAAAAATGAAACAATACATTATCCCATGTAGAAATCATTGGTAACATTCTCTTAACCACAATACAATAAAACTAGAACTTAGCCATAAAATAGCCTACTAATGAATTATTGACTTGGAAATTAAAAAATTGCACAGCATCCTAAAAATCTTGAAAGAGAAATATATCAAATTACAGGCATCAGATTACTGAAAAGCAAACATTGGTGAGGATACTACATATCAAAATCTATGGGAAGGAATCAAAATGGCTCTCAAATGAAAATGCATTGTCTTTATTAATTAAAGAGCCAAGAGATCAAACATAAATAAGCTAAGCTTAAGCTCAAGAGGTTAGCCACAGAACAATATAACCCAAAAGAATGTAGAAGGAAGCAATTAGTAAAAATAGAAACATATGCACATGAAAAACAGAAAAAGATTTTGGTGAATAAATCCAAGAAATATTTCTTTGAAAAGGATCAATAAAATAGACAAATTTCTGGAAAGTCAGAAAGGAAAAAGAGAGAAACACAAATTGTCACTGGGAATGAGAAAGAGATCGTTAACATACAAAAACTTTTAGGAATTAAAACACACGCTGCCTGAATTCCCCCAATTCTTCCAGTCTTCTGGGGCCACCCTCACGTGTATTTTTTTCTTTTACTTTTTTTTGGTAGTAGTTGGGCGGGTTAACAGCTCTATTGAGACGTAATTCACATGCCACACAATTCACCCATTTAAAGTGTACAATTCAATTGTTTTTGGTACATTCAACATACCACCCTACAAATGTAATCATCACATCATCAATTTTGGAACATTTTCATCACCTAAAAGAAACATTGAACTCCTTATGTATCAGTTCTTCACTCTCCCATCCTTACCAGCCCCTGGCAACTACTAATTTACTTGCTGTTTCTCTATATTTTCTTATTCCAGATATTTCAAATAAATGAAATCATAATATGTGGTCTTTTGTGTGTGGTTTCTTTCACTTAGCATGGTGTTTTCAAGGTTCTTCCCTGTTGTAGCATGTATCAGTACTTTGCTTTTCATGACTGAATAATATTTCACAGTATGGTTATACCATATTTAATTTATCCATTCATCAGTTTTAACTCTTTTTATTGTCCAAATAATACCGTCTGGGCATCCCTATGACGTGTTGATGAAGGCTACACCTTTCCAAGGATTGCCTGAAGTTTATCAAATGTAAAGTCCCTTCATGTTTCAGATTCTTATTCCAAGGAGTTTATTGATCTCCCTGACTGCTGCCATGGTTCCTGTGGCCACTGTCTTTTCTTTGCTTGTCCTCGCCTCATGCTTGACTTTTCCTCTTTCTTCATTTTCCCAGAAACCCACTTATGCTATATTTCTGAATTAGGCAGGGTTGAGTTGATAGAATTTATTTATCCAATTTTCTACCCATATTCAGAGTAAAAGCCCCATAAGCCATTGCTTTTTGAACATCTAAATGAAGTGGATAGTTCCTCATCTCCAAAAATAAATGAAATAATTGGTTCAAAAAGAGATATAAACTAGAATAAACTCATAATTATAGAAGAAATTGAGGAGTTTGCCAAAGACCTACCTCCTCCCAAAGAACCTAACATAAGATGGTTTTTACGCAGTTTTTTTATAAGCTGTTTTTTTGAAACTGGTAATTCCTATGTCAAGAACATATACAGATATGGGATACTTTTTAATTTATTCTCTGAATTGTCATGACTGTGATACATCAACTGGACTGGAGCAGCCCTCAAAAGAAACCTAGGACCACTACAGATTAGAAGGGCTCATCTCTTGATATTCACTCCTTGAACCCTAAATCCAGTAGTTCCATGTCCTTTTTAAGAAAAGTAAAGAGAAAGAGTAGGTATTTACTCAACTCTTGTAACTGCCTGGCTTGGAATTTGAAGTAGTGCACACAAGGGGCAGGTACCAACATTAATAACAGAAACCAAGGGGAGTCCACCCAAATATAAGGTGTATATACCAGGACACATCAACCTAGAAGTAAAACTAGGATGACAAGAATAACCACACACAACATGTCACTGACTCTTGTCTCTCCGCAGGATACCATATCTTCCAATCCCATGAACAATGTTATTCTTCACCTCCCCCATTATTTCTTGCATTTCATGGGGTATCTGAGGCCTCACACTCACCAATGTGCTTTCAGCATCTGACGTACAGTTGGTGTTCAATAGATATTTATTGAATAAGTGAATGAAATGAACAAGGACTGTTCAGCAGTCACATGGTACTTGCGGTTTTCTCCTTGCTTGCTCTGGTACCTCAGGTGACCATCTTTGGTAGTTTCTGAAGCCCTGAAAGCTGCGTCTGATGGTGGTGCCTTAATCCGAGATTGTCTCAGCTATGCTTGACTCTGAAACAACATTAGGCTGAATAGAAAATAGACAGTGCTTCCTTGGAGGGGTTTTGTAGACTTGTGGACTGAACTGGAAGAGACAAGCCATGTCTAGCTCCCTTCATTACAAACAGGAGAAAACCGAGTCTGTAAGAGAGGAAGTGATTCACTCAAGCCTACATAGCTGGGGGAGGACTGGGCTGGAGGTAGAACCAGGTGTCTTGGCTCCCAGTTAATGTACTTCTATTACATTTCCTAAGACAATTGACAATGGCTGTACAAACCCAGATGTGTGGCCTGGGAATGAGGTGGATTGTCCATCCGGGGACCTTAGAAGGACTTTTCCTTGGTCAATTCACCAGAGTCAAGGGTACACTTCTGACTTTCACGCTAACAAACCCTTGGCTGCTATTTCAGAGCTGAATGGATTCATCCTAATGCCAAGCCAAATCCCCATGTATTCACTTGCAACCAAAAATCTAACCATCTAGGAAACCGGATGGTGGCATCCTCTGGCCAGCATGTCTCTTCCAGCTAGGGGAGGCATGATGTAGTCATCTTAACGTCAACTGAGACTGGATTAGAACCCTGACTGTGCATTTTGTTAACTAGTGTGATAGTAGGTAAATGACTTAACTTTCCCTAAGCCTCAAATTTCTCCCCTGAAATGTGGGAATAGTAACACCTCTCTCACAGAGGTGCTGTGAGGCGTAAATAAAGTAGTATCTATGAATGACTTAGCATAGTGCCTGGGCATGCAATAAATTCTTAGTATGTACTAATTTTCATTGGTTAGACCCAGTTACAGAGCAAGAAAATTTACAGATAGATGGTTGTTGAGCAACAGGTCTTTTAGATTATTCTCATTCACATAGTAACCAAAGTAATCTTAAAAGAAAGGTAAACTAGATCAAATTATTTACCTGCTTAAAACTTTTCAGAGATTATCATTGTATTCAGAGACTCCTTGTCCTGTTTTCCCAGGCCTGCATCACTGGTTCTCATCCTTGGCCACCGTGATTGGAATCTCCTGGGGAACTTTAAATACTAACAATGTCTGGATTACGCCCCTAGAGATTCTAATGAAACTGGTCTGGGTGGTGACTGGGCATCAGGATTTTCATGAACCCACCAGGTGATTCCAGAGTGATATGACCTGACCCCTCCCCACTGTCCAACATGATTCTTACCACACCTTCTCTCCTTCCTGCTCAACCACTGTGCCTCCTTTCTGATCTTTGCTTGTGCTGAGTTCTTTCTCTCCTCAGGAGGACCTAGTGATTCCTCACTCCTAAAGTACCAACCCAGATGCTACCAACCCTTCAATGTCAATCTCAAATCCCACCTTTGTTATGACTCTGGCCCCTAGTCCGACCCCAGGGTTCTCTTTCATGTCAGGAATCTGGGGCTTTGGAGGGCTGCAACTTTAACAATCAGTCTTTCATCACTGGTTGTAGTTGGAAAGTTGTGCATCTTCATATATCGATCACAATGTTCACAGGGCTAATCTGGTTTTCCCAGTGAAGAGGTTTAAGTCTTGGATATTCAAAAGTTATCCAGACTCTTTGGAGGCCCTGATGCAGTGTGGAGCCTAGGGCGATGTGGGTGAGGCACTTGCCTCAGGCACAAAATTTAAGGAGGTACCAAAAAACTCAGTGATTCAGATAAATAACATTCTAATGCAATATTTAAAAAAATCAGGGGCTGGCACTGTGGCTTAGTGGTTAAGTGCACATGCTCCACTTTGGCAGCCTGGGGTTCATAGGTTCAAATCCCAGGTGTGGACCTATATATCTCTCATCAAGCCATGCTGTGGCGGTGTCCCACATAGAAAAAGTAGAGCAAGATTGGCACAGATGTTAGCTCAAGGACAATCTTCCTCAAGCAAAAAGAGGGAGATTGGCAATGGATGTTAGCTCAGAGGCAATCTTCCTCACCAAAAAAAAAAAAAAGTTGAAAAAAAATCAAAATTAATGCGAAAATGCATGATGAAAAAATCAGAATTTTAAGTAAAGACAGAACCTATCTTGTGAATAAAGAAATATCAATAGGGACTGTTTTATTTTGTGGCTATAGTGTACTTGATAGAATTTGATTCTGTGTACTTTCTTGGGTTGTGGTGTTTAAACTAGAGTGGTGGGGATTTTGAGAAGGATAAAATTTGTGATAAAAATATTTTATATTAAAACACAACTGGACGTACTGTGATATAGAATGAAAAATTTACGTGAAATTTTAAGAGAAATCAAACACAAGACTGAAGAAATATTTCCCAAGAAAGCTTTAGGGTAAGTACTCAGAATTTTGAAAGGCATGCATTTTTGTTTTCTGCCAGTCAGCGTGGTCAGTGAGTGTGCGCAGCAGTGTCATAGAGCTTGTAATTAAAGAACATAGGAATACAAGACAGTAGAGGTGCTATAATGTACAGATTATCTTGTGCACTCTACCTGGCTTCAAACGGGAGGGGGCTTGAAATAATCGGAAAAGCACTAGGATTCTAGTCTGATGAATTTTGCAAATAACCTTACACAAAACTTTTCTGGCTGAGCCTCTGTTTCCTATACAGAAAAGGAAAATGTTGGGATAGATGAGGTGTAATGGTCTTTCTAGGTTTAATATTCTGAGATCTTATGAAAAACAAAGACTGATGAGCAATTTTCCTTTTAATCAATTTCACTGATTAAAAGTAGGAGACAGTAAAACCCTGGTGTGGCCACTCATACAAGTCCTTATTTCTAGAACAAATGATTATGCTACCTTTGCAGGATCAGAAATTTGTAGTCCATGAATATGACCAGCAGAGGACAGCAAGTGTCCACTCCTTTTTTAAAGTAACTTTACAAACCTCCCATTCACCCAAGGGGAATTGTGATCCTACAAATGAAACTGTGTTTGAACCATTAGTAACATCCAGCCCCAAGAGAGATTTCCTTTGTAAGTAGGAAAGCTTTTTATTATTTTATTTTAATTTAGGTATAATTCACATATAATATTCAATTAGTTTCAGGTGTACAAAAATAATGGTTTGTTATTTGTAAGTGTTGTGAAATGTTCACCACACTAAGTCTAATTAACATCCATCTCTATTCGTAGTTACAAATTTCTTTTTTCTTGTGATGAGAGCTTTTAAGATTTACTCTCTCAGCATCTTTCAAATATACAAAACACTATTATTAACTGTAGTCACCATGCAGTACATTACATACCCATGACTTATTTATTTCAAAACTGGAGGTTTGTACCTTTTGGTTCCCTTCACCCATTTTTCCCACCTCCACCCCCTACCTCTGGCAACCACCAATCAGTTCTCTGTATCTATGATCCTGTTTTTGTTTTTTTTCAGGTTCCACATATAAGTAGGCTCATATCTTGTCTTTCTCTCACTTATTTCACTTAGCATAGTGCCCTCAATGTCCATCTGTGTTGTCACAAAAGGCGCAATTTTAATCTTTTCTTTGGATGAATAATATTCTATTATATGTATATACCACAATTTCTTTTTCCATATCTTGGCTATTGTAAGTTGTAAATAATTGTCAATAATGCTGCAATGAACTTGGAGGTGCATATATCTTTTTGAGTTAATGTTTTTGTTTTCTTTGGATAAATACCCAGAAATGGAATTGCTGGATCATTTGGTAGTTGTATTTTTACTTTTTTAAGGAATCTTCATACTATTTTTCATAGTGGCTGCAGCAACTTACATTCCCACCAACAAGGGTTCCCTTTTCTCTACATCATTGCCAACACTTGCTATCTCTTGTCTTTTTGATAATAGCCATTCTAACAGGTGTGAGGTGACATCTCATTGTGGTTTTGATTTGCATTTCCCTGATGATTAGAGATGTTGAGCACCTTTTCATGTATTTGTTGGACATCTGTGTGTCTTCTTTGGGAAAATGGCTGTTTAGATCCTCAGCCAATTTTTTTTTTTTTTTGTGAGGAAGATCAGCCCTGAGTTAACATCCGTGCTAATCCTCCTCCTTTTTTGCTGAGGAAGGCCGGCTCTGAGCTAACATCTATTGCCAATCCTCCTACTTTTGTTTTCCCCAAAGCCCCAGTAGATAGTTGTATGTCATAGTTGCACATCCTTCTAGTTGCTGTATGTGGGACGCGGCCTCAGCATGGCCGGAGATGCGGTGTGTCGGTGTGCGCCTGGGATCCGAACCCAGGCCGCCAGTAGCGGAGCACGTGCACTTAACCACTAAGCCACGGGGCCAGCCCCTCAGCCAATTTTTTAATCACATTTTTTTACTTGAGTTGTATGAGTTCTTTATATATTTTAGATATTAACCCATTATCAGATATATGATTTGCAAACACTTTCTCCCATTCAGTAGATTGCCTTTCCACTTTGTTGCTGGTTTCCTTTGCTGTGCAGAAGCTTTTTGGTTTCATGTAGTCCTACCTCTTTATTTTTGCTTTTGTTGCCTTTGCTTTTGTTAGATCCAAAAAATCATCACCAAGATCAATGTCAAGGAGCGTACTGCCTGTTTTCTTCTAGGAATTTTAGGGTTTCAGGTCTTATGTTCAGTCTTTAACCCATTTTGAGTCAACTTTTGTATATGGTGTAAGATAGGGTTCAGTTTCATTCTTTTGCATGTGGCTGTCCAGTTTTCTCCTCAGTACTTATTGACGAGACTACCATTTCTCCATTATATTTTTGGCTTCTTTGTCATAAATTAATTGACCAAATATGTGTGAGTTTATTTCTGGGCTCTCTATTCTGTTCCATTGATCTATATGTCTGTTTTTATGTGCATACCATCCTGTTTTGGTTACTATAGCTTTGTATGTAATGTAGTTTGTAATCAGGCAGCTGATGCCTCTAGTTTTGTTCTTCTTTCTCAAGATTGTTTCAGTTATTTGTGGTCTTTTGCAATTCCATATAAATTTTAGCATTTGATCCATTTCCTTGAAAAATGTCATAGGAATTTTGATAGGGATTTCATTGAGTTTTGGGTAGTATGGACATTTAGCAATGTTGATTCTTCCAATACATGAACACAGAATATCTTCCCATTTATTTGTGTTTTCTTCAATTTCTTTCATTAGTATCTTAT
The DNA here is from genome assembly GCF_057802395.1 of Ceratotherium simum simum. NCBI lineage: Eukaryota > Metazoa > Chordata > Mammalia > Perissodactyla > Rhinocerotidae > Ceratotherium > Ceratotherium simum. Next base: position 291,381 of record NC_141910.1, on the reverse strand, counting down.
AGTTTTCAGCATACGCATTTTTTACCCTCTGGTAAAATTTATTCCCAGTTATTTTATTCTTTTTGATGCAGTTGTAAATGGGATTGTTTTCTTAGTTTCTCTTTCTGATAGTTTTTTATTAGTGTATAGAAATGCTACAGATTTTTGTATATTGATTTTGTATCTTGCAAATTACTAAATTTGTTTATTGGTTCTAACAGTTTTTTGGTGGAGTCTTTAGCGTTTTGTATATATAATATGGCATGTGCAAATAGTGACAGTTTTACTTTTTCCTTTCTGATTTAGATGACTTTTATTTATTGTCATGCCTAATTGTCCTGGCTAGGACTTTCCAATCCTATGTAGAATAAAAATGGTGAGAATGGGTATTCTTCTCTTGTTCCTGATTTTAGAGGAAAAGATTTCTGCTCTTCACCATTGAGTATGATGTTAGCTGTGGGTCTCTCATATATGGCCTTCATCACGTTGAGGTACATTCTTTCTATACCCAAATTGTTGAAAGGTTTTATTGTGAAAGGCTGTTGAATTTTGTCAAATGGTTTTTATGTATCTATTGAGATGATCATATGATTTTTATCCTTCATTTTACCACGTTGTATCACATTGACTGAGTTGTGGATGTCTCATTTTCAATAGCGCCCAAAAAAAACAAATACTAGGGAATAAATTTAATCAAGGAGATGAAAGACCTGTATACTGAAAACTATAAAACATCAATGAAGGAAATTAAAGTAGCTACAAATATGTGGGAATGATGTCAACAAATTGGCAGAGTAGGAGACCCCAGTCTCCTTCCCCCAAAAAAGAACCACAATTAGACAATATTCATGAATAAAAATAGCTCTAGGAGAACTCAGGAGACCACTTCAGAAGCTTCAGCAACATAGTGGAGCAAAAACCCTGAGAATAACTGCACAAAAAGGCTAGAAAGAACAGTTCATTTTGCCTGCATCAATCTATCCACCAGGTCAGCACTGCTTAGCACCAAGAGAGTTCTTCACACTGGGAAAAGGAGAGAGGAGTGAATCTCCAGCTTTCCCAGCTTTTCATGACACTGCACAAAAGACCTGCTTCAATTTCACTCCAGCTGAGAGGTCTAGAGATGACGAAGAGCAAGGAAGATGGGTAGGGACACCAGTATCAGGTGTTTGGTGGGAGTGACCACAGTTCCCAGTGGCCTGCTCTGCAGAGATCCTAGCAGCCTTTGCTGCTGATGACCTCAAGAGTCCTTGTGAATGCTTCAGATCCCCACAGCTTTCCCATCACTGAGGACCCCACCACGGACTCCAGCAGACTGCTCCACAAAGACCACAGGAGTTTTCATCATTGAGGAAAACATGGACAGCACAGCTGCTGCAGACTCCCTGCAGCTTTTGCCACTGAAGACTCCCAGGTTTTTTCATTTTCAGGCTCCACCTGCCTGAGTCTCTCTCTGCATTCCCCAGCCCCTGGTGGAGACACTCCAGTTGGTGCTGCCATGGATGTCCTGGGTCCCGGGATTCACACCAGCAGCCAGCCCTAGCTTTTGTGGCTGCACGTGTGTATGATGCCAGCCCAAGCTCCTGTAGCCTACCCCCACTGCCCTGTGTGCAACTGTGGCTAGTCCCTGCAGCTGCATTAGGGCACATCAACAACCCAGGTCCCCATAGCTGCTCTGCTGCCTGGAGACAGCCCCAACTCCTGTCACTGGCCTGCACCACCATGCATGCCTGCAGCCAGCCTCTGTAGAGACTCATTTGCGCATTGCTGACCCTGACTTCCATCACCAGACTCTGCATCCTTGAACATGCCCACAGCTCACCTCTGCAGCTGTGCACTAGCGTGCCACCCAGCCCTGATTCATGTCATCACTTTTACCACTGTACACCTGCCTGCAGCTAGTAAGTGCAGTCACATGAGTGTATGCCAACAACCCACATTCTGGTAGCTGCTCATGCACCCACAATCAGCTCCAGCCTCAGCTGCTGGGCCTGACCCTCACCACTGCATGAATGCCTGCAGCCAGAAATGCCAAGATGTAGGCACCTGTAGACAGCCCCTGCCACTGAGTGTGTGCACACTACTAGTCCTGCCTACCACTGCCCCCTACTCTGTTCTTCATTGCTGGATTTGGAGGAAATACTGAGGACCTCAATAGCCCTTGAAGCTACCATTGACCTCCCACTGTTCTTATTAGCAAGCATCATGCAGTTGTCACTATCATGAACTCCAGCTGCCTGAGCAAATGTGACATCTTCTTCCCCCAGGTCTGAAGCTGCCACATGCCGCTGCATTTGATGCCCTGCGCCTCTAGGCCTGGAACTATAGCACACTCCAGCAGGACCGAAACTACAGGTGGAGGTCTTCTCTTAACGAAGTCAGTCCATAATTGATTTTTCAAATGTGTGGACAGCTATGCAAGGCTACAGGGGTCATGAAGAATCAGGAAAACGCAAAACCACCAAAGGAACATCACAAACTTCCAGTAACTGATCCCAAAGAAATGGAGATCCATGAGTAGTCTGCAAAGAATTCAAAATAATTGTTCCACAGATGCTCAGAGAGCTCCAAAAAACACCGATAAACAATTTTAATGAAATCAGTAAAACAGTTAAAGAAGCAAATGAGAAGTTCAACAAAGAGATAGAAAACACTGAAAAAAAAGAAAAACAAATAGAAGTTTTGAAGTGGAAGAATACAAAGACTGAACTAAAAGTACAGTAGAGAGCTTCAATAATGGACTTGATCAAGCAGAAGAAAATATCAGCAAACTCGAAGAGACATCATTTGAAATTATCCAATCAGAAGAGGAAAAAAAAAGAAAATGAATGAAGATAGCTTCTGGAATTTATTATTTATTCAAGTGAAACAATATTCTCGTTATGGAAATCTCAGAGGGAGAAGAGAAAGGGTCAGAACTATTATTTTAATAAATAATGGCTGAAAACTCCCTAACTCTGGGGGAAGATATGGACATACAGGTACATGAAGCTGAAAAGTCCCCTATCAGGTTCAATCCAAAGAAGACTTCACTGAGACACATTTTAATAAAACTGTCGAAAATCAAAGGCAAAGAGAGAATCTTGAAAGTAACAAGAGAAAAGCTTGTAACATACAAGGGAACTCTTCTAATGCTATCAGTGGGTTTCTCATCAGAAATCTTGCAGGCCAGGAGAGAATGGGATGATATATGCAAAGTACTGAAAGAAAACAACTGCCAACCAAGAATACTTTACCTGGCAAAGCTATTCTTCAGAATTGAAGAAGAGTTAAAGACATTCCCAGACAAAAATAAGCTGAAGAGATTCATCACTACTAGACCTATCTTACCAGAAATGGTAAAGGGAGTTCTTTAAGCTGAAAAGAAAGGATGCTAACTAGTAACATGAAATCACATGAAAGTATAAAACTCACTTACCTAGGTTAATATATAGTCAAATCCAGATTGTGCTAATATTGTAACGTAATGTAATTAAAAATAAATGTAGCTGCAATAATTTGTTAATGGATACACATTATAAAGAATTGTATATTATGACATCAAAAACAAAATATGGCAAGAGCAGTAACGGTTTTCTTCTTTTGTACACAAAGTTAAGTTGATATGAACTTGAAGTACACTGTCATAAGGTGCTTTGTGTAAGCCTCATGCTAATCGAAAAGCAAAAAACAATAGTGGATATACAAAAGATAAAGAGAAAGGTATAAAAGCATACCGTTATAGAAAATAGTCAAATCAAAACAGAAGACAGCAAGAGAGGAAGGAAGAAACAAAGGGTCTACAAAACACCCATAAAACAGTGAACAAAATGACAGTAATATGTCTTTGCATATTAATAATTAATTTAAATTTGTATTGAATAAATTGTCAAATCAAAAGACTTAGAGTGGCTGAATAGATAAAAAAATAAGACCCAAGATATGCTGCCTACAAGAGATTCACTGTAGCCTTTTAAAAATAATTTAAATTTTGATTTTTATTGAGGTAACATTAGTTTATTACCTTATATAAATTTCAGGTGTACATCATTATAGTATGATTTCTGTGTCAACTACATCATGTTCACCATCCAAAGACTAATTACCATCCTTAAAGACACACATAGGCTAGAATGAAAGGATAGAAAAAGATTTTCCATGCAAATGGTAACCAAAAGAGAGCAGGCGTGGCTATACTTATGTCAGACAAAATAGACTTTAATTCAAGAACTCTAATAAGAGGCAAAGAAGTATATTACATAAATATAAAGAAGTCAGTTCATCAAAGGTAAATAACAATAGTTAATGTGTATGCACCCAACATCAGAGCCCCTAAATAATAAAGCAAATATTAACAGATCTGAAGAAGAAACAGATAGCAATGCAATAATAGTAGGGAACTCCAGTATTCCACTTTCAATAGTAGTTGGATCATCCAGACAGAAAATCAATAAGAAAATAGTGGACTTGAACTATGCCTTAGACCTAATAGACCTAACAGATATATATAGAACATTGCATCCAATAGCAGCAGAATGCATTTTCCTTTCAAGTGCACAAAGAACATTTCCCAGGATATATAATGTATTGGGTCACCAAACCCGTATTAGCAAATACAAGAATATTGAAATCATACTAAATACTTTTTCCGACCACAATGATATGAAACTAGGAATCAATAACAGGAAGAAATCTGGAAAATTCACATATATGGAGATTAAACAACAAACTCCCAAACAACCAATGGGTCAAAGAACAATAAAAAGGGAAATCCAAAAATATCTTGGGACAAATGAAGATGGAAATATATCACACCAGAAATTATGGAATGCAGGAAATGCAGTACTAAGAGGAAAATTTATAGTGATAAACGTCTATATTAAGAAAAAAAAGATCTCAAACAACCTAACTTTACTCCCCAAGGAACTAGAAAAAGAAGGACAATCTGAACTAAATTAGAGGCGGAAGTCAAGATGGTGGCGTAAGCAGACTCTGAACTCACCTCCTCCCACGGACACAGCCAATTTACAACTACTCATGGAAAAATTACCCCTGAGAGAGAACTGAAAACTGGATAAGAGGAACTCTTGCAACAAAGGACAACCCTAATTGAGGTGGAAGAGGCAGAAACTCCCTTTTTGGAGAGAAAAAACACTGCCTTCACAAGCCGTCAGCTGCACGGCCACCCGGGAGCAGCCCACAGGTATGCAGCGCTCCCTGGAGAAGCGGGACCCTGAGCCAGGGAGCACCCCCGCTGTGGGCATTTTGTGGACCCAGCAAAACCGAGACGAGTGGCAGAATAACTGACTTTGCCTGCTACTAAAACATTGGGGAGTACCCCCAGAAAAGCTGGTTCACAAAGAAATTAAAACCGGCTCTTAAAGGGCCCACGCACAAACTCACCCGTTTCAGAAAGCAACCGAAAATCACGAGAAAGAAAAGTGCATAGTGCTTTGGTAAAAAGACACTCACCTGATAGGCCCTGAGTGCATCTCGGTGAGAGGTGAGACCTCTCCAGGCACTGGGACATTGGCTGCGGCCATTGTTGTGGCCTAGTGTGGACGTGCTGACACAGATGCCATTGGAGTTCTCCCTGGGGCCTTCTAGCCCAGGTCTGCCCCACCCACTAGATCGATTTAATCCAGCTCAGCCAGGGCAGGCAGCCCACCCTAGAGACTGGCCCCACCCAACAAGAAGCCCTCAGGCAACTTGTGGGCCTGCATAGATTGGTGACTGGATTCTCTGCAGCCTGGCAACTGAGCCGACTTCAGTGGGGCAGGGTGTGCACAAGGAGCCAGTGGAGATTGTTGGGCGGTGGTGGAGTGTGTGGGGCTCCTGCTGTGGAGAGACTGGGTCCACGTCAGGAAGTCAGGGCAGGCACATGGGGCAGGACTATGTTGACTGTGTGTGTGGGCCCGTGGGCAGCAGGGCTTGTCAGCTGCAGAAGACTTGTGCTTCTCAAAGACCCACATGGGGGTTTGCCCCACCTTCCAAAGCCTGAAACAATTGGGTGCTCCCATGCCTGAGGCCAGCCCCACCCAGCTGCAATCCTCAGAGAGCTGACAAGAGACCTAAAGACTGGAGACTTACAGCAATTGTAAGCCCCTGAGCCTAACAACCTGCCATGCTGGGGGCCTACTCACTTAAAAGAAATACTGCAACACAAATGTGGTATTAGAACTTTCAGCCAAGTGTGCTGTGGCTCCACACACCTGATAAAGAGACTGAAGGGCCCACAACAACTACAAAAGCTGAGCATTACAACAGCTGAACAGGAGCATAACTCGGCCTACCTGGGCACATACAGGGAGAGCAAACAGGCCACAACAGAAGGACACATGTAGCCCACATAGGGGTCACCCCTGGAACATTGAGAACTGAGGGAAGCACACTGCAGGATTCCTAAGGCATCACTTGTATAAGGTCACCTATCCAAGAACAGGAGACATAGCTGACCTACCTAATATGTAGACACAAGCACAGGGAAAGAGGCAAAATGAGGAGGCAAAGGAATACATTCCAAGTAAGGGAACAGGACAAAACTCCAGAAAAGGAACTAAGTGAAACAGAAATGAGCAACCTACCCAAAAGAGAGTTCAAACAAAGAGTGTTAAGGATGCTCACTGATGTGGGGAGAAGAATAGATGAACTCAGTGAGATTGTCAACAAAGAAATGGAAGATATAAAAACGAACCAATCAGAAAAGAAGAATATGATACTGGAAATGAAAAATTCACTAGAGGGACTCAAAAGCAGAGTAGAGGATACAGAAGAACAGATCTGCGAGCTGGATGAAAGACTAGAAGAAATTACCCAAGCTGTACAGGTAAAAGAGAAAAGAATTAAAAAGAGTGAGGACAGTCTAAGGGACCTCTGGGACAACGTCAAGCACACTAACATCTGTGTAATTGGTGTCCCAGAAGGAAAAGAGCGAGACAAAGGGGCAGAGAATCTATTTCAAGAAATAATAGATGAAAACTTCCCTAACCTAAGGAAGGAAACAGACATCCAGGTACAAGAAGCACAGAGAGCCCCAAACAAGATAAACACAAAGAGGCCCACACCAAGGTACATCATAATCAAAATGTCCAGAATTAAAGATAAAGAGAGAATCCTAAAAGCCACAAGAGGAAGACAAGTTACATACAAAGGAAGCCCCATAAGGCTATCAGCTGACTTCTCAGTGGAAACCTTACATGCTAGAAGAGAGTGGCATGATATACTTAAAGTACTAAAAGGAAAAAACTTACAGACAAGAATACACTACCCAGCAAGATTATCATTCAAAATGGAAGGAGAGATCAAAAATTTCCCAGACAAGCAAAAATTAAAGGAGTTTGTCACCAAGAAACCAGTGCTACAGGAAATGTTAAAGGGACTGATTTAAGGGGAAAAGAGAAGACCACAAATAGGAAAAATTATCTATTTCCATGATAAGAGGGTAATGGATACAAATGCACTAAAAAGAGGTGAGATATGTATCAAAAACATAAAATGAGGGAGGAGGAGAGTTAAAGAGTAGAGCTTCCAGACAGAGGTCAAACTAAAGAGACCATCAATTCTGTGTAGAAGGAGAGAGGAACAGAGAAGGACTACTAAAACACCGAGAAAAAAAAAAAGTAAAAAAATGGCAGTAAGTACATACTTATCAATAGCTACTTTAAACATCAGTGGACTAAATGCTCCAATTAAAAGGCATAGGGTGGCTGATTGGATAAAACAACAAGACCCATATGTATGCTGCATACAAGAGACACACTTCAGACCTAAAGACACTCACAAACTGAAAGTGAAGGGATGGAAAAAGATACTCCACGCAAATGGCAATGAAAAGAAAGCTGGGGTAGCAGTACTCATATCAGACAAAATAGACTTTAAAACAAAAACTGTAAAAAGAGACAAAGAAGGGCATTACATAATGATCAAGGGAACAATCCAACAAGAGGATATAACACTTGTAAAGATCTACGCACCCAATGTAGGTGCACCTAAATATATAAAGCAATTATTAACAGAGGTAAAAAGAGAAATAGACAGCAACACAATAATAGTAGGGGACTTTAACATTCCACTTACCCCTATGGATAGATCATCCAAACAGAAGATCAATAAGGAAACATTGGCCTTAAATGACACACTAGAACAGATGGACCTAGTAGATATATACAGAGTGTTCCATCCAAAAACCAAAGAATACAGGTTCTTTTTTTGAAATGCACATGGAACATTCTCCAGGATTGATCACATATTAGTCCACAAAACAAGTCTCCATAAATTTAAGAAGATTCAAATAATACCAAGCATCTTTTCTGACCACAACGGTATGAAACTAGATATCAACTATAGGAAGAAAATCAGAAAAGCCACAAACACGTGGAGATTAAGCAAAATGCTACTGAACAACGACTGGGTCAACAAGAAATCAAAGAGGAAATAAAAAAATACCTGGAGACAAATGAAAATGAAAATATGACATGCCAGAATTTATGGGATACAGTGAAAGCGGTACTGAGAGGGAAGTTTATAGCAATACAGGCCTATCTCAACAAACAAGAAAAATCTCAAATAAACAATCTAACAATACACCTAAAGGAACTGGAAAAAGAAGAACAAACAGAGCCCCAAATCAGTAGAAGAAGGGAAATAATAAAAATCAGAGCAGAAATAAATGAAATAGAGACCAAAAAAAAAATAGAAAAAATTAATAAAACCAAGAGCTGCTTCTTTGAAAAGATCAACAAAATTGACAAACCTTTAGCTAGACTCACCAAGAAAAAAAGAGAGAAGGCACAAATAAGTAAAATCAGAAATGAAAGAGGAGAAGTTACAACAGTCACTTCAGAAATACAAAAGATTATAAGAGAATACTATGAAAAGCTATATGCCAACCAATTCGACAATCTGGAAGAAATGGATAAATTCTTAGAATCATATAATCTTCCAAAACTGGATCAAAGAAGTAGAGGAATTTGAATAGACCAATCACCAGTAAGGAGATCGAAACAGCAATCAAAAACCTCCCCAAAAATAAAAGTCCAGGACCAGACGGCTTCCCTGGTGAATTCCACCAAACATTCAAAGAAGACTTAATACCCATCCTTCTAAAACTCTTCCAAAAAATTGAGGAGGGGGAGAAGCTCCCTAACGCATTCTATGAAGCCAACATTATCCTGATACCAAAACCAGACAAAGACAACACAAAAAAAGAAAATTACAGGCCAATATCACTGATGAACATCGATGCAAAAATCCTCAACAAAATACTAGCAAATTGCATACAACAATACGTTAAAAAGACTATACACCACGATCAAGTGGGATTTATTCCAGGTATGCAGGGATGGTTCAACATTCGCAAATCAATCAATGTAATACACCACATTAATAAAATGAAGAATAAAAATCACATGATCATCTCAATAGATGCAGAGAAAGCATTTGACCAGATACAACATCCATTTATGATAAAAACTCTGAATAAAATGGGTATAGAAGGAAGGTACCTCAACATAATAAAGGCCATATATGACTAACCCACAGCTAATATCATCCTCAGTGGTGAAAAACTGAAAGCCATCCCTCTAAGAACAGGAACCAGACAAGGATGCCCACTGTCACCACTCCTATATAACATAGAACTGGAAGTCCTAGCCAGAGCAATCAGGCAAGAAAAAGAAATAAAAGCGATCCAAATTGGAAAGGAAGAAGTGAAACTGTCACTATTTGCAGACGATATGATTTTATATATAGAAAACCCTAAAGAATCATCCAAAAAACTTTTAGAAGTAATAAACGAATACAGTAAAGTTCCAGGATACAAAATCAACATACAAAAATCAGTTGCATTTCTATACACTAACAACGAAGTAGCAGAAAGAGAAATTAAGAATACAACCCCATTTACAATTGCAACAAAAAGAAAAAAATACCTAGGAATAAACTTAACGACAGAGCTGAAAGATCTGTATACCGAAAACTATAAAACATTGCTGAAAGAAATTGAAGAAGACACAAAGAAATGGAAAGATATTCCGTGCTCTTGGATTGGAAGAATTAACATAGTTAAGATGTCCATACTTCCTACAGCAATCTATAGATTCAATGCAATCCCTATCAAAGTTCCAACAACATTTTTCACAGAAATAGAACAAAGAATCCTAAAATTTATATGGAACAACAAAAGACTCCGAATAGCTAAAGGAATGCAGAGAAAAAAGAACAAAGCTGGATGTATCACACTCCCTGATTTCAAAATATGCTACAAAGCTATAGTAACCAAAACAGCATGGTACTGGCACAAAAACAGATACACAGATCAATGGAATAGAATCGAAAGCCCGAAATAAACCCACACATCTATGGACAGCTAATCTCTGACAAAGGAGCCAAGAACATACAATGGAGAAAAGAAAGTCTCTTCAACAAACGGTGTTGGGAAAACTGGACAGCCACATGCAAAAAAATGAATGCAGCCCCTTACCTTACACCATACACAAAAATTAACTCAAAATGGGTTAAAAACTTGAATGTAAGACCTGCAACTATGAAACTTCTAGAAGAAAACATAGGCAGTACGCTCTTCAACATCGGTCTTAGCAACATGTTTTCAAGCACCATGTCTGACCGGGCAGGAGAAACAATAGAAAAAATAAACAAATGGGACTACATGAAACTAAAAAGCTTCTGCACAGCAAAGGAAACCATCAACAAGACGAAAAGACAACCTAACAATTGGGAGAAGATATTTGCAAACCATACATCTGATAAGGGCTTAATCTCCAAAATATATAAAGAACTCATGCATCTCAACAACAAAAAAACTAACAACCCAATTAAAATATGGGCAAAAGACCTGAACATACATTTCTCCAAAGAAGATATGCAGATGGCCAACAGACACATGAAAAGATGCTCAAAATCATTAACTATTAGGGAAATGCAAATCAAAACTACGATGAGATATCACCTCACGCCCGTCAGAAAGGCTATAATTAACAAGACAGGAAACAATATGTGTTGGAGAGGATGTGGAGAGAAGGGAACTCTCATACACTGCGGGTGGGAGTGCAAACTGGTGCAGCCACTATGGAAAACAGTATGGAGATTCCTCAAAAAATCAAGGATAGAGCTACCATGTGACCCAGCTATCCCACTGCTGGGTATTTATCCAAAGAACTTGAAAACACCAATGCGTAAAGATACATGCACCCCTGTGTTCATTACAGCATAATTCACAATAGCCAAGACTTGGAAGCAACCTAAGTGCCCATCAAGGGACGAATGGATAAAGAAGATGTGGTAAATATACACAATGGACTACTACTCAGCCATAAGAAACGATGAAATCCAGCCATTTATGACAACATGGATGGACATTGATGTTATAATGCAAAGTGAAATAAATCAGAGGGAGAAGGTCAAATACCGTATGATTTCCTTCATTAAGTAGTAGATAATAACAGCAATAAACAAACACAGAGAGACGGAGATTGGATTGGTGGTTACCAGAGGGGACGGGGGGAGGGAGGAGGTCGAAAGGGATAATTCAGCACACGTGTGTGGTGATGGGTTGTAATTGGTTTTTGAGTGGTGCACATGATGTAAGCTATGAAGAAATAGAGGTATAACGATGTACACCTGAAATTTATACAATGTTATAAGCCAATGTTACTGCAATAAACAAAAATTTAAAAAAATTAAAAAATTAAAAAAATATACAACTAAATAAAAAAAAAAAAGGACAATCTAAGCCCACAGTTAGCATAAGGAAGGAAATAACAAAGATAAGAGCCGAAATAAATGAAATAGAGATGAGGAAAGCAATAGAAAAGATCAATGAAACTAAGAGTTGATTTTTGGAAAGATAAACACAATCCACAAACCTTCAGTTTGACTAACTAAGGAAAAAAGAAACAGGACTCAAATAAATAAAATCAGAAATGAAAGTGGAGGCACTACAACTAGTACCACAGAAATACACAGGATCATAAGAGACTGCTTTGAACTCTTACATGTCCAAAAATTGGATAATCTAGAGGAAGTGGATAATTTTCTAGAAACATAAAACCTACTCAAACTGAATCATGAGAAAATAGAAAATCTGAACAGGCCAATTACTAGTAAGGAGATTGAATTAATAATCAGAAATCTCTAACAAAAAAAAGTCCAAGACCAGATGGCTACACTGGTGAATTCTATCAAACTTTTCAAGAATTGACACCAATCTTTCTCATATTCTTCCAAAAAATAGAAGAGGAGGGAACACTTCCAATCTCATTTTACGAGGCCAACATCAAACTAATACCAAAGACAGACAAAGACTGCCTTCGTCATACCGCTGATGAACATAGAGGCAAAAATCCTCAATAAAATACAAGCAAAATGAATCAGCAGTACATGAAAAGTATTATACACCATGATCAAGTCAGATTTATCCCTGGGATATAAGGGTGGTTCAACATATGCAAATCAATAAACATGATACACCACATTAAAAAAATGAAGGCTAAAAATCATATGATCATCTCGATAAATGCCGAAAATGCATTTGACAAATTCAACTCTCTTTCATATAAAAACTTTCCGCAAATTGGCTATAGAAGGAATGCACCTCAACATAATAAAGGACATATATGACAAACTCACAGCTAACATCATAACTCAGTGGTGAAAAGCCAAAAGCTTTTCCTCTAAGATCGGGAACAAGACAAGTGTGCCCACCCAAACCACTCCTATTCAACACAGTACTGGAAGTCCTAGCCTGATCAATTAGCAACAGTATGAAATAGAAGGCATCCAAATCCAAAAGAAATAAGTAAAGTTGTCTTCTTTGCAGATAATATGATCTTGTATACAGAAAACCCTAAGGACTCTGCAAAAAAACCGTTAAAACTAATAAATGAATTCAGTAAACTTTCAGGATACAAAGTCAACATATCCAAATCAGTGGCCTTTCTATACACTAACAACAAACTATCCAAAAATACATTAAGAAAACATTAATTTTGGATAGTGTGCTAATCAATAAAGAAGATACAGACAAAAGGAGAGACAGAGAGATAGACTGGAAAATTACACATGGTCTTTTTCCCTGTCTCAGCCTGTAAGAGACAAATATTACTTTCACACATATTTTATTGGACAAAATTAGTTAAATTTGTAAGAAGAAATATAGGTGAACAAATAGAATATAGAGAGAGTAATAATGTATATGCCATAATAACTTAGTGTCCACATGTATACAAGTCATTTGTATAGGTGCAACCACAATTCACATTTATTTTTATATCACTGTTTTCACCTAACATTTCACAAAACATTTTAATATATGGTATTTATATTTATCATTTTATGCCAGCATAATACTCTCTTTTGTTTACATATCATAGTTTATAAATTTATGCTCTTATTGCTGGAGCATAAATTCCCTGACCTTGCTACCTTACGTTCTCAGTGACAGCTGAAAGGCCATTCACGTTTATCTGAATTATCATTCCTCTCCTCTTGGCAAGCTTGGTCCATTTGCTCATCTGTCCTGGATGTGACTGTGGAATTTTGTGAACTGATGGTACCATTTCTACATTTTCTGTTTTTACTAAATCATTAAAAATAATAATGTGTTTTCTAGACTCCAAGACATTATTGATTTTAAGATATTTCTTCAATGTAGAAAATGTATATTAAATATATGCAAAATTTTATTTAAATCCTGCACTAGTATACATTTATTCACTAAAAAAAAGTCACTTTGCTAGTGCCGTAGTCATAGTTTAAGTCTATGCCTTCTTTCATAATCCATATCAGATTCATTATTTCTGAGGATGAATAAATGATTTGGAAAATTATCAAAGTAGCCTCATAACTTAATTATGAAGTATTGATTGTTGACAGATTAATATGTTGAGACCTCATATAGTATGTAAGCTTCTTCTGCAGCCACCTCTCCCACAGTTCAGAGTGTAGACACAAGGTCTCTGGTGGGAGAGTTGTCAGGGACCCAAAACTGCCAGATTATTGACTTCACAGATTAAATGCCTAGGATAAACATGATAGATGGAGAATATGTCAAGTAATATTAAAAACAGACAATATGACAGGCCTGATTCCCTGTCTTTTATGGTCAATCATTTCAGTTTTCCTAGGAGTGAGGGTTTCCCAGGGCTGAGATTTCAGTGCTAAACTAACGAAAGTCTTGCAAAACCTGGAATGGCTTGTCACCCTATCTATCCCCTCACTACTCTGCCTTTTTGAGTAGGTTGAGTGTTCAGGGAAAGGGAGATAAATTGAGGTGGAGACAATCAGTGTTTCTGTTACCCACAGTAATTCAGGAACAGAGAAGAACAGGTAGAAATTCAATTGGATTTTCCCTTAAATTTTTTTTGGGGGGGTGAGAATTTGAGAGTTTGAACATGTACCAAACTCTAGCCTGCCTAGATTTCCAATATACACAGCCCAGCAGATGAGTCCCACCCCATGAGAGCTTGGAGAAAGTAGGAGAAGTAATAAGAGTGGTCCAGTGAGAGAGCAGTGAGAGAGAAAGCAAGCAAGCACTATGCCTGGCATGAAGATCAGAAATGTTTCATGCCTATAGGCTTAAGTGGTGGAACATAAGGTATTTGAAGGGTGTTATTTGTCAGGATACTGCAGAGAAACAGAACCAATAGGATACATACATAGAGAGAGATATTGTAAGGAATTGCTGATGTAGGGGTTGGTAAGTCTGAAATCTGTAGGGGAGACTGGCAGGTTGGAAATTCAAGTTAGTGTTGATGTTGCAGTCTTGAGTTTGAAATCAGCAGAGTGGAAACTCAGGCAGGGCTTATATGTTGCTGTCTTCAGGAAGTATTTCTTCTTCTTTGGGAAACCTCAGTCCTTGTTCTTAAAACTTTCAACTGACTGAATGAGGCTCACCCACATTTTGGGGTTCAATCTGCTTTATGCAAAGTCTACTGATTTAAATGTTAATGCACCAAAAAATACCTTCACAGCAACGTCTGGAATACTCTTCAACCAAACAACTGGCACCATGGCCAGCCAAGGTGACACATAAAATTAACCATCATAAGGGGAAAATTGATGGGTTTAGCGAGGGGAGAATTGACTCTTTGTGAAAGCTGAGGTTTTGATCCCCAGCTTGGGTCTACTTGATACAGAGTTCAGCTGGCTCTTAGGAAATTTCTCATGTGAAGAAGCAGTGCAGAGGTCAGATGGACACCCATAGAACACCCTATGTGCCACCTGATAGAGTAAGCTTTGAGTATCTCCCCACTCAGAGAACAGATTACAAAAGTTTATTAGCTGGACTTGCAGTATACCTGAAGCCACAATAACCTATGCTTTCCTCACTGTGAATGCATATTCAATTTCTTAAGAGACTTTCCTCTCACTCTTCTCATTTGTGAATGAAGAGCAGGACTAGAAAGAGGAGAAGGAGAAAAATATTATATGGTACTTGTGACGAGAAGGAGGTTGAAATAGTAACCATATGTTGGCTTTTCAAACCACTGATTGGAACTGAATTTACTTGAAAGCACCTAGATTTAATTAATTGGTTAATTTAATAAGAAATGAAAATATTGAAATGAAAAAATTCAATAACTAAAATTCAGGATTCCATGAACAGATTTCACAGGTGATTAAACTCAGCTGAAGAGAGATTAGTTAACTAAAACATAGATGAGGAAAAAATGTCCAGAATTAAGAAGAGAAACAAATGGTAGGAAAATATACAAAGGAGATACTTAGGAGATTTGTTGAGAAGGCAATGTGCAATTGAAGCAACAGAAGAAAAGAAAGTTAATGGAGGAAAAGGCAATGTTTGAGGATATAACGCTTGACTGCTTTCCAAAGCTGATGAAAGACATCACATCATAGATTCAGGAATCTCCAAGAAACACAAGCAGGATAAAGAAAATGAAAGCTCAACCTAGGCACATCATAGTAAAGTTGATTAAAACCAAAGAGAAAAACAAAGCCTCAAAAGCAACCAGAGAAAAAAAGAAAAATTTCCTTTAAAAACATACAATAAGAATTACAGCTGACTTCTCATCTGAAACAATAGAGCAAGAAGACAAAGAAATGTTTTTTTCAAAGTGCCTGAAAAAATTCACTACAAAATTAAAATTACATACCGAAGGAAAATGTCTTTCAAGAACTAAAATGCAATAAAAGCAAATCCAGAAAAAAAAAAAAAAGGAATACTTTCTAATCAGTATATCCATGCTGAAAGGAAGGCTAAAGGGAATATTTTAGGAAAGAAGAATCTGGTTGCAAACTCAGAAATCGTTATAGCCAGCCTCCAAGAAGTCTCCCAACATTCCCTGCCCCCTGGTAATTCTTTCTCCTGATATTAACAGCCTCCTATCCACATTAAATAAGGATAACCTGTGTAACCAATACAATATTGAAGAAATAAGAGTGTGTGACTTGAAAGGCTAGGGCATTAAAGATATTGTGACTTCTTACTGCTCTCTTGGATAATTTGCTATAGAGCTAGCCAGATACCACCATGTGAGAATAGGCAAGTAGCTTTATGGACAGATTCACATGATAAGAAACTAAGGCCTCTTGCCAATGGCTAGCATTAACTTGCCAACAGATGAGTGGGTTACCTTGAAAGCTACTAGTCAACTCTTGCTGACTGTGGCTCTGGCTGACGTCCTGACAACAACCTGATGAGAAACTTTGAGCCAGAACCAGCCAGGTAAGCCATCCTCAGATTCCTGACTAAAAGAAATGGTGTGAGAGAATAAATGTTTAATATTTAAGCTGCTGAGTTTTGGGGAAACTTTTACACAGCAATGATTAACCAGTGTAGAGATGCAGTAATAAATGAAGTAAAATATGGGCATAAATGTGATGTCTATGAGCAGTATAAAACAAAAATCATATTTTGCAGGGTTATAACAGATAGAAGTAAAATGTGAGAATAATAGCATATAAGTCAAGAAGAAGGTGGACGGGGTTGAAGAATTGAACAGTCCTTGAATTGTCCCTGCCAGTGTAAAATTGCTAATTTATATAAGATTTTTTTGGTTTTGGAAGAATAAAGACAGTCATTCTTTTCTCTCTCTCTCTTTTATTTATTTTTGTTTTGGTTTTATAGTGAGTGATTTAAAAAAATTGTTTTGGTGAGGTAAAATTAACATACAATAAATTGCACATATTAAGTGCACAACTTGACAAGTTATGATATATGTATATACTTGTGAATTAATATCTACTATCAAGATAGTGAATGTATTTACATAAATGTTTAATATTATTATGTCCTCTTGAATAACCGACTCCTCTATCATTACAAAATGACCTTAGTTATCCTTTGTAACTTTTTTTTGATCAGAAATCAACTTCATCTGGTATTAAAATAACCCCTCTGTTTTTTTGACTAGTGTTAGAATGGTTAATCTTTTAAATTTTAATGTTTGTATCTTGCTATTTGGTTTCCCTTTTTCTCATCTGTTCTTTCTTCCACATTTTCTCTATTTTTGTTTACCTTTGGATTAATTGAGTATTTCTTGTGATTCCTTTTTGTTTCCCATGTTGGCTTATAATGTATTATTTTTAAATTTTTTATTTAGTGGCTGTTTTGGGATTTGCAGTATATGTCTTTAACTTACCATACCCTACTATCACTTCTGATCTAGTGTTAGCATCTTTCAATAATGTATCCCATTTCCACTACCCTGACCTTTATGCTATTGTTGTCATGCATTTTACTTTTATACATTTTATAAATCTCGAAATATGTTGTTATAATTTTTGAATTCATAGTCTACTAAATTCTAAAGAGATTTAAATAACAAGAAAAAAATCTGACAAGTTTACCCATGCAGTTTCCCTTTACAGTGATATTTACATTTTCATCTGGTATCATTTTCCTTTTTCCTAGAGGACTTCTTTCAGTATTTCCTGTAGTAGGAACTAGTGGTGATGTATTCTTTCAGATTTTGTGTGTTTTAAACGTTTTTAATCCACATTTGCTTTTGAAATATCATTTTTATGGGTATAGAATTTTTGGTTGACACTTGTTTTTCAGTACTTACAAGATGTTGTTCCACTGTCTTCTGGCTTGATTGTTACCAAAGTGAAATCTGCTGACATCTTCATCTTTGTATGCAATATGTTTTTTTCTCTCATTGATTTCAAAATATTCTTCTTATTATTGGCTTTGAACAATTTGATTATGATACACTTTCATGCATTTTTCTTCATATTTCTTGTGCTTGCATTTCATTGAGTTTGCTGGATCTGTTCATTTATAATTTTCATCAAATTTGGAATATTTTTGGCTACTATTTCTTCAAATATTTTTTCTGTTTCTGACCTTCCTTCTCGTTCAGCAGTCCAGTTAAGTGTATATTAGCCACTTGAAGCTGTCCTATAGCTCACTGATGAACTTACCATTTTTTTGGATTCTTTTTCTTCTATTTCATGTTGAATAGTTTCTATTGTTGTGTCACCATTTTTACTAATCAATTTTTCTGTCAACTCTGTTTAATTCCACCAAGTTTTTTTTATATCATCTTCATCATCTCTGATTAATTCCATCCAGTTTTTATATCAGACACTCTGTAGTTTCCATCTCTAGCATTTCACTTTAACTCTCTTTCTTAATATCTGTTATTTCTCTACTTAATTTTTGAACATATGTAATACAATTATAATAACTTTTAATGTTATTTCCTGCTAATTATAACATTTGTGTCAGTTCTGGGTTGGTTAAATTGATTAATTATTCTCCTCATTATGGGTCATATTCCTGCTTTTTTGTATGACTGCTAACCTTTCGTTGGATACAAGGCCTAGTGAATTTTACTTTGTTGAGAGCTTGACATCATTGTATTGCTGTACATATTCTTAAGCTTTTTTCTGGGACATAATTAAACTACTCGAAATAGTTTGTTTTGGGTCTTGCTTTTAAGGTTTGTTTGTTGGGACCGCAGCAGTATTTAGTCCAGAGCTAATTATTCCCCGGTAAAAAGACAAAGTCCTTCTGAATACTTTCTCAATGTCTTCTGTATTATGAGGTTTTCAAGTCTGGCTCGTGGAAATAGGCGCTATTCCTGGCCCTGTGTGAGTGGCAGATACTGTTACCTCCAAATTCCTTGAAAGGTTCTTTTCTCAGCCTCAGGCAGTTTCCTCATAGACATGCACCAATCAGCTTTCTGTTCAGTATTGTATGTGGACTATCAACAGATATAGGAAGTTCTCTCTATCTGGGCAGCTCTTTCTTCTTTCATACTTTATCCTGCAAACTTGAGCTACTTCAGTCTTTCTGGACTTTCAGCTTTGTTTCCTCAACCAGGATGTCCCATGGGCTCTGCCTGGCTTCCTGCTCCTTGTGATGCAGCCTGAAAACTCTATCAAAGCAATCATCTGGTACAATCACAGGACTCAGCTCATTTGTCCTCCATCTCTCAGACTATTCTTCATTGTCTGATGTGCAGTGTCTTGAAAACCACTTTTTTCCAAGGTACACACACACAGAAACACATATATGTGGGAGTGTAAATCTCATGATTGTTACCCCATTTCCTTCCTTCCTGCCTTCCTCTCTCTCGCCATCTGTTCATCCCTCCCTTCATTTATTCCATTTTTTACACGTTTTTCTTCAAGCATATTTTATTACTTAATCAGAATTGTTGATATGAGGAACACAGCCCATCATTTCTGGAAACTGAACTCATTTACAAACATTTTTGAATTTAAAATAGAAGCTCTGTGGTAGGTCATCTAGTGGTTTGTAGTTTTAGAGCCTCTAATTTGATCTTAAAGCTTCTAAGTTGACTTCTGTTTCTTCTGGTCCTACAACCACACTTTGCTGATGATATTTTTGGCTCTTGATTTGCATTAGATACTTTCACAAACCACTGCTCATGCAATTTGCTTCTACACTCACTGAGTGCTTTGCATAGGCCCCTCCAGGCCCAGATAAGCTGCTCAGCTTTTATAAAAGGGGCCTTTGCAATGTGAGCTGAGCTGCATCAGGCAGGCAGGGGCAGCGACATGATGTCGCAGACACAGGTCCTTGTGTCCTTGTTGCTCTGGGTCTCAGGTGAGAATTTTAAAAGTGCCTAAGACCTTTTGGAGTAATATGGAATTAAAAAAGTAATTCCAAGATATAATGAGAAATACTGGCTATTTCTAAAATAGACTCAATTGTATGGTGACGTGTAATACCATTAGAAAGCACATTTTCAATTATTTATTTCAATGTGTCTATGATAAAGTGTGTGTGTATCATCATTATCCATTTGTGATTGCAGGTGCCTGTGGGGACATTGTGGTGACCCAGTCTCCAGGGTCCTTGGCTGTGTCTCTAGGACAGAGGGTCACCATTAACTGCAAGGCCAGTCAGAGTGTTAGCAGTGAGTTATCCTGGCACCAGCAAAAACCAGGACAGGCTCCTAAGATGCTCATCTATGATGCATCCAACAGGGCATCTGGGGTCCCTGACCGATTCAGTGGCAGTGGATCTGGGACAGATTTCACTCTCACCATCAGCAACCTCCAGGCTGAAGATGTGGCAGTTTATTACTGTATGTGTGATTATGGTAATCCCCCACAGTGCTTCAGCCTCGAGCACAAACGTCCTTCCCAAGGTCAAGGGTCAGTGAGTCTTTGCTGCACCATCTGCTTCCTCCCCATTCCTCCATCTGCCTGAAAGGTTAAACCTCTGAGTTATTCCTTGGAGGTTTTTTAAGGCCAAGGAGAAAATTAAAGGAGTTTGTTTTTTCTGGATCCCTTTGTGTAGGAGATTATTGAAAAAAAAAATGCTGTAAAGATCTCTTAGAGATCAGCAGTTTTTGTGGCATAGGAACCTGCATGTTTACCATGGATAGATCACATGATTAAGTCAATAAGGTTAGTCTCTCCCCTCTTGAGAAGGGTCCAGCGAATTACACATCCTGATGGATCAATTCTCTCTTCTCTGTGTCTCCTTGACTCTGGAATATTTCTATTTTAATTCTTTGTTCTCCTCATCTCCTTTTTTTTTTTATCTTCACTCACCCTCCAGGTCTGGACTACCCCAATATTAAACACATGGCCTCGCCTATTCAAAACCTTCCAAATAGAAGATAATATCCCTCTCTTGCTTTTTCTTTCCATAGACTGGACCATGCCACACCTTTTTGGTCAGTGTCACTGGTTTCTTTCCTACTCTATCTCCTTTTGTACCACTCTTTGTCTTCTCTCCGTTTCCTTCAGTCATACTCATTCTCACGAATGCAATTCTCTACTTTTTCAAGCCTGTCACTCTAGAAATATGTGATACTGTTTCCTATTACCTTTTCTCATCATTTGAGAACTTTCTCTTTAAAAAGTTCCCAATGGGCACTCAAGTGTGACTTTGTGACTGAAGGAAATCGTAGCTCTAAGTGTGCTTGAGTCCCTTGGATGACGTTTAATTAATGTGGCCATTTCAGTGTAAAAACAGAAAAACTCCAGTCATTTTCCCATTATTTCTTCTCCTCCTTCTGAGATACATGCGTTAATGAAATTTACCTTCAGGAAAGATTACAGCAAACCTGATCAGTGTACTCTGAGCACTCTTACCTCCATAACAGCTTCTTGTAATAATTAGAAATAAATTTAAAGTATTGATATTGAGGAGTCTATGTCATGCGTTAATTCAAGACATGTTTTTTTTGAGCGTGTTCTGTGTGTCAGGAATAAATATATCTACTTCAATTCCAGTGGTGGGAACCATACAATAATCAATTGCATCAGTCAATATTTGCTGCCATTTTGTAAGTGCTGGAGGAAAAATAAAGCCAGGAAGGAGGTAAAAACCCTGTGGGGGTAATAGTGAGCAGAAATTTAAAACTGGATGACGTATTAGTTAGCTCTTGTTGTGTAATAAACTACCCCAAAAATGCAGTGGGTTAAAATGGTAGCTTTTTTTGTTGTTGTTGAGGAGGATAGGCCCTGAGCTAACATCTGTGCCAATCTTCCTCTATTTTGTATGTGCGTCACAGCAACAGCATGTCTTGATGATTGGTGTAGGTCTGCGCCTGTGATCTGGGCCTTTGAACCTGGTCTGCTGAAGAAAAGAGTGCCAAACTTAACCACTACACTACCAGGGTGGCCCCAAAGTGGTCGCTTTTTAATTGCTGTCATGTTTATTTGTCAGTTGAGTAGTTCCATTAAAATGGGCCAGACTTGATTGATCTTGGCTGGCTTGCTCATGTGTTTAAAGTCAACTGACAGGTCAACTGGGTGCTAGTTGATATAGAAAGGCTCACATTTCTTTCATCTCTTTCACATTTCTGTAGTTGGCTGACCATCAGCTGGGGCTGTCTGGGTGACTAGGCCTCATGTGTCTCATGAATGGGCAGACTAATTTCTACTTCCTATGGCAGTTGCCAGGTCCCAAGAGAAAAAGTAAAACCACATAAGGCGTCTTGAAGCCTAGACTCAGTACTGTCACAATTTCCCATTTGATGCATTCTAATGATGAATGCAATTGATCCCATTTAAGGAGAGTGTAAACAGCCCCTATCTGTTGAGAGGAGGAACTACAAAGGTATATTGCAAAAAACATAGACATAGGGAGGGATAGGGGATCCTCCTTAAGAATGGGGAATCCATATTTGCTATCATTCCAGTATAGATGATCATAGAAGGCTGAACTGAAAGGTGTGACTTAATCAAAGTCTTAATTTGGTGAGGAAATGAGCCATAAAGATATCTCCAGGCAATAGAGTTTTAATTAGATGAAACTGCACATTTCTGAGGCAGGTATATGACTAGCATGTTGGAGAAACAGAAAAAAGCCAATGTTGCTAACTTGGAGCGTTCAAGGAGGAGCATAGTGGAAATAAGACAAATGAAATAATGAGGAGGCCACATTACTTCAAGTTTGTAGACTTCTCCAAGGATTTGGGTTTTGCTTTGAATGATGTGGTAAGTGGGATAGCTTTGAATAGAGGAGGACATGATTTGATATGAAGTTTTACAGGATATCTCTGGGGGGCAAGGGCAAGAAAGATAACAGGAGGCCATTGTTATCATCCAGGCTAGAGATGATGATAGATTTGGTCTATGGCAGTAGCCGTAGAGGAGGTGAGGAGTGGTATATTTTGAAGATAGAGATAACAATATGCTGACGGTTTTGACAAAGAATGTGAAAGTGAGGTCTCAAGATGACTCACAGTTTTTCTCTGAGTACTAGGAGGGTGGAGTTGCCATTTATTTAGATAGAGGAAACTGTGGCAAGAGTACATTTCTGGAGGAAAATAAAGAATTTGGTTTGGGCATTTTAAGTTTGAAATGTGTATTAGACCTCCATATGTGATTGTCGAGTAGACCATCCGAACATAAGTCTAAAGTTCATAGGAGAGAATTGGACTGGAGATTGAAATATTATAAAAATAGAATGAGTTTGAATTGATTAAAGTCCCAGGGACTGAGCCCCGAGGCAGGGGAGATGAACAGGAACCAGCCAAGGAGTTGGAGAACGAACAGTAGGATGGAAGACAAGCAAGATTTTGCGATACCCTGGGGCTCAGAGAAAAAGACGTATCAAGGAAGAAGGTGTTGTCAATGTGTTAAATGCTCCTGATGGGTTTAGTGAGATGAGGATTGGGATGTGACCATTGGATTTGTCAATATGGAGGTCATTGGTGACCTTGAGCAGAGCAGTTTCAATGAGGTGGTGTGGGTAAGACCTTGAATACGGGAAGCTCAAGAAAGAATGGGAATATAAGGTTTGGGAGTGGTGACTATATACAGCTCTTTCAATGAGCTTTACAGTAAAGGAGAAGAGTGAAACATGCTATAACAGGAGGGAGATGTGAGGTCAAAAGAGTGTTTTAAAATGATGTTTGCATGCTGATGGGCATGATGCTAAAGAGAGAATACAGATAGTTCAGGAAAGAGAGAGAGATGCCAAGCAATGCCATTGAGCATGCAAGAGGTATGGTATCAGAGGTAGCGGTCTCAGATGGGAGGGCTGTCTGCTCATATACAATAACAGGAAGGAAAGAAGAGTGTGGAGATATAATTTCAGTGGATCAGAAGAATGTATGGAGGAGCTTGTGGAAGTTCTTTTCTGATTGCATCTTCTTACCTAGGCCACAGGAAATGGGGGTAATTGGCTTACAGCTAGGATCAGGGAGGAGGTGTTAGAACTTGAAGAGGGAAAGATAAAGGGAGAAGACTGAATGAACCATGGAAATGAAATATGATGTTGGGTCAGGATTAGGGGCCCTCAGGAAGTTAATGGACATGAATCTAAAGTGAGATAAGTCAGAATTGTTGTGTGTTTTTCTGCAACCATATCAGAAACAGTGGGGTTGGCATGTGGAGGGTTGGGATTTTGCTATATGAAATGAAATAATGAAAGACCAAAGGAGTTCTTGTGCATAAAGGAGTCATTATAAGGAAGGATCATGGTATTTAAGCTGAGTAATGAGAAATGAGACTATGAGGTGCTTAGGGACACAGAAAATGCAGAAAGATGAACAGATTTGGTAAAAGATAATTTTCCAAAAACCAAAATTATGATTCATGGATATAGAATAATAATGAACATGTGTTAAATAATTAATTTTACTCACATGATATGAGGGACCTAGGAAGATGCTATAACTGGCTCAAAGGAAATGTCAAAAGAGCATGGATGTATACGGAGCAAAGGAATGAATTGCAAATGGAGACAAAATAGTTTTTCCAAGGGAGGTAAGAAAGTCAATTAAATCTCTACTAGACAGAACACAATTCATGTATCTATCAGTTACCCACAATTTATAAAGAGTTTTAAAATAGCTAAAAGACAATGAACAGAGCTAGACTCTGATAACCTGGAAAGATATGCTGTAGACCCTCCTAATTTTCTAATTAAACACTACATTTTTTCCTTACAGATTTCAGGTCACAATGAAGCCTAGAAATTATTGGCAATGGCATACCAGACAGAGGGAGCTGCAGAGCTCTTAGAAGTGGCCAACAGTGAAATACTTAACATTTTGATGATGGATAAGTTGCAATTATTTTCTAATGACAAAGCTAAGGTATGGCCCTGGAAGTGAGTGATCAAGATTGGGTGAAAGAGAGAAAACTGGAGGAGAATTGATGAGCGAACTGAGAGGTCAGGATAATGGAAGGATAATATATGAGTATATTGAAATTACCAAGAATTCTGACAGATGTGGGGTTGAAGGGAGTGTATGTGAGCCGGGAACTGAAATATCCCAGAAATGGGTAGATGAGACTTCGGGGCTGGTAGATGACTGCAATAAAGAATGATAGTGGGTGATATAGCCTACCTACATTGAACTCAAAGATTTTTTTTTTTTATCTTTTATTTTTGGGGTAGGAGGTATGGAAGAGATCTAGATGTGGCAAATGAACAGGGCAAGAGAACTGCTTGAGAAGGCTGCAGGGGAAACACTGCAAACACTATTCAGGGGAGACCAGAAGGCTAAAGAGCACAAAAGCTAAGGGAGCATTCAGAAGAGATGGAAGCTATAGGGAATTTCAGTGGTTGGGAAGGGCTGTGAGTTGGGAAGGTTTTTAAAATCCTGCTCTTTAGGAATCTGAGTCCTTCATCTCTCAAGTCTTCCATGTATTTGTTTTCTGCCCTCTTAAAATCTGCTTTACTGCTCTTTTCAAATTTAAAAACTTTTCTCATGATAAAAGGAACCTGCGCTTCACTTCTCACTTTTGCACTAGGAGTCCCTTGTTTTTTAATGTTCAAAATGTATCGGGAGGGGCTGGCCCAGTGGTGTAGTGCTTAAGTTTGTGCGGTCCACTTCCGCAGCCTTTGGTTTGCAGGTTCAGATCCTGGGTGCAGACCTACACGCTACTCATCGAACCATGCTGTGGCAGCATCCCACATACAAAAAAAAAAAAAAATAGAGGAAGATTGCCACAGATGTTGGCTCAGGGATAATCTTCCTCAAGCAAAAAGAGGAAGATTGGCAGCAGATGTTAGCTCAGGGCCAATGTTCCTCACCAAACAAAACAAAATATACTGGGAAAAGTATCATTTGCATTGGTTCTATCACAAGCATAGGCAGAGATGCAGTGTTTCCTCATTCCTGGGATGTTTTCTCTGGAATCAAATTTAAATGGCAAAGTAGAGAAATAGGAATTCTCAGAAGATAGTGATTACAAACTTGCCTAGAGAGGAGGTTCTATTTGGGGATGAGTGTTTGGGATCTGAGTGGAGAGGACTAGACTGGGCTTATTGACCCAGCACTGAGAACCAGAGTTAGGGCTGAAATAAGATTTAAAGGAAGTGGATGGAAACATAGAGAAGGAAACTAGCTCTCTTTTGGAGTAAAAGGAGTCTCACCTGCTGAGTTTTAAGCTAGACCATGCCAACTCTCTTTTTCCCCCAACAAAAACAAACAAACAAACAATAAAAAATAACCCTATTTTTGTACAATTAGCTAGTAAGTGAGAAGCAGCTGGGACACCTACCCCACCTGCCTTGGTAGGAAGGTTTATATTTGGGGTCATGTCATTATGAGAGTACATCTGGATGTTGAAAAACAGTAATTAGTAGTATCTTTAGCTTCCAGGATGCTGATGATAAGAATGAAGTCTGTCCCAGACCCACTGCCACTGAACCGGGTGAGCACACTGTTAACTTGAATGGAAGCATGGTAAATGAGGGCCTTGAGGGCCTGCAGAGGTTTTTGCTGGTATCACACTAAGTAATGCTTCATGTCCATGTAGAGGAAGTTCTTCCTGGCCCTGTAGCTGATGGAGGTTCTCTCTTCTAGTAAGGACTCTGCGGTCTGAGTGAGCATGATATACCCACTGGAACCAGCCATCAGAGGCACATGGGGCTGATCTAGAGATGCTGTACAACTCAGGGACAGGAGAAAAATCAAGCTGAAATGCAGTTTCTATGACAGGTGGACAGGTTTATGTTGCTTGTAGCATTTCTTTTATATCCAATTTTAAGACTGTAGATCTTTCTGAAGAGGAGCACTACTTTGGAGGGAAAACCCTAGCTCCATGCTTGCAAATATTCTCTCCTCTGAAACTCAGGCAAGAGCCTGAGGATCTGGAATGGTGACATCTTCTTGCAGCTTGTCTTTTTTTGCTTGATGCTGCTCAAGCTCCATCCCCCTGAAATGCCTCCTGTTATGTGACTCAGATGACCCTCCCAGGATGTGGTGGTGGCTAGGGGACACTTATCTAAAGAACCAAAGAGTATAATGGTGAAATTCATAGAGCACAGGCTTGTGGTTGAAAATCTTATAAGCTGTGCTTTTCTTATTTTTTAAATATGACAGCAATTGGTGCCTATTGACTTGGATTCTCTGACAAAACTAAGATGAAAATAGTTATGTTTTAGCATCCCTCTTACAGTTGCTAGAAACAGAAATATATTCATGATGAAGCATTTGTTGAAGCTGTACGTGTGGAAATTGTTCTAATGCTCAATTCACAGAGTCTAAAATGTTTGCAGTTAGAACTATATCCCAAGATGGCAGCAGTAGAGGCCTTGAAAATCCAGCGTTCCATGACAGGTGTACAGCAGTGGTGGTCCAGTAGTACTGTCACTCTCCATCTGTGGTGGCAGTGGGGTCATATAAAATCTCTGTGATTTGTCCTGGATTGTGTTTATGCCATCTGGCTCCCATGCCTTTTCTATCCCATGTTACCTAAGCTTCCCATCAAATCTGTAAGTCACATAATAAGGTTCAGTCATTTCACTTTCTGCTTAGGTTAGACCGAGTTGGTTGCAACCACAGGCCTTGACTGATAAAAATGTTTCCATATTTGACAGCATTAGAGCTTCATCAAAGTTTTTTTCCTGCGAAATATTTGTAGTTGTACTAAATTCTTTGCATTTTTATTAAAATTTAAAATATTTTATGGGGTTGCAAAAAAAATTTAAGTATATTGCTTAAGGTTGTCTTACAGTGGCAAATAAACTTGATAGAGCTGATACTTTCTTTCCTTTATTTGCTTTTTCATTTATGCATTTATTAAACAAATAGTGACAATCCACTATATATCAGGAATTTTTCTGAGTACTAGTGTTATAATAGTGATGGTGACCAATGAAAGACATGAGCCATGCTCTCAGGAGTGTAAATGGTAGGGATATATGCATTGATTAAAGAATGCCACAAAAATGCAGAATTTGAGGTAGGAGATGTATATAGGGGGCTAATCGGGAAGGGATTTCTAACTATCTTTTTTGTTTATCCTATCCATAATAAAAAGATCTGGCAGGCTTTTGATCAGACAGAAGAGATGATCAAATTTGCCTTTGCAAAAGGTCATTCTGATTTCAGTGGAGACCATTTTGGAGACAGGCAAGAATAGATGCAAGAACAGAAGTTAGGAAGCTATTTTTGGAATCCAGAGGAGAGATGCTAGTGTCTTGGTCTAAGGCCACGGCTGTGAAAACAGAAAGAAGTGTATGGATCTGGGAATACATAGGTTGTAAAATTGACTATGAGAGTTGAGGAAAAGAGCAGTATCAAGGATGTCTCCAATGTTTCTGGTGTACACAACAAGATGTATGGTGTCCCGTTTATTAGGGTGGGGTTTGGCAGGCTTGGGATACAGGGGGGGAAGATAATGAAGTGAGTTATATTTTAAAGATACAGAGTTTGAGGTGCCTTTGAGATATTCAAGAAAAAATTTGAGATTTTGGAAATTGGAAGAGAAGTCTGAATTGGAGGTATCAATTAGTGCAAGATGTGTTCTTCTATCTAACAATATGAACTTGAATAGAATTAATGCTTTCTGTGATTTATTTTCTTTTTTATACATTCATTTATTCCACAAATATTAACTGACCAAATACTCTATGCCAGGTACTATGTCAGGTAGTTTTTGGATATAATTTTTAGTATGTATCAATAAAATTCCAAAATTATATTATAATAAATATATATTTAAAATTTTATTATAAAATATAACAACAAAGTGTGCACAACACACATATGTACTTTTTTTTTGGGTAATAATCTAGCACTCCTCATGATGTCATCAATGTCTAAAATATTTTTGGTGTCCCACTTCTCTGAAATCCTATGAATACTTTACTAAGCATAACCTTCCTTCTCCTCAGAATTAAACCTTCTAACTCGCGTTTATAGTAATCATTTCCTGGATTCTACATTCTGGATCTCTAAACCATATAGCTTTGCTTGTTATGGCACTGTATATAAATGGAATCTAAAGACCCTGAATAGCCAAAGCCATCTTGAGAAAAAAGAACAAAGCTGGAGGTATCCCACTCCTGACTTCAAAAGATACTACAAAGCTATAGCAATGAAAACAGCATGGTATTGGCAGAAAAACAAACACACAGATCAGTGGAACAGAATTGAGAGGCCAGAAACAAACGTACACATCTATGGGCAGCTAATTTTTGAGAAAGGAGCCAAGAACATACAATGGAGAAAGGAAAGTCTTGTCAATAATTGGTATTGGGAAAACTGGAAGGCCACATGCAAAAGAATGAATGTAGACCATTATCTTATACCATGAACAAAAAAAACCTTAAAATGGATTAGAGACTTGGATATATTCAAGACCCGAAACCATAAGACTCCTAGAAGAAAACATAGGCAGTATGCTCTTTGTCATCAGTCTTAGCAGTATCTTTTTGAATATCATGTCTCCTCAGGCAAGGGAAATAAAGAAAAAACAAACAAATGGGACTACATCAAATTAAAAAGCTTCTGCACAGTGAAGAAAACCATCAGCAAAATGAAAAGACAACCCACCAACTGGGAGAAAATATATGCAAATAACATATTCTATATGGAATTTGTATCCAAAAAATATAAACAGCATGCAATTCAACAACAACAAAAAGTGAACAACCTGATCAAAACATGGGCAGAGGATCTGAACAGACATTTTTCCAAAGAAGATATACAGATTTTCAACAGGCACATGAAAACATGTTCAACATCACTAATTATTAGGGAAATGCAAATTATATTGTCTATTTGTATCTATTCTTTCGTGACTAGAATTTTCCCCTAGCTTTATTGAGATATAATTGACATAAAACACTGTGTAAGTTTAAGGTGTACAATATGTTGATTTGATACGCTAATATATAGCAGAACGATTACTACCATAGTGTTAGCTAACACCACCATCAAATCCACGTAAGAGTGGAACTAGTAATGATGTATTCCTTCAGATTTGGTATGTTTTAAAAGTTTTTATTCCACATTTGCTTTTGAAATATCATTCTTCTGGGTGTAGAATTTTTGGTTGACAGTTGTTTTTCAGTACTTTCAAGATGTTGTTCCACTGTCTTTGTGCTTTCATTGTTACAAAAGTGAAATCTGCTGACATCCTCATCTTTGCATGTACTATGTTTTTCTCTCAGTGATTTCAATATATTCTTCTTATCATTGGCTCCCTACAATTTGATTATGATGATAAGCTTTTGTGCATTTTTATTCATTTTTCTTGTGCTTGAAGTTCATTGACTTTCCTAGATCTGTTCATTTATGATCTTCATCAAGTTTGGAACATTTTTGGCTATTATTATTTCAAATATGTTTTTCTGTTTCTGACTCTCCTTCTCCTTCAGGACTCCAATTAAATGTATATTAGCCACTTGAAGCTGCCCTATAGCTCACTGATGAACTTGCCATTGTTTTGGATTCCTTTCCTTCTGTTTCATGTTGAATAGTTTCCATTGTACTGTCTTCATGTTTACCAATCTATTCATCTGTCATCTCTGATTAATTTCACCCAGTTTTTAATATCATATTTTATCATCTCTGATTAATTTCATCCAGTTCTTATATCAGACACACTGTAGGTTTCATCTCAGCAGTTCAGTTTAACTCTCTTTTTAAATATCTTCTATGGCTCTAGTTAACCTTTTAACATACGTAACACAGTTAAAATAACTTTTAATTATCTTGCCTGCAGATTCTAACATTTATGTCAGTTCTGGTTTGGTTTAGATTGATTAATTATTCTCCTCATTATTCATCATATTCTTACTTTTTTTCATGAATGCTAACCTTTCATTGGATATGAGGCCTAGTGAATTTTATTTTGGTGCTGGACATCATTGTATTGTTATAAATATTCTTAAGCTTTGTTCTGGTATATAGTTAAATTACTTGGAAATAGTTTGGTTCTTTTGGGTCTTGCTTTTAAGGTTTGTTTGTTGGTACCAGAGCAATATTTAGAGTAGACGTAATTATTCTCCACTACAAAGGCAATGGTCATTTTACACTGAGTAAAATGACACTTTACTCAGTGTCCTGTGAATTATGAGGTTTTCTAGTTTGCCTGGTGGAAACAGGCAGTATTCCTGGCCCTGTATGAGTGCCATATACTGTTACCTCTAATTTCCTTTGAAGATTCTTTGCTCAGCTTCAGGTAGTTTCCTCATAGATGTGCACCAATCAGCTCTCTATTGAATATTGTAGATGAACTTTGAACAGATATTGGGAGTTCTCTCTATCTCTGCAGCTCTTTCTTCTTCTAGTTCATCCTGCAATCTTTAGCTACTTTAGACTTTCTGGCCTTTCAGCTTTATTTCCTCAAGCAGAGAGTCCCTTGGGCTCTGCCTGGGTTCCTGCTCCTTGTGCTTCAGCCTAAAAACTCTCTCAAGCCAATAAGCTGGTACAATCAGAGGGCTCAGCTTGTTTCTTTCCTGTCTCTGAAACTGTCCTTTATTATCTAATATCCAGTGTCTTGAAAATCATTTTTTCCAAAGATACACGCACATACACACAAACGTGGGAGTGTAAATCTCATCCTTGTTACCCCATTTCCTTCCTTCTTTCCTTTCTGCATTCCTCCCTCCCTTTCTTTCATCTGTCTTTTTATAGTTTTTTTTTCCAGAATCTTTATTAATTGTTGATCTCAGGACGCTAGCCTATCATTTCTCAAAAATGAACCCATTAAAAACATTTTTAAATTTAAAATAGCAGATCCTCATTAGGTCTTCTAGCAATTTGTAGTTTTAGATCTTCTAAGTCGATCTTAGAGCTTCTAAGTTGACTTCTGTGTCTTATAGTTATACAACTACAGTTTTGGTCATGATGCTTTTGGCTCTTGATTTACATTAGATACTTTCACAACCGAATGCCCATGAAATTTGCTTCTATACTAACTGACTGCTTGGCATAGGCCCCTCCAGGCCCGGATCAGCTGCTCAGGTTTTATAAATGGAGTCTTTGCAATGTGAGCTGAGCTGCATCAGGCAGGCAGGAAAAGCAAGATGATGTCGCAGACAAAGGTCCTTATGTCCTTGTTGTTCTGGATCTCAGGTGAAAAAATTAAAAGTGCCTCAGTCTTTTTGGAGTAATATGGAATAAAAAAAGTAATTTTAAGATAAATGAGAAATACTGGTTATTTCTAAAATAGACTAAATTATATGGTGACGTGTAATACCATTAGGAAGCATATTTTATTTTATTTTATTTTTTTAATTTTTTGTTTATTGCAGTAACATTGGTTTATAACATTGTATAAATTTCAGCTGTACATCATTATACTTCTATTTCTGCAGAGATTACATCATGTTCACCACCCAAATACTAATTACAACACATCACCACACACATGTGCCAAATTATCCCTTTCACCCTCCTCCCTCCCCCCTTACCCTCTGGTAACCACCAATCCAATCTCTGTCTCTATGTGTTTGTTTATTGTTGTTATTATCTACTACTTAACGAAGGAAATCATACAGTATTTGACCTTCTCCCTCTGACTTATTTCACTTTGCATAATGCCCTCAATGTCCATCCATGTTGTCACAAGTGGCTGGATTTCATCGTTTCTTATGGCTGAGTAGTATTCCATTGTGTATATATACCACATCTTCTTTATCCATTCATCCCTTGATGGGCACTTAGGTTGCTTCCAAGTCTTGGCTATTGTGAATAACGCTGCAATGAACACAGGGGTGCGTGTATCTTTATGCATTGGTGTTTTCAAGTTCTTTGGATAAGTACCCAACCGTGGAATAGCTGGATCATATGGTAGTTCTATCCTTGATTTTTTGAGGATCTCCATACTGTTTTCCATAGTGGCTGTACCAATTTGCACTCCCACCAGCAGTGTATGAGAGTTCCCTTCTCTCCACATCCTCTCCAACACATGTTGTTTCCTGTCTTGTTAATTATAGCCTTTCTGACGGGCATGAGGTGATATCTCATTGTAGTTTTGATTTGCATTTCCCTGATAGTTAATGATTTTGAACATCTTTTCATGTGTCTGTTGGCTATCTGTATATCTTCTTTGGAGAAATGTCTGTTTAGGTCTTTTGCCCATTTTTTAATTGGGTTGGTAGTTTTTTTGTTGTTGAGATGCATGAGTAGGAAGCATATTTTATATTATGCATTTTGATGTGTCTCTGATAAAGTGTGCATGTATCATCATTCCCCATTTGTGGCTGCAGGTGCCTGTGGGCACATCATGATGACCCAGTCTCCAGGTTCCTTGGCTATGTGTCCAGGACAGAAGGTCACCATTAGGTGCAGGGCCAGTCAGAGTTTAGGTAGCTACTTAGCCTGGTATGAGCAAAAACCAGGAAAGTCTCCTGGGCCATGCACCACAGCAACTGGGGTTTCTGATCAATTCAGTGGCAGTGGATCTGGGACAGATTACACTCGCACCATCAGCAACCTCCGGGCTGAAGATGTGACAGTTTATTACAGTCAGCATTATCATAGTCTCCCCCCCACAGTGTTTCAACCTCGAACACAATCCTACCCAGGGCCATGAGTCGGTGAGCCTTTTCTGCAGCAGCTGCTTTGTCCCCACACAGCCCTGAACATACACATTCCTCCATCTGCCAGCGAGGTCATATCTCCTGACTCATTCCTTGGAGGGATTGTAGGGCCCTGCAGAAAATTAAGGAAGTTGGATTTTTCTGGATTTCATTCTGTGGGATTTTAGTAAATAAAAATACTGTAAAGATCTCTTAGAAATCAAGAGTTTTTGTATCACAAGAATCTGCATGTTTCCCTTGGATTGATTGCATGATTAAGTCACTAAGGTTTGTGTCCACTCTCTGCAGAAGGATCCAGTAACTTTTAGACCCTGATGGATGAATTCTCTCTTCACTGTGCCTCCTGCACTCCGGAACATGTCTGTTTTAATTCCTTATTCTCCTGGTCTCCTTTCTTTATCTGCAATCACCCTCCAACTCTAGACCATCCCGATATTAAATACTTGACCTCTTCTATTCGAAACCTTCCACATAGAAGTTAGTATCCATCTCTTGCTTTTTCCTTCCATGGACAATGTTTTTCAGCCAAGCCTTCCTGGTCAATGTCACTGAAGTTGGGTTCCTACTCTACCTCATTTTTTGCCACCCTATTATCTTCTCTCCATTTCCACAGTTATAGTCATGCTTACAAAGGGAATTCTCTAATTCTTTACCCTGTTGCTCCAGAAATATGTGATAGTGCTCTTTATCATCTTTTCTCAGCATTTGTCAAATTTCTATTTAAATCCATCCCAATGGACACCAAAGTCTAATTTTTTGACTGAAGGAAATTATGACTCTAAGTATGCTGTACCTTGAGTCCCTTGGATAACATTTAACTAACATGCCCATCTCAGTGTAAACAGGAAAACTCAATCATTTTAGTATTATTTATTCACGTCCTTCTGAAATACACTGGTTAATGAAATTTAGATTCAGGAAAGATCATACCAACCTCGTCAGTGTACTATTAACACTCTCATCGGCATAATAGCTTCACATAGTAATTATAAATACATTTAAAGTATTGATATTGAGAAATTCAGGTCATTCATTCACTCAAGGTACATTTTTTTGAGTGTTTACTGCATGTCAAGTGAAAAAATATCTGCTTTTATTCCAGTTTCCAGAGCCAGATAACAAACAATCACATCAGTAAAATATTTACTGTTTCATTTTGTAAGTGCTGTGAAGAAAAGTAATGCAAGGAAGGCAGTAAAGGCTTGCAGGGGTAAGAGTGGGTATAAATTTACTACTGGATGATGTATTAGTTAGCTATTGTCATGTAATAAACCACCCACAAAATGCAGTGACTTAAAATGGTCTTGTTTTTGCTGTTGTTACGTTTATAAGTCAGCTGAGTAGTTCTGTTATTATGGCCTTACTTGATTGGTCTTGGCTGGCTTTTTCAGTATTTAAAGTGAACTGACAGGTCAAATGGGTGCTAGTTGATATAGAAAAGCTCACATTTCTTTCATCTCTTTCACATTGCTGTAGTTGGCTGACCATCAACTGGGGCTGTCTGGATGACTAGGCCTCATGTCTCTCATCAACTGGCAGACTAATCTCAACTTTCCATGGAAGTTGACAGGGTCCCAAGAGAGAAAATAAAACCACATAAGGCATCTTGAAGCCTATATTCAGTACTGATACAATGTCTCATTTGATACATTCTAATGATCAATGCAAATGATACTATTGAAGGAGAGGGTAGATAGCCCCTATCTCTTGATAGAAGGTACTACAAAGTTATATTGCAAAAGGCATGGATGTAGAGAGAGGTGTGAGATCCCCCCTAGGAATGGGGGATTCATTTTTGAAATCAACCTACTACAGATGGCCATAGAGGTGAGTCTGAGAAGGTGTGACTTAATCAAATTATTAATGTGTTGAAGAAATAATCCATAGAAATATCTCAAGGCAATAGAGTTTTAGTTAGAGAAAACAGCACATTTCTGAGGCAGAAATGTGACGAGCATATTGGAGAAATAGAAGGAAACCAATGTTGCCAAAGTGGAGTGTGCAAGGAGGAGAGTAGTGGAAATAAAATGAAAGAAATAATGAGGAGGCCACATTGTGCAGGACTCTGTAGGCTTCTCTAAGGATTTGGGTTTTGTTTTGAATAATGTGGTAAGTTGGATAGTTTTTAATAGAGCAGAGTATGATTTGCTATGTAGTTTTACAGGATCTCTATGTTAGGGAGTCATTGTTATCATCCAGGCTAGAGATGACGGCAGCTTTAGTCCATGGCAGTAGCAGTAGAGGAGGTGAGAAGTATTATGTTTTGAAGATAGAAAATAATATGCTGATGGTTTTGACAATGAGTGTGAGAGAAAGAGAGGTCTCAAGATGCTTGCAAGGTTTTTCTCTGAGTACTAGAAGGAGGAGTTGCCATTTATTTAGATAGAGAAAACTGTGGGACCAGTAGTGGAGACAAAGATCAAGAATTTGGCTTTGGACTTTTTAAGGTTGAGATGTGCATTAGATCTCCATGTGTTGTTGTCAAGTAGACCATTGGATATATGAGTCTAGAGTTCAGGGGAGAGAATTGGACTGGAGATTGAAATATTATAACCAATGGAACAAATGTTAAATAACAGTTCATGAAATATTTTAATGTATTTACATGGTCTTTATATTTATCACTTTATGGCTGTACAATATTCTATTTTGTTTAGATGTCGTATTTTATAAATTTATGCTTTTAATGCTGGACATTTAAGTGGTAATTTATTATTATATTTTTCCATTAAAACACATTGAATTAATAAAATGACATGTCTTTATTGACTTGCTTTTCTAAGATTAATATCTAGTGCCATGAGGGAAAATAAGAAAAAAATCCCTACTTATATGCATAAATTAATTTTGTGTTATAAATTTTATATGTTTGGGCATAAAGATTAAATATACTGATTCTCATTCCACTTTTGGTAGGAAAAATCTAAAGCATATAAACTCTCACTCTTATATGCTTACTCTTACAAAATCCCAAATGATCTTTTGGGGTGCTTCATAGTTTAAATTAGAGGAGGAATACACAATGTTATGCAACTAGTGAGCTTAGGATGGGTATTTATCTTGGTCTTGGTAAGTTTGAGGCTGAAAGCAACAGAGTCAGATATTTCTTTGAATCTACTATAGTAGTAATCAGAACATTTTTTTTCTCCCAGTTAAAGACTTCCCCCGATCCATTTTCTGCATACAATGAAGGATCAAGAGAGAGCAGGAAATTGTTAAGTGGTAGCGCCAACAGGATGCGCCTGGTCTCACAGTTATACTAGTGGGTGCAGTCACCCATTTTTTGAGATTTCTAACATCTTAATATTGTGAAAAGAGCCTTTGCGGACTCCTTTATGTTTTAATGGAAGGCTGGCCCTTAAGGGTTATTGAATGTCCTGAGCTGTCTTCAGAAAATTTATTGCTGGGCACGAATTGAACAGCATCAGTGAAATTTATTGAGACTGTTTACTCTTCAGGCCAATATATGATTGATTAACTTAGGTTTGAGTCCATGAAGAAATTGGAATTGTCTGCTTTTCTGCTTTTTGTTATGATGGAGAAGGTATTTCACACCAACGCTCCTGATTAGAATTACTAGACAGCGGGCCAGCCCCGTGGCTTAGCAGTTAAGTGCGCACACTCCGCTACTGGTGGCCTGGGTTCAGTTCCCGGGTGCGCACCGATGCACCACTTCTCTGGCCATGCTGAGGCGGCATCCCACATACAGCAACTAGAAGGATGTGCAACTATGACATACAACTATCTACTGGGGCCTTGGGGCAAAAAAAAAAGAGAAGGATTGGCAATAGATGTTAGCTCAGAGCCGGTCTTCCTCAGCAAAAAGAAGAGGATTGGCATGGATGTTAGCTCAGGGCTGATCTTACTCACAAAAAAAAAAAAAAAAGAATTACTAGGCAGTGAAAAATATCAAAGATGTTGGAAAGAAGAAAACTTGCAGAGGTGCACCTAGCCTTTGAGGCCACTCTCCCACTGGCATATATTTCATGTCCAGAAAAAGCAACTGAGAATCAGAGAAGCTGAGCAGAGCTTTTGACAATGTTGTGAGGCTAGATGGACAAAACTTTAGAGTTTAGAGTTTGTCAAACAAGAGGGCCCTAATAACCAACCCCAAAGGCTGCATGATAGGAGTAAGGGTAAACTAGAAATAGATCAGCCCTTGCAGAGACTGAAGGCAATCTTTAAGTTACCTAAATTCCTAAAATTGATTTAAAATAATATAGGACTACTATCAGTACTAATTGCTGCCAAACCTGGAAGATAATATCATCCCAGCCTCTGTTATTCATACAGTTTTTATGTAAAATGTCCAGGAATCAATAGAAAATAACTAGGTGCATGAGGAGAAAAGACCACATAATTTAAAACTAAGAGAAACAACATAGTAGAAGCATAGCATTCAGATAATGGAGTTATATTTTAATAATATAACTAATTATACTTAAATTTTCAAGATGTGAAAGACAAGACTAATACTTTCAAGAGAATTGGAAACAATAATGAAGAATAAAATCAAAATTATGTCTCTGAAACAATTATAATGGTATTTAATTTATGGGAAGTGATTACAATAAATATTTGAATGAAAATATATAATTATACTGGTAGGTCTTTAGAAAGATATTGGCTATGCAGCACATTTTCCATCACATCAGTTTGCTCTCACTTTATCTTTGAAATTCTCTTCACAGCAGGTCTGTAGTAAGAAGGTGTAAACTCACATGTCCTTTCACTTTTATTACCTGTGTTCAGATATTTTTGTCCTTGCCTAAATTAGGGGCAGAATTTACCTTTAGAGCCAGGACTATTTTCATGGTATACTCAATGCGTTTGAGACCAGAGCTTCTCACATCACCTGACTATGAGTGACCTTCTTATGTCTGCAGGATCTAACTGCTATTGCCTTTCTCAGCCAATTTTCCTTACCTTGCTATCTTATGTACTCAGTGACAGCTGAAAGGCCATTTATGTTTATCTGGATTCTCATTCTCTTCTTTGCAGCTTTGTCCATTTGGTTATCTGTCCTGGATGTGACTGTGGAATTTTTTGAACTGAGGATACCATTTCCACATTTTCTGTTTATACTAAATCATTAAAAATAATAATGTTTCCTAGATTCCAAGATATAATTGATTTGAATACGTATCTTCAATGTAGAAAACATATTAAATATATGCAAAAGTTTATTTAAAACCTGTACTATACATTTATTTGTTTTTAAAAAGCCACTTTAGGGGCTGGCCCAGTGGCACAAACGGTTGGGTGTGCGCTCGACTGCGGCAGCTCGGAGTTCGCCGGTTCAGAACCCTGGGGCGTGCACCGATGCACTGCTTGTCAAGCCATGCTGTGGTGGCACCCCATATAAAGTGGAGGAAGACGGGCATGGATGTTAGCCCAGGGCCAGTCTTCCTCAGCAAGAAGAGGAGGATTGGCGGATGTTAGCTCAGGGCCAATCTTCCTCAAAAAAAAAAAAAGCCACTTTGTTAGTGCCATAGTCACAGTTTGAGTCAATGCTGTCTTTCATATTCCAGGCCAGATTCACTACTTCTGAAGATTAAGAAATGATTTGGAAGATTATCTAAGTATATTCTTAGCTTAATATATGAAGTATTGAGGGTTACACATTAATATGTTGGGACATCATATAATGTGGAAGCTTCTTCTGCGAATACCCCTCCCATGATTCAGAGACAGAAAGAGACACAAAGTTCCGGGAGAGTTGTCAGGGACCCAAATCTGCCAGATTATTGACTTCAGAGAGTAAAAGCCTAGGCAAGGTATAGGAGATAGATGGATGGTATTTCAAGTAATATTAAAAAGAGATGATTTTATAGGTTGGTCTGATTCCCTGTCCAATTTGGTTGATCATTCCAGTTTTTCTAGGAGGGAGGGATTCTCAGAGCCTGAGATTTCAGGGCTAAAATCAGGAAAGTCATGCAAAAACTGGGATGGCTTGTCATCCTTTCTATCCCCTCAACATTCTGCCTTTTTGAGGAGGTTGACAGTTCAGGAAAGGGGGAAAGAAATTGCGATGGAGACAATCAGTCTTTTTGTTACCCACCATAATTCAGGAACAGGTAGAAATACAATTGGATTTTCCCTTAAATTGTTTTTTTCTGGGGGGAAATGGAGAGTGTGCATGTGTACCACACCTTATCCTGCCTGGATTTTCAATATATGCAGCCCAGTACTTGAGTCCAATCCCCTGAGAGCTTAAAGAAAATAAGAGAAGTAATAAGATAATCCAGTGAGAGGGCAGTGGGAGAGAATGAAAGCAAGCATTGTGCCAAGCATGAAGATCAGAAATATTTCGATCCTATAGGCTTAAGTAGTGGAACATAAGGTATTTGAAGGGTGTTATTTGTCAGCATACTGCAGAGAAACAGAACCAATATGATATATGCACACAGAGAGATATTTTACAG
Source organism: Ceratotherium simum simum (assembly GCF_057802395.1). Classification (NCBI taxonomy): domain Eukaryota; kingdom Metazoa; phylum Chordata; class Mammalia; order Perissodactyla; family Rhinocerotidae; genus Ceratotherium; species Ceratotherium simum. The sequence continues at coordinate 251,289 of NC_141910.1, read as the reverse complement.
AACTGCAAAGATGGGGGCTGCCAAGCGTGAAATCTGTAGAGCACGCCGGCAGGTTGGAAATTCAGGTTATTGTTGATGTTGCAGTCTCGAGTGTGAAATCTGCAGGCTGTAAACTAAGGGAAGGTTTCTATGTTGCAGTCTTGAGGAAGAATTTCTTCTTCTTTGGGAAGCCTGAGTCTTTGTTGTTAAAGCTTTCAACTGATTGGTTGAGGCCTACCTACATTATGGGGCATAATCGGCTTTTTGCAGTCTGCTGATTTAAATGTTAATCACACCAAAATATGCCTTCACAGCAACATCTAGACTGATGTTTGACCAAACAACTGGCACCATAGGCAGCCATATTGACACATAAAATTAACCATCATAACGGTAAAAGTGAGGGGTTTAGTAAGTGGACAATTGACCCTTTGTGATGGTTGAGATATTCAACTCCAGGTAGGGCCTATTTGATACAGAGTACAGCTGGGTCTTAGGAAATTCCTCATGCCAAGAAACAGTGCAGAGGCCAGATGGGCACCCAGAGAAAACCCACTGTGATAGAGTAAGCAGTGAGTATCCCCACCACTCAGAGAACAGATTACAACGTTTCAGTTGGTGAACTTGTATTACACCTGAAGCCACAATAACCTATGCTTTTTAAAATGGATTTTCCCTTCATTCTTCCCTCTGTTTGAGAATTAACAGCAGGATTAGGAACAGGAGAAGGAACAAAAGCATATATAGTACCTGTGACCAGAAGGATGTTGAGGTAGCTACCCTGAGCTGGCTTTTCAAACCACTGGATGGAACTGAATTTACCTGAAAGCACCTAGATTGAATTATTTGGTTAGTTTAACACATCATCAAAATGTTGTACTGAAAAAATAAAATAAGTAAAATTCAGGATTTCATGGACAGATTTCACTGGTGATTAAATTCAGCTGGAGAGAAATTAGTTAAAAGATAGACTAGAAGAAAATGTATAGAATTGAGAAAAGAGAGACAAGAGAAAGGAAAATATAGAAAAGAGACTCTTAAACAGAGGATTTGTTGAGAAAGCAATGTGAATTTGAAGTAATAGAAGAAAAGATAGTTTATGTAGGAAAAAGCAATGTTTGAGGATGATGCTTCATCACTTTCTGAAGCTGATGGAAGACATCAAATCATAGATTCAGGAAGCTCCAAGAAACACAAGCAGGATAAATAAAATGAAAACTCAACATAGACTCATCATAGTAAAATTGGTTAAAATCAAAGAGAAAAACGAAGCCTTTGGGGCCAGCCCTGTGGCATAGTGTTTGGGTTCAGTGTGCTCCACATTGGCAGCCCATATGTGCAGGTTCCAATCCTGGAGGCAGACCTACACCACTTGTCAGCCATGCTGTGGCAGTGACCCATATACAAAATAGAGGAAGATTGGCACAGATGTTAGCTCAGGCTAGTCTTCTTCAAGCATAAAAAGGGGAATATTGGTAACAGATATTAGCTCTGGGCAAATCTTCCTCAGCAAGAAAAAACAAATCAAAACAAAAACAAACAAACAAAAAACAAAGCCTTAAAATCAACAAGAGAAAAACTAAATTTCCTTTAAAAACACATGATAAGAATTACAGCTAACTTCTGAGCTAAAACAATAAAGCAAGAAGACAATGAAATAGTATGTATTCAAAGTGCCAGAAAAAATTCACTGCCAAATTAAAATTATGTACCAGAGGAAAGTGTCTTTCAAGAATTAAGACAAAATAAAGACATAGTCAGAAAAAAATTAGAATACTTTATTACTAGCAGACCCATGCTGAACGGAAGGCTAAAGGGGATATTTTAGGCAAGAGCAATCCAGTTGGAAATTCAGAAATTGTTATATCCGGCCACCAAGAAGTCTCCCAATGTTCCCTGCCTCCTGATATTCCTTTCTCCTGATATTAACTCCCCCTATCCACATTAAATAAGGCTAACCTGTGTAACTAATACAATATTGAAGAAATAACAGTGTGTGACTTGAGAGACTAGAACATTAAAGAGATTGTGACTTCTTACTATTGTCTTTTGGATAATTTGCTGTAGAGGAAGCCAGATACCACATTGTGAGAACAGGCAAGTAGCTTTATGGACAGATTCCTTGGTAAGAAATTGAAGTCTCTTTCCAACGGCCAGCACTGATTTGCCAACATATGAGTGGGCCACTTCAAAAGCTACCAGTCAAGGCTTTTGCTGACTGCAGCTCTGGCTGACATCTTAACAGCAACTGACGAGAAACCTGGAACCAGAATCAGCCAAGTAAGCCATCCTCAAATTCCTGACTCACAGACATGATGTGAGAGAATAAATGTTTAATATTTTAAGCTTCTGAATTTTGGGGCAATTTGTTACACAACAATGGATAACTAATGTAGAGATTCAGTAAGAAATGAAGTAAAATATGGCCGTAAGTATGATGTCCATCAGCTGTATAAAAAAATAATATTTTTCAGGGTTAAAATATACATAGAAGTAAAACATATGATAATAAAGGCATATCAATCGACAGGAAGGTCAATGGGGTTGAAGTATTGAACAGTCCTTGGATTGTCCATGGAAGTGTAAAAGTGCTAATTTATATAAGATTATTTTTCTGACAGAATAAAGACAGTGGCTATTTTTTTAATCTTTTTTTTTTTGACTTGATAATGAGTGATTTTAAAACAATTGATTTATTTAGTAAAATTAGCATATAATAAATTGTACATATTTAAAATTTACAACTTGACAAGTTGTGATGTATGTATACACCTGTGAATTAATCCCAACAACCGAGACAGTGAATGTATCCACATAAATGTTTAATATTGTTATGTGTTCTTGAAAAATTGATCCCTTTATCATTACAGAATGACCTTCCTTATTCTTGTTAATATTCTTTGCTCTGAAATCAACTTCATCTGATATTAAAATAAACCCTTTTTTTGACTAGTGTTAGAATGGTTAATCTCTTCAATTTTAATCTATTTGTATCTTGTTATTTGTTTTATATTTGTCCCATCTGTTCTTTCCTCCTCTTTTTCTGTTTACATTTGGATTGAGCTTTTCTTATAATCTCTTTTTATTTCCTTTCTTAGCTTATAATGTTTAATTCTTTATCTTTTATTTAGTGGTTGTTCTGGGATTTGTAGTATATGTCTTTAACTTACCATACTGCACCATCACTTCCTATCTAGCGTTAGAATTTCAATAATATACTCCATTTCTACCACTCTGACCTTTATGCTGTTGTTATCATGTTATCATATTCACTTTTATATATGTTATAAATCCCACAATACCTTGTAATAATTTTTGATTACATAGTCAACTAACTTTCAAAGAGGTTTAAATCACAAGAAAAAATTTTATAAATTTACCCCTGTAGTTACCTTTGCCAGTGTTATTTATATTTTCATCTGCTATCATTTGCCTTTTACCTGGCAGACTTCTCTCAGTATTTCTTGTAGTGTAGAACTAGTAGTGATTCATTCTTTCAGATTCGGTAAGTTTTACAAGTTTTTATTCTACATTTGCTTTTGATATCATTTCTATGGGTGCAGAATTTTTGGTTGACAGTTGTTTTTCACAACTTCCAAGATGTTGTTCCACTGTCTCCAAAATCTGCTGACATCCTTATCTTTGTATGTAATAGGTTTTTTCTCTAAGTACTTTCAAGATATTCTTGTTATCATGGCTTTGAAAAATTTGATTATGAAGATAAGCTTTGTTGCATTTTTCTTCATGTTTCTTGTGCTTGCAGTTTCTAGATCTGTTCATTTATAGTTTTCGTCAATTTTTGCTATTATTTCTTCAAATATTTTTCCTGTTTCTGCCCTTCCTTCTCCTTCAGGACTCCAATTCAGTGTATATTATCCACTTGAAGTTGTCCTATGGCTCACTGATGAACTTGCCATTGTTTTGGATTCCTTTCCTTCTGTTTCACGTTGAATAGTTTCCATTGTACTGTCTTCATGTTTACCAATCTATTCATCTGTCATCTCTGATTAATTTCACCCAGTTTTTAATATCATCTTTTTTCATCTCTGGTTAATTTCCTCCAGTTTTTACATCAGATACACTGCAGTTTTCATTTCTGGCACTTCAGTTTAACTCTCTTTTAAAATATCTTCTATGTCTCTACTTGACTTTTGAATAAATGTAATACAGTTGTGATAACTTTTAATGTTCTTTCCTGCTAATTCTAACATTTGTGTCAGTTCGGGGTTGGTTTAGTTTGGTTAATTATTCTCATCATTATGGGTCATATTCCTGCTTTTTTTGCATGACTGCTAACATTTCATTGGATACAAGGCCTAGTGAATTTTACTTTGTTTGGTGCTGGACATCATTGCATTGCTATAAATATTCTTAAGCTTTGTTCTAGGACATAACTAAATTATTGGAAATAGTTTTATTGTTTTGGGTCTTGCTTTTAAGGTTTTTTTGTTGGGACTAGAGCAGTATTTACTCTAGAGCTAATTATTCCCCACTACAAAGAGAAAGTCCTTATGAATACTTGACTCAACATCCTGTGAATTATGAGATATTCAAGTCTGGGTAGTGGAAACAGGCACTACTCCTGGCCCTTTGTACTGTTACCTCTAATTTCCTTAGAAGGTTCTTTTCTCAGCCTCAGGCAGTTTCCTCATAGACATGCACCAACCAGCTCTCTGTTGAATAATCTAAATGAACTATCAACAGATATAGGGAGTTCTCTCTATTTCTGCAGTTCTTTCTTCTTTGGTACTCTGTCCAGCAGTCTTTAGCTACTTCAGTCTTTCTGGACTTTCAGCTTTGTTTCCTTAACCAGGCTCTGCCTGGTTCCTCCTCCCTGTGCTGTAGCCTGAAAACTCTCACAAGGCAATACGCTGGTACAATCATAGGTTAGAGCTTGTTTGTTTCCTGTCTCCTAGACTGTCCTTCATTTTCTGATGGCCAGTGTCTTAAAAACCATCTTTTTCAAAGATACATACAAATACAAACACACATGTGGGAGTGTAAATCTCATCCTTGTTACCCCACTTTGCCTGGAAGTGGAAGTCCTCTTCTATTGATGCTAGAAACTAAATGTTTGTGTCCCTACAAATTCATATGTTAAAGCCTAATCCCCAATGTAATGATTTTAGGATGTGGAGCCTTTGGAAGGTGATTAGATCATGAGGGTAGAACCCTCATGAATAGGATTAGTGCTCTTATTAAAGAGACACCAGAGAATTCCCTCACCCTTTCCACCATGTGAAGACACAGCAAGAAGAGGGCCTTTTATGAATCAGGAAGTGGGTTTTCACCAGACACTGATTCTGCTGAATACATCTATCCTGGGCTTCCCAGCCTCTAGAACTGAGAGAAATAAATTTCTGTTGTTTATGAGCTACACAGTTTATGGTATTTTTGTTAAAATATTGATTTTTAAAATTTTGGTGGTTCTCCATGTCTGACCAGGCAAGAGAAACAATAGAAAAAGTAAACAAATGGGATTACATCAAGCTAAAAAGCTTCTGCACAGCAAAGGAAACCATAAACAAAACAAAAAGAAAACCTAACAAATGGGAGAAGATATTTGCAAACCATATATCCGATAAGGGGTTAATATCCAAAATATTTAAAGAACTCATACATCTTGACAACAAAAAAACTAACAACCCAATTAACAAATGGGCAAAACACTTGAACAGACATTTCTCCAAAGAAGATATACAGATGGCCAACAGGCACATGAAAAGATGTTCAACATCATTAACTATCAGGGAAATGCAAATCCAAACTACAATGAGATATCACCTCATGCCCCTCAGAAAGGCTATAATTAACAAGACAGGAAACAACAAGTGTTAGAGAGGATGTGTAGAGAAGGGAACTCTCATACACTGCTGGTGGGAGTGCAAACTGGTGCAACCACTATGGAAAACAGTATGGAGATTCCTCAAAAAATTAAGGAGAGACTTACCATATGACCCAGCTATTCCACTGCTGGGTATTTATCCAAAGAACATGAAAACATGAATGTGTAAAGATACATGCACCCCTGTGTTCACTGCAGCATTGTTCACAATAGCCAATACTTGGAAGCAACCTAAGTGCCCATTCAGGGATGAATGGATGAAGAAGATGTGGTATATATACACAATGGAATACTATTCACACATAAGAAACGATGACACTTGTGACAACATGGATGGACATTGAGGTTATTATGCTAAGTGAAATAAGTCAGAGGGAGAAGGTCAAATACCATATGATCTCACTCATAAGCAGAAGATAAAAACAACAACAAACAAACACATAGAGACAGAGATTGGATTGGTGGTTACCAGAGGGGAAGAGGGGAGGGAGGAAGGAGAAAGGGATGATTAGGCACATATGGGTGGTGATGGAGTGTAATTGGTATTTGGTTGGTGAAAATGATGTAATCTATGCAGAAATGGAAGTATAATGATGTACACCTGTAATTTATATGATGTTATAAACCAACATTACCGCAATAAAAAAATTAATTAAAAAAATAACACCTAAAAAAATAAATAAATAAAATAAAATTTTGGTGATTATATTTCTAATTTCTAGAAGTTTTTTTGTTCCTTTTCAAATCTCCAGTGGCATTTTATTTTAATTTTCCTGTATCTTGCACACAATGCCAAATTTTGTAATTTATTTCTTTAAATAAGCTCTCATAATTTCATAATTACCAAATCTGAAGTCTGGACTGAACTCTTTTTTTGTTGTTGTTTCTCATTCATATTCAAATTATCTTATTTTCTTGGATGCCAAGAATCTTTGATTTCTGGTAGTAATGATTTTTTAAAAGTTATTTATGAGGTTTCCTGAGGACTTTGGAATGATGTGCCCTTCTACAGAGCAGCTTTCATTTGGGGGCTGTACCTGTAGGAATATCTTACCCAATTCCAAGGTTGGAGTGTTCCAGATCCACATAGGCCATGCATACGTGAAGTAAAAATCTTCTCAAAGGTTGATCTGCAGTCATAACTTCCCAAAGGAATCTTGTTTGTTTTTTTCTCTCCATTTCTGCAATGAATGCAGAGCCCTCTTTTCAGTTACTAGCAGTTGCGGGAAGGATAGGTTCCAGTTTCTCTTTCATTGACGTTTCATTTGAGATTGAGTCCCTCTGGCCCTTAGCTCAAATCAGGACCCCATATGTCTTTCCAAATGAGTAATTTCTGGGCTTATTTTCTGTCTCTCTGGACCTGCATGTCCCCAAAACCCAAGCTCAAGTGTTCGCAGTGTCCTTACATATCTTTAAGATAAAAATGGCTTTAGAGCTCAGACATTTTCTGGTCATAGACTTTTTAAAAAAATTGAGCCCAAAGTTCCCCATTTTCTTTTTTTCCCTCCTTCTCTCCATCTCTCCCTCCCTCCCTCCATTCCTTTCTTTCTTCCTTCGTTCCTTCCTTCTTTCTTTCTCTCCTTCCTTTTTCCCTCCCCATTCCCCTCTCTCTTTCCCTCCCTTCCTTTCTATTTTCATTTTATAGTTTTTTTCCATCATGTTTTATTATTTCACCAGGATTGTTGATTTGAGCATGATAGCCCATCGTTTCTGGAAACAAAACCCATTTAAAAACATTTTTGGATTTAAAATAGAAGCTATTCATTAGATCATTTAGCATTTTGTAGTTTTAGAGCTTTTAAGTTGACTTTGTTTTAAACTCAGACAACAACACTATTGGAGATGATATTTGTGGCTCTTGATTTGCATCAGATACTTTCACAACCCACTGCTCATGCAATTTGCTTCTATACTCTGAGTGTTTTGCATAGGCCCCTCTAGGACCAGATCAGCTGCTCAACTTTTACAAAAGGGGCCTTTGCAATGTGAGCTGAGCTGCATCAGGCAGGCAGGGGCAGCAAGATGATGTCACAGACACAGGTCCTTGTGTCCTTATTGCTCTGGGTCTCAGGTGAGAAATTTAAAAGTGCCTCAGTCCCTTTGGAGTAATATCTTTTTAGAGGTAAAAAACTAATTTTAAGATATACTGGGAAATACTGGCTATTTCCAAAATAGGCTCAATTGTATGGTGACATGTAATACCATTAGAAAGCACATTTTAAATTACATGTTTCAATGTGTCTATGATAAAGTGTGTGTGTATCATCATTATCCATTTGTGATTGCAGGTGCCCGTGGGGACATCGTGATGACCCAGTCTCCAGCCTCCTTGGCAGTGTCTCCAGGACAGAGGGTCACCATTAACTGCAAGGCCAGTCAGAGTGTTAGCAGCTACTTAGCTTGGTACCAGCAAAAACCAGGACAGGCTCCTAAGCAGCTCATCTATGCAGCATCCAGCAGAGCATCTGGTGTTTCTGACAGATTCAGTGGCAGTGGATCTGGGACAGATTTCACTCTCACCATCAGCAGCCTCCAGGCTGAAGATGTGGCAGTTTATTACTGTCAGCGTGGTTATAGTGCTCCTCCCACAGTGCTTCAGCTTCGAACACAAACCTCCTCCCCAAGGCCATGAGTCAGTGATCCTTTTCTGTACCAGCTGCTTCCTCCCACACAGCCCTGAACATTCACATTCCTCCATGTGCCTGAGAGGATGTATCTTCTGACTTATTCCTTGGAAGATTTGTAGGGCCAAGGAGAATATTAAGGAAGTTGGCTTTTTCTGGATCCCTTTTTGTGGGAGATTATTGGGAAAAAAATGCTGTAAAGATCTCTTGGAGATCAGGAGTGTTTGTGGCACAGGAACCTGTGTAATTCCCATGGACTGATCACATGATTAAGCCAATACAATCTCTCTCTACCCTCTGGAGAAGGGTCCAGTCAATTATACAACCTGATCGATCAATTCTCACTTCTCTGTGTCTCCTTGACTCTGGATCTTTTGTATTTTAATTTTTTTATTCTCCTGGTCTCCTTTCTTTATCTTCAATCACCCTCCTAACTCTTGACCATCCCAGTATTAAGCACTTGACCTGTCCTATTCCTTCCACATAGAAGGTATTATCCCTCTCTTGCTTTTTCTTTCCATAGATGCTGCTTTCCTGCCAAGCTTTTCTGGTCAATATCCCTGAAGTTGCTTTCCTACTCGATCTCCTTTTGTATTACCCTTTAACTTCTCTCCATTTCCTCCATTCATACTCATACTTACAAAGGCAATTCTCTAATTCTTTAACCCTGTCACTCTAGAAATATATGGTAGTGTCCCCTATTACCTTTTTTCTTTGTTTGTCAACTCTCTCTCTAAATCTGTCCCAATGGGCACCCAAGTCGAACTTTGTGGCTGAAAAAAATTGTGGCTTTAATTATGCCATAACTTGAGTCACTTGGATAACATTTAATTAACATGCTCATTTCAGTGAAAAAATGGAAAAACTCCAGTCATTTTAGTATTGTTTCTTCACCTCCTTCAGAAATACATGGATTAGGGCCGGCCCCGTGGCTTAGTGGTTAAGTGTGCGTGCTCTGCTACTGACGGCCCGGGTTGGGATCCTGGGCACGCACCGACGCACTGCTTCTCCAGCCATGCTGAGGCCACGTCCCCAAATACAGCATCTAGAAGGATGTGCAACTGTGGCATACAACTATCTACTGGGGCTTTGGGGAAAAAAAAGGAGGAGGATTGGCAATAGATGTTAGCTCAGAGCCAGTCTTCCTCAGCAAAAAGAGGAGGATTAGCATGGATGTTAGCTTAGGGCTGATCTTCCTCACAAAAAAAAAAAAAAGTATTCTTGAAATACATGGGTTAATGAAATTTGGCTTTAGGAAAGATCACAGCAAACCAGATCAGTGTAGTCTGAACACTCTTACCTGCATAACAGCTTCTCATAATAATTTAAAATATATTTAAAGTATTGATATTGAGGAATCCATGTCATTCATTCATTCAAGATATGTTTTTTGAGTGTTTGCTATGTGTCAGGAGCAAAAATATCTGCTTTCATTCCAGTAGGGGAGCCAGACAATAAACAAGTGCATTAGGAAATATTTACTGTTTTTTTGTGAATGCTAGGAAGAAAAATAAAGCAAGGAAGGGGTAAAAGCATGCAAGGGTAAGAATTAGAAGAAATTTAAGATTGTATCATGTAGTAGTTAGCTATTGTCATATAATAACTACTCACAAAATGCAGTGCCTTAAAATGGGAGCATTTCTATTGCTATGTTCATGAGTCAGCTGAATGGTTCTGTTAATATGGGCCAGACATGATTGATCTTGGCTGGCTTGCTCATGTGTTTAAAGTCAACTGACAGGTCAAGTGGGTGCTAGTTGATATAGAAAGGCTCACATTTCTTTCATCTCATTCACATTTCTGTAGTTGACTGACCATCAGCTAGGGATGTCTGTATGACCAGGCCTCGTGTCTCTCATCAATCGGCAGACTAATCTCAGCTTCCTATGGCAGTTGACAGGTCCCAAGAGAGAAAGTAAAACCACATAGGGCATCTTGAAGCCTATACTCAGTACTGTCACAATGTCCCATTTGATGCATTGTAATGATGAATGTAAATGATCCTGTTGAAGGAGATGGTAAATAACCCCTACTTCTTGATAGGAGGAAATACAAAGTTATAATGCAAAAACCATGGATATAGGGAGGCATGGAATATCCCCCTTAAGAATAGGGGATCCATTTTTGTAATCAATCTACTATAGATGGTCATGGATAAGGTGAGTCTGAGAAGGTATGAGTTAATCAAATTCTTAATGTGTTGAGGAAATGATCCATAGAAATATCTCAAGGCAATGGAGTTTTAGTTAGAAGAAATAGCAGATTTCCAAGGCAGAAATGTGACTAGCATGTTGGAGAAATAAAAGGAAGTGAATGTTGCTAAAATGGATTGTGAAAGAGGGAGAGTAGTGGAAATAAGATAAAAGAAATAAAGAGGAGGCCACATTGTGTAGGACTTTGTAGACTTCTCTGTGATTTAGGTTTTATTTTGAATGATGTGGTAAGTGGCATAATTTTGAATAGAGAAGGACATGATTTGATATGTAGTTTTACAGTATGTCTCTGTTAGAGGGCCATTGTTATCATCCAGGCTAGAGATGATGACAGCTTTGGTCTATGGCTGTAGCAGTAGAGGAGGTGAGGACAGGTATATTTTGGAGATAGAGATTACAGTATGCTGATGGTTTTGACAAAGAGTGTGGGTGAAAGAGAGGTCTGGGGACTGTAAGGGTTTTCTCTGTGTATTAGAAGGGCAGAGTTGCCATTTATTTATCTAGAGAAAACTGTGGCAAGAGTAGATTTGGGGAGGAAGATGAGGAATTTGGTTTTGGACATTTCAAGTTTGAGATGTGTATTAGACCTCCATGTGTGGTTGTCAAGTAGACCACTAGATTTGTGAGTCTAGAGTTCAGGGGAGAGAACAGGACTGAAGATTGAAATACTATAACCGAGTGTTGAATAGATTAGAGGCCCAGAGACTGAGCTCTGAGGCAGGGGAGACGGGGAAGAACCAGCCAAGGACTCTGAGAAGGAACAGTGGGATGGAAGACTAGCAAGGCAGTGTGATTCCCTGGAGCTCAGAGAAAAAGGTGTATCAAGGAGGAGGGTATTGTCAACATGCTAAATGCTGCTGATGGGACTAGTGAGGTGAGGACTGGTGTGTGAGCATAGGATTGGGCAATATGAAAGTCACTGGTGACCTTGAGCCAAGCAGTTTCAATGAGATGGTGTGGGCAAGATCTTGAATGGAATAAGCTCAAGAGAGAATGGGAGTAGAAAGTTTGTATGTGATGAGTATATACAGCTCTTTAAATGAGATTTACAGTAAAGGAGAGGATGAAACAGGCCATAACTGGAGAGAGATGTGCAGTCAAAAGAGTTTTTTAAAAAGATGTTTGGGGTCTGCCAGTGGCACAAGCGCTTAAGTGCGCGCGCTCCACTGCAGCGGCCCAGGGTTTGTCGGTTCGGATCCTGGGCGTGCACCAACGCACTGCTTGGCAAGCCATGCTGTGGCGGCATCCCATATAAAGTGGAGGAAGATGGGCATGGATATTAGCCCATGGCCAGTCTTCCTCAGCAAAAAGAGGAGGATTGGCAGATGTTAGCTCAGGGCCCATCTTCCTCACAAAAACAAACAAACAAAAAAAGATGTTTGCTAGCTGATAAGAGTGATGCTAAAGAGAGAATATGGATAATTCAGTAAATAGGGAAAAGTGCCAAACAATGCTGTTGAGTAGGCTAGAGGTATGGGATTGGAAGAAGTGGCCTCTGATAGGAAGGCTGTCTGCTCATTTACAGTAACAGGAAGGAAAGCAGAGTGTGGCAATAGAGATACCAGTGGATCAGAAGAACATATGGGAGGAGCTTGCCAAAGTTCTCTTCTGATTACATCTCTTTACCTAGGAAGAAGGAAATAGGGTAATTGGCTTAAAGTTAGGATGAATGTTAGAACTTGAAGAAAAGAAGGAAAGAGAAAGTTAAAACTGAATGAACCAGGGAAATGAAATATAACTGTAGGGCATGATTAGGGGCCCTCAGGGAGTTCATGATTATGAATCTAAAGTGAAATAAATCAGAATTATAGTGTATTTTTCTCCAGCCATATCAGAAATGTGGGGGCAGGCATGTGGAGATTTTGGATTTTGCTGTATGAAATGCAAAAATGGAAGACCAAGGGAGTTCTTGTGTATAAGGGAGTTATTATAAAGTAAGATCATGGAATTTAAGCTGAGTAAGGAGGGAAATGAGAATATGAGAGGCTTAGGGACAGAGAAAGTGTAGAAAGATCAACAAATTTGTTAAAAGATAATTTTTAAAGAACTGTAAAGTTTGACGCTCATGTATAAATAATAAAAATGAACATGTGTTAAATAATTTATTTTACTCAAATGATATGAGGGAACTAGGAAGGTGTTATAACTGGCAAAAAGAAAATGTCAAAACAGCACGGATATATATATGAAGTAAAGGAAGGGATTGCAAATAGACAAACTAACTAGTTTTTCCAAGGGGGAGTGACAAAGCCAATTAAATCTCTACTAGAACAGACAGAATTCAGGTATCTATCAGTTACCTACAATTTATAAAGAGTAGCAAAATAGCTCAAAGACAATAAACAGGAGTAGACTCCAATAACCCAGAAAGGTATGCTATAGATATGCCTAATTTTCCATTGAAACACAGTATTTTTTTCCCTACAGATTTCAGGTCATGGTGAAGGGTAGAAGTTATTGGTAATGGCACACCAGATGGAGGGACCTGCAGAGCTCTTAGAAGTGGCCAAGAGTGAAATGCTTAAGCTTTCGATGATAAAGAAGTTGCAATTGTATTCTAATGTCACATCTAAGGGATGGCCCCCAAAGTGAGTGATCAAGATTGCGTGAAGAAGAGACAACTGGAGGAGAATCTATCAAAGAAGTGAGAGATCATGATAATGGAAGGATCATATATGAGTTTGTTGAAATTACCAAGAATTGTGACAGGTGTGGGTTTGAAGAGAGTGTCTGTGAGCCAGGAACTAAAATATCCCAGAAACAAGAAGAAACTTCAGGGCTGGTAGATGACTACAATAAGGAAAGATACTGGGTGATGGAGTCTACATACATTAAATTCAAAGATATTTTTTATTTTTTAGGTAGGGTGTATGGAAGAAATCTCGAAGTGGCAAATGAACAGGGCAAGAGAACTACTTGAGAAGGCTGCAGGGGAAGCACTGTATTCAGGGGAGACCAGAAGGCTAAAGAGCACAAAATCTAAGGGAGCATTCAGTAGAGATGGAAGCTATAGGGCATTTCAGTGGTTAGGAAGGGCTGTGAGTTGGGAAGGTTTTTAAAATCCCGCTCTTTAGGAATCTGAGTCCTTCATCTCTCAAGTCTTCCATGTATTTGTTTTCTGCCCTCTTAAAATCTGCTTTACTGTTCTTTTCAAATTAATTTTTATTTTTTTAAAATTTTTTGTTTATTGCAGTAACATTGGTTTATAACATTGTATAAATTTCAGGTGTACATCATTGTACTTCTATTTCTGCATAGATTACATCATGTTCACCACCCAAATACTAATTACAACCCATCACCACACACATGTGCCGAATTATCCCTTTCGCCCTCCCCCCTCCCCCCTTCCCCTCTGGTAACCACCAATCCAATCTCTGTCTGTATGTGTTTGTTTATTGTTGTTATCTACTACTTAATGAAGGAAATCATACGGTATTTGTCCTTCTCCCTCTGACTTATTTCACTTTGCATAATACCCTCAATGTCCATCCATGTCAAATTTAAAAACTTTTCTAATGATAAAAGGAAGTTGTTCTTCACTTCTAAGTTTTTCACTAGGAGTCTCTCTTTTTTTTTTAATGCTAAAAACGTATTGGAATGGGCCTGCCCAGTGGTGTAACAGTTAAGTTTGTGCACTCTACTTCGGTGCCATGAGTTTGAATCCCATGCACTGACCTACACACCACTCATCAAGCCATGGTATGGCGGTATACCACATACAAAAAAATAGAGGAAGATTGGCACAGATGTTAGCTCAGGGACAATCTTCCTCAAGCAAAAAGAGGAAGATTGGCAACAGATGTTAGCTCCGGGCCAACATTCCTCACCAACAACAAAAAAAGGTATTGGGAAAATTATAATTTGCATTGGTTCTATCACAAGGATAGGCAGAGATCTAGTGTTGTCTCCTTCCTGGGATGTTTTCTCTGGAATCAAACTTAAATGGCAAAGAAAGGAAATAGGAGGGCTCAGCAGATAGTGAGAACAAACTTGCCTAGAGAGGAGGTTCCATTTGGGGAACAGTAAAGGCAGTGGAAAGGGTGTTGGGGATCTGAGCAAAGAGAACTAGACTGGGCTGCATGACCCACCACTGAGACCCAGACTTAGAACTGAAATAAAGGAAGTGGATGGTTAGATAGACAAGGAGACTAGCTCTCTTTTGGAGTAAAAAGAGTCCCAGCTGCAGATTTTTAAACTACACCATGCCAACTCTTTTTTTTCCCCTCAAAACAAAAAAAAAACAATCAAAAAAACCCCACTATATTTGTACAAGTAGCTAGTAAGGAAGAAGGAGCTGGGACACCTATCCCACCTGCCCTGGCAGGAAGGTTTATATTTGGAGTCATTTCATTATGAGACTACATCTTGATGCCAGAAAACAGTAATTAGTTGTACTATCTTTAGCTTTAAGGTTCTGTCCCAGAACCACCGAACTGGGTGAGCACCCTGTTAACTCTAGTGGAAGCATGGTAAATGAGGGTCTTGGGGGGCATGTGTAGGTCTGTGCTGGTACCACACTAAGTAATGTTTATATGCATTTAGAGGAGGTTCTCCCTGGCCTGGTAAAGCTGGTGAAGACTCTTTCTCTTGGGGGGACAGGCAAGGACTCTGAAGCCTGGGTGAGCATGATATACCCACTGGAACCTGCCATAAGAGGCACATGGGGCTGATCCAGAGATGTTGTGCAACTCAGGGATAGAAGGAAAAAATCAAGCTGAAATGCAGTTTCTGTGACAGGTGGACAGGTTTATGTTGCTTGTAGCATTTATTTTCCTAAAATTGGATAATTTTAATATTGTGGATCTTTCTGAAGAGGAAGATTATTTTGGAGGGAAAACTCCATCTCTGTGCTTGTAAATATTCTCTCCTCTGAAACATAGTAGAGCAAGAGCCTGAGGATCTGGAATGGTGACATCTTCTTGCAGCTTGTCTTTTTTTGCTTGATGCTGCTCAAGCTCCATCCCCCTGAAATGCCTCCTTTTATGTGACTCAGATGACCCTCCCAGGATGTGGTGGTGGCTAGGGGACACTTATCTAAAGAACCAAAGAGTATAATGGTGAAATTCATAGAGCACAGGCTTATAGTTGAAAATCTTGTAAGCTGTGCTTTTCTTATTTTTTAAATATGGCAGCAGTTGGTACCTATTGTCTTAGATTCTCTGACAAAACCAAGATGAAAATAGTTATGTTTTAGCATCCCTCTTACAGTTTCTAGAAACAGAAATATATTCATGATGAAGCATTTGTTGAAGTTGTACATGTGGAAATTGTCCTAATGCTCAGCTCACAGAGTCTAAAATGTACGCAAATAGAAATATCTCCCAAGATGGCAGCAGTAGAGGCCTCCAATAACCAATGTTCCATGACTCATGTACAGTGTACAGCAGTGATTGTACCTGTAGGATTGCCCCTATCCATCTGTGGGGGCAATGGCGTCATATAAAAATCTCTTTCTGTGATTTATCCTGGACTGCATTTATGCCATCTAGCTCCCGTCTTTTCTATACCATATTATCCAAGCTTCCCATCAAATCTGTAGGTCACATAATAAATTTCAGTCATTTCATTTTGTGCGTAGGTTAGACCCAGTTGGTTTCTGTTGTTTGCAACCAAAGGCCCTGACTGATAAAAATATGTTTCCAAATTTCACAGCATTAGATCTTCATCAAAGTTTTTTTTTCCCACAAGATATTTATAGTTGTAATAAACTCTTTACAGTTGTATTAAAATTTAGAATAATTCATAGGATAGCAAAAAGGTCCCCTAAGTGTATTGCTTAAGTTTATGTTACAGTTGTAAATAAACTTGATAGAATTTATGTTTTCTCTTCTCTAGTTGTTTTTTCATTTATGCATTAATTAAACAAATGCTAACTGACAATCTACTATATACCAGGTACTTTTCTGAGTACTAGTGATATGATAATGATGATGACCAATGACAAGAGCCATACTCTCACGAGTGTAAGTGGTGTAGATATACACATTGATTAAAGAATGTATAAAAATGCAGACTTTGAGGTAGGAGATGTATGTATGAGGCCCATGAGGAAGGGCATTCTAAGTGTCTTTTTTGTTTATGCTATTGTTATGAGAGGTTCGGGGATTCGATCGGAGATGTAAAAGACACTTTCCACTCCAAACAAATGGACTGAAGGTATATTTTATTATATAGAGGATAGTAAAGGTGATAGTCTGCAAACAGATCCAGATAGGTGAAATATTAAGAGGAAAAAATATCAGCCAGACTGGAAAGGGAAAACACCCACATCGGCTGAAGAGAAATGACACAAATCAACCGGAAAGAGAAACACCAGGTTGACCGAAAAGAGAACACATCAAATCAATTACTTCATATCAAATCAATTACTTCACATCAAATCAGTTACTCACAACATCCACGCCCCACTGCCGGGAGAGCCCTGTCAATCGACGCGGCTGGGCAAGGATCACACGTCCTGGGCAAGGCGTCCCTTCCACAGGTGGAACTCTCACCAGGTCTCAGTTTCCAGCAGTTTTTATACCATCAGTAATTTTCAGAGTAAGCAATTACAGAGTTTGCAGAGCAAGCATTTAGTGTTTCCATGCACAAAATGGTTATCAGTGGCGTACGTGCACTGAGCCCCCTGGCTAACGTCCCAGCCCAGTAGTTGTGTACGTGCATTGTTCTCTTTGGTTATCATCCCAGCCCGGCACAGATGGCCAGTCTGTCCCGTGCTATGACGCTCCAAGAGCCTTGAAATGTTACAACTTGCAACTCTCTCCGTGGGAGAAGGGCCAGTTCCCACCACACAGAAAGCAGCTTTGTATTTCTTTTTGTGCTGGTGGCTGTAGGTCAATGGAGCGGCCATACATGGCTGTACTCATGTCAAGACAGCTATACAAAATAGAATGATTTGGAAACCTTTTAATCAGACAGATGATCTGAAAAAATTTGCCTTTAAAAAGGATCATTCTGGTTGCAGTGGAAAACAGTTTGGAGAGAGACAAGAATAGATGCAAGAAGAGAAGTTAGGAAGCTATTTTAGGAAGGCAGAAGAGAGATGCTGGTGTCTTGGTCTAAGGCCGTGACTGTGAAGATGGAAAGAAGTGGATAAATTTGGGAATACGTAGGTTGTAAAATTGACTGTGAGGCTTGAGGAAAAGAGCAGTGTCGAGGATGTCTCCAATGTTTTTGGTTTACACAACAAGATGTATGGTATCGCCTTTCTTGGGATGGGTTTTGGCAGTGGTTGGATGTAGGGATGGGGGATGATAGTGAGTTATATTTTAAAGATACTCAATTTCAGGTGCCTTTGAAGTACCCAAGAAGAAATGTAAGATTTTGGAATTTGGAAGAGAGGTCTGAATTGGAGATGTCAATTGGTATAAGATGTACTCTTCTATCAAACTATATGAACTTTAATAGAATTAATGCTTTCTGTCATTTTCTTTTTTATTCATTCATCTATTCAACAAATATTAATTGACCAAATACTCTAGGCCAAGTACTGTGCCAGGTAGTTTGTGGATATAATTTTTAGTATGTATCAGTAAAATTGTGAAATTATATTATAATAAATATATGTTTAAAATTTTATTATAAAATATAGCAACAATATGTGCACAGCACACACATATGTACATTTTTTATTAAATAATAATCTAGTACTCCTCAGGATATCATCAAAATCTAGTATATTTCTTTTCTCTCACTTCCCTGAAATCCTATGTATCTTAGTACAGGATACTATAACTTTTCATTCCACTCAAAATTAAACCCTATCTCCAATATTTATAGTGATCATTCCCTGGATTTTACATTCTGGATTTCTAAACCACATAGCTTTTCTTGTTATAGCACTTTATATAAGTGGAATCAAAAGACCCTCAATAGCCAAAACAATGTTGAGAATTAGAGCAAAGCTGGAGGTACCACACTCCCTGATTTCAAAATATACTACAAAGCTGTAGTAATCATAATAGCAAAATACTCATGGTAAAAGAGACACACAGATCAATGGAACAGAACTGCGAGCCCAGAATAAACACACATATCTATGGACAGCTAATCTTCGACAGAGGAGCCAAGAACATACAATGTAGAAAGGAAAGTTTCTTCAATAAGTTATGTTGGGAAAACTGGACAGCCATGTGCACAAGAATGAAAATAGACCATTATCTTATACCATGTACAAAAATTAAATCAAAATGGATTAAAAACTTGAATGTAAGACCTGAAACCATAAAGCTTCTAAAAGAAAACGTAGGTAGTATGCTCTTTCACATTGGTCTTAGCAGTATCCTTTTGAGTATCATGCCTCCTTAGGCAATGTTAACAAAAGAAAAAATAAACAAATGGGACTACAAAAACTAAAAAGTTTCTGCACGATAAAGGAAACCATCAACAAAATGAAGAAACAACCCACCAACTAGGAGAAAATATTAGCAAATCATATATCAGATAAGGGGCTAATATCCAAAATATATAAATAACATACAACTCAACAACAAAAAAAGGAACAGCCCTATCAAAAAATGGGCAGATGATCTGAACAGACATTTCTTCAAAGAAGATATACAGATGGCCAACAGACAAATGAAAAGATGTTCAACATCACTAATTATTGGGGAAATGAAAATAATATTGTATATTTGTATATATTCTTTTGTCACTAGAATTTCCTTCCAACTTTATTGGGATATAATTGACATAAAACATTGCCTAAGTCCAAGGTGTACAACATGTTGATTTGAAACACATATATTGCAAAAGGATTACTACTATAGTGTTAGCTAACACCTCCATCATGTCACTTAATTACCATGACTTGTTTGTGGTGAAAATATTTAAGAACTACTCTTGTAGCAACTTTCAAATATATAATACAGTATTATAATCATCAAACTGTGCATTAGATCTCCATTAGTCATCTCATAACTGAAAGTATGTACTTTTTGTCCAGAATCTCCTCATTTCTCCCATGCCTACGGCCTAGTGACCAACATTCTAGTCTCTCTTTATATGACTTCAGCTTTTTTAGATTCCATATATAAGTGAAGTTCCTGTTATTCCCTATCCTCACCAGCATTCGGTATTGTCAGTGTTTTGGATTTTGGTCATTCTAATGGTGTGTAGCGGTATGTTGTTGTTTTAATTTGCAATTCCTTAATGCCACATGATGTGGAACATGTTTTCATATGCTTATTTGCCATCTATATGTATTCTTTGATGAGATGTCTGTTAAGATATTTTGCCACTTTTAATGGGATTGTGGGTTTTATCATTGTTGATGTTTAGAGTTCTTTCTATATTTTGGATCCCTCTTATTAGATACATGTTTTGAAAATATTTTCTTTCAATCTGTGGCTTGCTTCTCATTCTCTTAGCAGTATCTTTCACAGAACAGAAGTTATTAATTTTAATGAAGTCCATCTTATACATTTTTTCTTTCATGGATTGTGGTTCTGGTGTTGTATCTGAGATGTCATCACTAAACTCAAGGTCACTTAAATTTCCTCCTGTATTATCTTCTAGCAGTTCTAAAATTTTGATTTATATTATATGGCTATGATCCTTTTTGAGTTAATTTTTGTGAGAAATGTAAAGTCTGTGCTTAGACTCTTTTTTTTTTTTTTTTTTTTTTGCCAGTGGATGTCCAGTTGTTCCAGCACCGTTTGCTGAAAAACACTGTCTTTTGGTCATTGAATGCCTTTGCTGCCTTGTCCAAGATCATTTGACTGAATTTGTGTAGATCTATTTCTGGGCTCTCTATTGTATTCAGTTGATCTATATTTGTCTACTCTTTCACCAGTACAAGCTGTCCCACTCACTGTAACTTTTTAGTAGGTCTTGAAGTCAGGTATTGTCTGTACTTTGACTTTCTTCTTCTTCAATACCGTGTTGGCTCTTCTGGGTTTTAGTTTGGTTCTTCTTAAAGGCTGTAATATCGCCATTGTATAGTTTCCTTTTTACTCTAGATATATCCATGTTTGTTATTTTTTTAAAAATAAACTATTTGTGCTAATTTCAAAATCTGAAATCCTAGGGGAACTTCCTTGTCTGCTTTCTGTGATTCTGTTGTTAGTCATGTTGTTC
Source organism: Ceratotherium simum simum (assembly GCF_057802395.1). Lineage (NCBI taxonomy): Eukaryota > Metazoa > Chordata > Mammalia > Perissodactyla > Rhinocerotidae > Ceratotherium > Ceratotherium simum. The sequence continues at coordinate 230,548 of NC_141910.1, read as the reverse complement.
ATGTTCACATAGTATTGTTTTCTTAGTTATCAAGAAACCTCTGACGTCTTGCTCATGTTAGCCCTTCAAAAATTATTTTCAAGGTCTCCTGAGAGTTTAGAATGAATGTATTCTCCTCAAGAGAAATTTTCTGTTTCTTTATTCCAGGTGCCTGGGCCTCTGTTAGTAGGATGGGCTAAATCAAGTTCACAGTTGGAAAGTTGCAGATTCACTTAGACCAGAAATGGGATGGGATGTGAAACCATGTGGGGATAGATCTACAGTCACAACTCCTTAGGGATTTTTTTTTCTTCCTGCTTTCCTCTTGCCAACATATGAGGGCCACCTTAGAAGCCAGCAGTCAAGTCTTTTGATGACTGCAGCTCTGGCTGACATCTTGACAGCAACCTGATGAGAAACCTTCAGCCAGAACAAGCCAGGTAAGCCATCCTCAAATTCCTCACTCACAGAAATGCTGTGAGAGAATAAATTTTTAATATTTTAAGCTGCTGAGTTTGGGGACAATTTGTTACACAGCAATGGATAACTAATGTAGAGATGCAGTAAGAAATGAAGTAAAATACAGGCATAATTATGTTGTCTATCAGCTGTGTAAAACAAAAGTAGTATTTTCCAGGATTAAAATTTACATAGAGGTAAAACGTTGATAATAATAGCATATAAGTCAAGAGGTAGGTCAATGGGGTTGAAGTTGAACAGTCCTGGAATTGTCCATGAAAGTGTAAAAGTGTTAATGTATATAAGGTTTTTTTTCCTGCATAAGAGAGTGATTCTTCTTTCTCTCTTTGTTTTTTGCCTTGATAATGAGTGATTTAAAAAAACAGTTTTATTGAGGTAATTTAACATGCAATAGGTTGCACGTATTTAAAGTGCACAACTTGACAAGTTATGATATATGTATATACCTGTGAATTAATCTCTACAATCAAGATAGTGAATGTATCCACATAAATGTTTACTATTGTTATTTCTTTTTGAATAATTGACCCCTTAATCATTACAAAATGACCTTTATTCCTGGTGATATTCTTTGCTCTCTGAAATCCATCGGGTATTATGATAACCACTCCAGTTTTTGGACTAATCCTAGAATGGTTAATCTTTTAAATTTTAGTCTCTTTGAATCTTACTATTTGTGTTCCATGTGTCCCATCTGTTCTTTCTTCCCTCCTTCCCTCTTTTGCTGTTTACTTTTGGATTAATTGAGTATTTCTTGTGATTCCTTTTTATTTCCTTTGTTGGCTTATAGTGTATAATTCTTTGATTTTTTATTTAAGTGGTTATTTCGAGGTTTAGAGCATATGTCTTTAACTTACCATACTCTACCATCTCTTGCTGTCAAGTGTTAGAATCTGTCAATAATATATTCCATTTCTACCCCTGACGTTTATGCTATTGTTGTCATGCATTTTACTTTTGTATTTGTTATAAATCCCATAATACATTGTTATAATTTTTTGATTACATAGTCAACTAACTTTTAAAGAGATTTAAATAATAAGAAAAAAATCTTGTAATTTTACCTGTGCAGTTACCTTTTCTTGTGCTATTTATATTTTCATCTGCTATCATTTCCTTTTGCCTGGAGAACTTCTTTCAGTATTTCTTGTAGTGTGGAACTACTAGTGATGTGTTCCTTCAGCTTTGGTATGTTTTAAAAGTCTTTATTCCACATTTGCTTTGAAATATCCTTTTTCTGGGTATAGACTTTTTGGTTGACAGTTGTTCTCAGTACTTTCAAGATGTTGTCCCACTGTTCTCTGGCTCGCATTGTTACCAAAGAGAAATCTGCTGACATCCATATTTTTGTTCCTCACTATCTAATGTGTTTTTTCTCTCTGACATTCTTTTTATCATTTGCTTTGAACAATTTGATCATGAAGATAAGCTTTGGTACATTTTTCTTCACGTTTCTTGTGCTTGAAGTTCATTGAGTTTCCTGGAAGTGTTCATGTATAATTTTCATTAAATTTTGAATATTTTGGCTCTTACTTCTTCATATATATTTTTGGTCTCCTATCCTCCTCCTTCGGGACATGAATTAAATGTATATTAGCAACTTGAAGTTGTCTATAGCTCACCAATGAACTTGCTATTCTTTGGATTCTTTTTCTCTCTGTTTCATGTTTGATAGTTTCTATTGTTATGTCTTCATGTTTACTAATCTATTCTTCTGTCATCTCTGATGAATTCCACCTAGTTTTTTTGTATTATCTTTTGTGATCTCTGATTAATTCCATCCAGTGTTTTATATCAGACCGTGTTTTATTTCATCTCTAGCAGTTCACTTTAACTTTCTTTCTTAATATCTTCTATGTCTCTACTTTACTTTTGAATATATGTAATACAGTTTTAATAACTTTTAATGTTCTTGCCTGCTAATTCTAACATTTGTGTCAGTTCTGGGTTGGTGTAGATTGATTAATTATTCTCCTCATTATACGTCATATTCTTACTTTTTTGCATGACTACTAACATTTCTTGTTTTTTATAATTTTATTTATTTAATTTTTTCCCCCCAAAGCCCCAGTAGATAGTTGTATGTCATAGCTGCACATCCTTCTAGTTGCTGTATGTGGGACATGGCCTCAGCATGGCTGGAGAAGCTGTGTGTCAGTATGCGCCCAGGATCCGAACCCGGGCCGCCAGCAGCGGAGTGTGCGCACTTAACTGCTAAGCCACGGGGCCGGCCCATGACCACTAACATTTCATTAGATACAAGGCCTAGTGAATTTTACTTTGTTGGGTGCATGACATCATTGTATCGGTGTAAATATTCTTAAGTTTTGTTCTGGGACATGGTTAACTTACTTGGAAATAGTTTGATTCTTTTGAGTCTTGCTTTTAAGGTTTGTTTGTTGAGACCAGAGCAGTATTTAGTTTAGATCTAATTATCCCCCACTATAAAGACAAAGTCCTTCTGAATGCTTTCTCAGTGTCCTGTGAATTATGAAGTTTTCACTTTATACCTGTCCCTGTGTGTGCCATATACTGTTATCTCTAATTTCCTTGGAAGGCTCTTTGCTCAGCCTCTATCAGTTTCCTCATAGACATGCACAAGGTCGACCTTCTGTTAAATATTCTAGATGTACTGTCAACAGATATAGGGAATTCTCTCTATCTCTGCTGCTCTTTCTTCTTTTACTTTGTACTACAAACTTTAGCCACTTTATTCTTTCTGGAATTTCAGCTCTGTTTCCTCCACCAGGGAGACCAGTGGACTCTGCCGGGGTTCCTCCTCCCTGTGCTGTAGCCTGAAAACTCTCAAAGGCAATAAGCTGGTACCATCAAAGGACTCACTTCTTTTGTTTCCTGTCTCTCAGACTGTCCCTGATTGCTTGATGTCCAGTGTCTTGAAAACCATTTTTTTCAAAGATATACACACACGCACATACACACATGTGGGAATGTAAATCTCACCCTTGTTACCTCTTTTTGCCTGGAAGTGGGAGTCCTCTTCCATTGATGCTGGAAACTGAATGTGTCCCCTCAAATTCATGTGTTAAGTCCTAGCCCCCAATGGGATGGTATTAGGAGGTGGAGCCTTTGGATGGTGATTAGGTCATGAAGGTGGACCCCTCATGAATAGGATTAGTGCTCTTATAAAAGAGACACTAGAGAACTCCCTCACCCCTAACACCATGTGAAGACACAGCAAGAAGATGGCCATTTATGAACAAGGAAGTGGACTTTCACCAGACACTGAATCTGCTGGTACCTCGATCTTAGTCTTCCCAGCCTCTAGAACTGTGAGAAATAAATTACTGTTTTTTATAATCTACTTAGTTTATGGTATTTTTGTGAAGACAATTGATTTTTAAAATTGTGGTGTTTCTATTTCTCATTTTCAGAATTTTTTTTGTTCCTCTTCAAATCGACAGTGGCATTTTATTTTAATTTTCCTGTATCTTGCACACAATGTCAAATTTGTAATACATTTCTTTAAATAAGCTCTCATAATTTCATAATTCCCAAATCTGAAGTTTGGGCAGAACTCTTTGTTCTTTGTTATTTTTTTTTGAAACAATAAATCAAGACAACGAAATAGTACATATTCAAAGTGCCAGAAAAAATTCACTACCAAATTAAAATTATGTACCAGGGGAAAGTGTCCTTCAAGAATTAAGACAAAATAAAGACATATTCAGAAAAAAATTGGAATATTTTATTACCAGTCCACCTATGCTGAAATGAAGGATGAAGGGGATATTTTAGGCAAGAGAAATCCAGTTGGAAACTCAGAAATCGTTATACCCAGCCAGCAAGAATTATCCCAATATTCCCTGCCTCCTAGTATTCCTTTCTCCTGAAATTAACACCCTCTTATCCACATTAAATAAGGATAACCTGTGTAACCAATACTATATTGAAGAAATAACAGTGTGTGACTTGAGAGGCTAGGACATTAAAGAGATTGTGACTTCTTACTACTCTCTTTTGGATAATTTGCTGTAGAGGAAGCCAGATGCCACCTTATGAGAACAGGCAAGTAAATTTATAGACAGATTCACATGGCAAGAAACTGAGGCCTCTTGCCAATGGCCAGAACTAACTTGCCAACACATGAATGGGCCACCTTGAAAGCTGCCAGACAAGTCTTTTGCTGACTGCAGCTTGGCTGACATCTTGACAACAACTTGATGAGAAACCTGGAGCCACAGTCAGCCTGGTAAGCCATCCTCAAATTCCTGACTCACAGAAATGGTGTGAGAGGATAAATGTTTAATATTTTATGTTGCTGAGTTTTGGGGCAATTTGTTACACAGCAATGGATAACGATGTAGTGATGCAGTAAGAAACGAAGTAAAACAAGAGTATAAATATGATATATCAGCTGTATAAAACAAAAATAATATTTTGAAAGGTTAAAATATACATAGAATTAAAACATATGATAATAATAGCATATAAATCAACAGGAAGGTCAATGGGGTTGAAATATTGACTAGTCCTTGAATTGTCCATGAAAGTGTAAAAGTGCTACTTTATATAAAATTATTTTTCTGGCAGAATAAAGAGAATGATTATCTTTTTTCTCTCTTTTTTTTTTTGACTTGAAAATGAGTGATTTAAAAAACTGATTTATTTAGTTAAAATTAATATACAATAAATTGTACCTGTTTAAAATTCACAGACAAGTTATGATATATGTATATACCTCTGAATTAATCTCTACAATCAAGACAGTGAATGTATCCACATAAATATTTAATATAGTCATATATTCTTGAAAAATTGACCCCTTTGTCATTACAGAATGACCCTCCTTTCCCTGGTAATATTCTTTGCTCTGAAATCAACTTCACCTGATATTAAAATAGCCACTCTGTTCTTTGACTAGTGTTAGAATGGTTAATCTTTTAAATTTTAATCTATTCGTATCTTGCTATTTGTTTTATATTAGTCTCATCTGTTCTTCCTTCCTTTTTTTCTGTTTACTTTTGGATTATTTCTTATGATTCTTTTTATTTCCTTTGTTAGCTTATAGTGTTTAATTCTTTATCTTTTATTTAGTGGTTGTTTTGGGATTTGTCGTATGTGCCTTTAATTTATCATACTGCACCATCGTTTCCTATCTATAATTTTATTTATTTATTTATTTTTTCACCCAAAGCCCCAGTAGATAGTTGTATGTCATAGCTGCACATGCTTCTAGTTGCTGTATGTGGGACGCGGCCTCAGCATGGCCAGAGATGCAGTGCGAGGGATCCGAACCCTGGCCGCCAGCAGTGGAGCACGCGCACTTAACCACTAAACCACGGGACCGGCCCCCATCGTTTCCCATCTAGTATTAGAATTTCAATAATATACTCCATTTCTATGCCTCTGACCTTTATGCTGTTGTTATCATGCATTTCACTTTTATATGTGTTATAAATCCCACAGTATTTTGTAATAATTTTTGACTACATAGTCAACTGACTTTCAAAGAGATTTAAATAACACGAAAATATTTTATAAATTTACCCGTGCACTTAACTTTTCCAGTACTATTTATATTTTCATCTGCTATCATTTTCCTTTTGCCTGGAAGATTTCTTTCAGCATTTCTTGTAGTGCAGAATTAGTAGTGGTGTATTGTTTCAGATTTGGAATGTTTTAAAAATTTTTATTCCATATTTGCTTTTGAAATATCATTTTTATGGGCATTGAATTTTGGGTTGACAGTTATTTTTCAGTACTTCCAAGAATTTGTTCCACTGTCTCCAAAATCTGATGACATCCTTATCTTTGTATGTAATATGTTTTTTTATCTCAATGCTTTCAAGATATTCTTCTTATCATGGCTTTGAACAATTTGATTCTCATGATAATCTTTGGTGCATTTTTCTTCGTTTTTCTTGTGCTTGCAGTTCATTGAGTTTCCTGGATCTATTCATTTACAATTTTCTTCAAATTTGGAATATTTTTGGCTATTGCTTCTTCAAATATTTGTTTCTGTTTCTGTCCCTCCTTCTCCTTCAGGACTCCAATTAAGTGTATGTTTGCCACTTGAAGCTGTCCTATAGCTCACTGATGGAACTGCTGTTTTTTTGGATTCTTTAACTTCTGTTTCATGTTGAATAGTTTCTATTGTTATGTCTCCATGTTTTTTATATCATCTTTTGTCATCTCTGATTAATCTACCAAGTTTTTTTATATCATCTTTTGTCATCTCTGATTAATTCGATCCAGGTTTTATATCAGATACATTGTAGTTTTCATCTATAGCAGTTCACTTTAATTCTCTTTCTTAATATCTTCTGTCTCTGCTTAATTTTTGAACATATGTAAGAGAATTATAATAACTTTTAATTATCTTTCCTGCTAATTCTAACATTGTGTCAGTTCTGAGTTTGTTAAATTGATTAATTATTCTCTTCATTAAGAGTCATATTCTACCTTTTCGGCATGACTACTAACATTTCATTGGATACAAGGCCTAGTGAATTTTATCTTATTTGGTGCTGGACATCATTGCATTGCTATAAATATTCTTAAGCTTTGCTCTAGGACATAGCTAAATTATTGGAAATAGTTTGATTCTTTTGGGTCTTGCTTTTAAGGTTTCTTAATTGAGACCAGAGCAGTATTTTAGTCTAGAGCTAATTATTTCCCACTACAAAGACAGTCTGAATATTTTGCTCAATGTCCTGTGTGTTATGAGGTTTTCAAATCTGGTTGGTGGAAACAGGCCCTATTCCTTGCCCTGTGTGAGTATCAGGTACTGTTACCTCCAATTTCCTTAGAAGGTTCTTTGCTCAGCCTCAGGGAGTTTCCTCATAGACATGCACCAATGAGCTCTTTGTTGAATATTGTAGATGAACTATCAACAGATATATGGAGTTCTATCTTGTCAACTCTTTCTACTTTGGGACTTTATCCTGGAAATTTTAGCTACTTCAGTCTTTGTGGACTTGCAGCTTTGTGTCCTCAACCAGGGAGTCCACTGGGCTCTGCCTGGATTCCTCCTCCTTGTGCTGCAGCCTGAAATCTCTCTCAGGGCAATAAGCTGGTACACTCATAGGACTCAGCTCCCTTGTTTCCTGACTCAGACTGTCCTTCATTGCCTGATGTCCAGTGTCTTGAAAACCACTTCTTTGAAAGATACACACACACACACACACACACACACACACAGACCCACATGTAAGAGTGTAAATCTCATCCTTGTTACCCATTTTGCCTGAAAGTGGAAGTCCTCTTCTATTATGCTAAAGTCTGAATGTTTGTGTCCTCCCAAATTCTTTTGTTAAATCCTAACCCTCAATGTGATGATATTAGGAGGTGGGGCCTCTTCAAGGTGATTAGATCATGAGGGTGGAGGGCTCATGAATGAGATTAGTGCTCTTACAAGAGAGACCCTAGAGAGCTCCCTCACCCCTTCCACCATGTGAAGACACAGCATGAAGAGGGCCATTTATGAACCAGAAAGTGGGCTTTCACCAGACACTGAATCTGGTGGTAGCTTGATCTTGGTTTCACCAGGCTTTAGAACTGGGAGAAGTAAATTTCTGTTGTTTGTAAGCCATCCAGTTTATGGTATTTTTGTTAACACAATTTGTTTTTAAAATTATGGTGATTCTTTTTCTAATTTCTAGAAATTTTCTTGGTTCGTTTTCAAATCTGCAGTGACATTTTATTTTTCATTTCTTGTACCTTGCACACAATGTTGAATTTCTAATTTATTTCTTTAAATAAGCTCTCATAATTTCATCATTCCCAAATCTGCCGTCTGGGCAGAACTCTTTGTTCTTTTTTTGTTATTTTTATTGTTTCTCATTTGTATTCAAATTATTTCATTTTCTTAGATGCCAAGAATCTTTGATTTCTTGGTAGTATTGATCCTTAAAAAGTTACTTATGAGGTTTCCTGAGGACTTAGTAATGATGTGTGCTTCTCCAGAGAGTCTTTCATTTGGGAGCTGTACCAGTAGGAATATCTTAACCCAGTTCCAAGGTTGGAGAATTCCAGACCCATGTAGACCATGCATATGTGGAGTAAAAATCCATGCAAATGTTGATCTGCAGCCATAAATTCCCGAGAAATCTTGTTTGTTATTTTCTCTCCATTTCTGCAATGAATGCAGAGCCCAGTTTTCAGTTTCCAGCAGTTGTGGGAAGGATAGGTTCCAGTTTCTCTTTTATTGACACTTCACTTGAGACTAGAGTCCCTCTGGCACCAGCTCAAATTAGGGTCCCACATGTGTTTCCAAATGAGTAATTTCTGGGCCTGTTTTCTGTCTCTCTGGCCCTTGCATGGCCCCAAAACCCAAGCTCAAGTGTTTTCAGTGTCCTTACATACCTTTTGGGTGAAAATGTCTTTAAAGCTCTGATATTATCTGGTCATAGATTTTTTTAAAATATTGGGCCAAAAGTTCCTCATTTTCTTTTTGTTCCTTCTTCCCTCCCTCCCTCTCCCCCTCCCTCTGTCCCTTCCTTGCTTCCTTCCTTCCCTTTCTCTTCTCTCTTTCCCTTCCTTTCTTTCTTTTTTCATTTTGTATTTTTTCCAGCGTGTTTTATTATTTCACCAAGATTGTTTATATGAGGAACCTAGGCCATAATTTCTGGGAACTGAACCCATTTAAAAACATTTTTGTGTGTGGTGATGGGTTGTAATTAGTATTTGGGTGGTGAACATGATGTAATCTATGCAGAAATAGAAGTATAATGATGTACACCTGAAATTTATACAATGTTATAAACCAATGTTACTGCAATAAACAAAAAATTAAAAACAAAAAACAAAAAACATTTTTGTATTTAAAATAGGCATTCTTCCTCATATACTACAGCAGTTTGTAGTTTTAGAGCTTTTAAGTTGACTTTTGTGTTTTATAGCCATACAACCACACTTTTGTTGATGATATTTTTGGCTCTTGACTTGCATTAGATACTTTCACACCCACTGCTCATGCAATTTGCTTCTATACTCATTGAGTGCTTTGCATAGGCCCCTCCAGGCCCAGACCAGCTGCTCAGCTTTTATAAAAGGGGCCTTTGCAATGTGAGCTGAGCTGCATCAGGCAGGCAGGGGCAGCAAGATGATGTCACAGACACAGGTCCTTGTGTCCTTGTTGCTCTGGGTCTCAGGTGAGAAATTTAAAAGTGCCTTTGGAGTAATATCTGTTTAGAATTAAAGAAATAATTTTAAGATACATTGGGAAACACTGGCTATTTCCAAAATAGACCCAATAATGTGCTGACATGTAATACTATTAGAAAGCACATTTTAAATTACATGTTTCAATGTGTCTATGATAAAGTGTGTGAGTATCATCATTATACATTTGTGATTGCAGGTGCCTGTGGGGACATCGTGATGACCCAGTCTCCAGCCTCCTTGGCAGTGTCTCCAGGACAGAGGGTCACCATTAGGGTCACTGCAAGGCCAGTCAGAGTGTTAGCAACTAGTTAGCTTGGTATCAGCAAAACCCAGGAAAGGCTCCTAAGCTGCTCATCTATGCAGCATCCAGCAGGGCATCTGGGGTCCCTGACTGATTCAGTGGCAGTGGATCTGGGACAGATTTCACTCTTACCATCAGCAGCCTCCAGGCTGAAGATGTGGCAGTTTATTACTGTCAGCACGGTTATAGTGCTCCTCCCACAGTGCTTCAGCCTCTAGCACAAACCTCCCCAGAAGCAGGGGTCAGTGAGTCTTTTCTGCACCAGCTGCTTCCTCCCCACATAGCCGTGAACCTGCACATTCCTCTATCTACATGAGAGATCTTATCTTATTCCTTGGAGGATTTGTAGGGCCTATGAGAAATTAAAGGAGTTGGCTTTTTCTGGATCCCTTTTTGTTGGAGATTTTTGGATAAAAATACTTTAAGATCTCTTAGAGATCAGGATGCTTTGTGTCACAGGAACCTGCACATTTCCCATGGACTAATCAAGTGATTAAGCCAATAAGGTTTGTCTCTATCCTCCGGAGAAGAGTCCAGTGAATTTTACACCCTGATGGATCAATTCTCACTTCTCTGTGTCTACTTGACTCTGGAACATTTCTATTTTAATTCCTGATTCTGTGGGTCTCCTTCTTTTATCTGCAATCACTCTCCAACTCTGGACTACCCCAATATTAAACACTTGGCCTCTGCTATTCAAAACCTTCCACATAGAAGTTAGTATCCCTCTCTTGCTTTTTCTTTCCATGGATGCTGTTTTCCAGCCAAGCTTTTCCAGTCAATGTCACTGAAGTTGCTTTCCTACTCTATCTCCTTTTGTCTTCTCTCCATTTCCTTCAGTTGTACTCATTCTTACAAAGACAATTCTCTAATTCTTTAACCCTGTCATTCTAGAAATTTATAGTGTTCTCTCTTACTTTTTCCCATCATTTATCAACTTTCTCTTTAAATCAATCCCAATGGGCACCCAAAACTAACTTTGTCACTGAAGGAAATTGTGGCTCTAAGTGTGCTATAACTTGAGTCCCTTGGATAACATTTAATTAACATGCCCATTTCAGTGTAAAAATAGAGAAACTCAGTCATTTTAGTATTATTTCTTCACCTCCTTCTGAAATACTCGGGTTAATGAAATTTAGCTTCAATCATAGCAAACCTTATCAGTGTACTCTGAACACTCTTAACTGCATAACAGCTTCTCATAATAGTTAGAAATATCTTTAAAATGTTGATATTGAGAAATCCACCTCATTCATTCACTCAAGATATGTTTTTTGAGTGCTTATTTTGTGTCAAGAGCAAAAATATCTACTTTCATTCCACTTAGGGGAGCCAGGCAATAAACAAGTGTATTAGGAAATATTTACCGTTGTTTTGTGAGTGCTATGAGGAAAAATAAAGCAAGGAAGGGGTAAAAGAGTGGAGGGGTAAGAGTGAGTAGAAATTTAAAACTGGATGATGTAGTAGTTAGCTATTATTATGTAATAAACCACTCACAAAACAGAGTGCCTTACAATGGTAGCCTTTTTATTCCTATCATGTTTATTGGTCAGTTGAGTAGTTCTGTTATTATGAGCCTGACTTGATTGATTTTGGCTGGCTTGCTTGTGTGTTTAAAGTCAGCTGACAGGTCAACTGGGTGCTAGTTAATATGGAAAGGCACATTTCTTTCATCTCTTTCACGTTTCTTTATTTGGCTGACCATCAGCTAGGGATGTCTGGGTGCCTAGTCCTCATGTCTCTCATGAATGGGCAGACTATCTCAACTTCCTGTGGCAGTTGGCAGGTCCCAAGACCAAAAGTAAAACCACATAAGGGATCTTGGAGTCCAGAATCAGTACTGTCACAATGTCCCATTTGATGCATTCTAATGATGAATGCAATCGATCTTATTGAATTCCTTTCCTCTTGATAGGAGGAAATACAAAGTTATATTGCAAAAAGCATGAATATAAGGAGGCATGGGGGATCCCCCTTAAGAACAGAGCATCCGTTTTGCAATCAGTCTACTACAGATGGTCATGAAGAAGGTGAGTCTGAGAAGGTATTACTTATTCAAAGTCTTAGTGTAGTGAGGTAATAAACCATAGAAATATCTCCAGGCAATAGAGTTTTAGTTAGAGGAAACAGCATATTTCTGAGGCAGAAATATGAGCAGCATGTTGGAGAAACAGAGTGAAGCCAATGTTGCTAAAATGGACTAAACAAGGGGGAGAGTAGTGGAAATAAGATGAAAGAAACAAAGAGGAGACCACATTGTGTAGGACTTTGTAGGCTTCTCTAAGGACTTTGGTTTTGTTTTGAATGATGTGGTAAGTGGGATAGTTTTGTATAGAGCAGGACGTGATTTGATATGTAGTTTTACAGGATCTCTCTGGGGGGCAAGGACAAGAAAGATAACAGGAAGCCATTGCTGTAATCCAGGCTAGAGATGATGACAGCTTTCTTCTATGACTGTAGCAGTAGAGGAGGTGAGGAGCGGTATATTTTGAAGATAGAGATAACAATATGCTGATGGTTTTGACAAGGAGTATGAGTGAAAGAGAGGTCTAGGGACTGCAGGGTTTTTCTCTGAATACTAGAAGGATGGAGTTGTTATTTATTTAGGTAGAGAAAATTGTGGCAAGAGTAGATTTGGGGAGGATGATCAGGAATTTGGCTTTGGACATTTTAAGTTTGAGATGTATATTAGACCTCCATGTGTTGTTGTCAAGTAGACCACTGGATTTATGAGTCTAGAGTTCAGGGGAGAGAACTGAACAGGAGATTGAAATACTATAACCAATGAAATAAGTGTTGAATTGATTATAGGCCCAGGGACTGAGCTCTGAGGTAGGGGAGATGAGCAAAAACCAGCCAAGGAGTCTGAGAAGGAACAGTGGGATGAAAGACAAGCAAGATAGTATGATGTCCTGGAGCTCAGAGAAAAAGGTGTATCAAGGAGGAGGGTATTGTCAACATGCTAAATACTGCTGATGAGTCTACTGAGGTGAGGCCTGAGATGTGATCATTGGATTTGGCAATATGGAAGTCACTGGTGACCTTTCACAGAACAGTTTCAGTGAGATGATGTGGCTAAGATCTTGAATGGAAGAAGCTCAAGAAAGAATGGGAATAGAAGGTTTGGGCGTGTTGACTATATACAGCTGTTTCAATGAGCTTTACAGTAAAGGAAAAGATGGAACAGGCCATACTTGGAGAGAGATGTAAGGTCACAAGAGGTTTTTAAAAAGATATTTGCATGCTGATGGGAATGATGCTAAGGAAAGAATACTGATAATTCAAGAAAGAGGGAGAAATGCCAAGCAATCCTGTTGATTAAGCAAGAGATTGGGATCAGAGCAAGGGGCCTCTGATGGGAGGGCTATCTGTTCATCTACAGTAACAAGAAAGAAAGCAGAGTGTGGTGATATAGATACCAGTGGATCAGAAGAACATATGGGAGGAGCTTGTGGAAATTCTCTTCTGATTGCATCTCTTTACCTAGGCAACAGGAAATGGGGTAATTGGCTTCAAATTAGGATGGGGGATTAGGTGTTAGAACTTAGAGAAAAGAAGGAAAGAGAAAGAGTGAAAACTGAATGAACCAGGGAAATGAAATATGATTGTAGGGCAGAGTTACGGGCCCACAGGCAGTCCGTGGTTATGAAACTAAAGTGAGATAAGTCAGAATTATTCTGCCTTTTTCTCCAGCTGTATCAGAAAAGTGAGGGCAGGCATGTGGAGATTTGGGATTTGGCTGTATGAAATGAAACAAAGGACGTCCAAGGGACTTCTTGTGTATAAGGGTGTCATTATAAAGGAGGATCATGGAAATTAAGCTAAGTAAGGAGGGAAATGAGAATATGAGGGGCTTAGGGACAGAGAAAATGTAGAAAGGTCAACAGATTTATTAAAAGATATTTTCAAAGAACAGTAAAATTTTGACTTTTATGGATAAATAATAATAATGAACTTGTGTGAAATAAATTATATTACTCATATGATATGAAGGAACTAGAAAGATGTTATACCTGGCTCAAAGGAAAAGTCAACACAGCATGGATATATATGAAGTAAAGGAATGAATGTAACTGAAGACAAACTAACTAGTTTTTCCAAGGGAAGGTAAGAACGTCAATTAAATCTCTACTAGACAGGGCAGAATTCAGGTGTCTATCAGTTACCTACAATTTATGAAGAGTTGAAAAATAGATCAAAGACAATAAACGGGGGTAGACTCTGATAACCCAGAAAGGCATGCTATAGACATTCCTAATTTTGCATTGAAACACAGAATGTTTTTCCCTACATATTTCAGGTCCTGGTGAAGGGTAGAAATTAATGTCAATGGCATACCAGATGGAGAGAGCTGCAGAGCTCTTAGAAGTGGCCAAGAGTGAAATGCTTAACATTTTCATGATAAAGAAGCTTCAATTATTTTCTAATGTCACATCTAAGGTATGGACCTGGAAGTGAGTGATCAAGATTGGGTTAGGAAGAGAAAATTGGAGGAGAATCGATTAAAGAACTGAGAGATCAGGATAATGGAAGGATTATATATGAGTATATCAAAATGACCAGGAATTGTGACAGGCATGGATTTGAAGAGTGTCTGCGAGCCAGGAACTAAAATATCCCAGAAACAAGAAGAGACTTGAGGGCTAGTAGATGACTACAATAAGGAAAGATACTGGGTGATGGAGTCTATGGACATTGAATTCAAAGGTTTTTTGTTGTTGTTGTTTGTTTTTTTCAGGTAGGAGGTATGGAAGAGTTCTAGAAGTGGCAAATGAACAGGACAACAGGAACTACTTGAGAAGGCTGCAGGGGAAGCACTGTATTCAGGGGAGACCAGAAGGTTAAAGAGCACAAAACCTAGGGGGCATCAGAAGAAATGGAACCTACAGGGCATTTCAGTGGTTGGGAAGGGGTGTGAATTGGGGGGGTTTTTAAAATCCTGCTCTTTAGGAATCTGAGTCCTTCATCTCTCAAGTCTTCCATACATTTGTTTTCTGCTCTCCCAAAATCTGCTTTACTGTTCTTTTCAAATTTAAAAACTTTTCTAATTATAAAAGGAAACTGTTCTTCACTTCTCAGTTTTGCACTAGGAGTCTCTTTTTTTTTTAATGTTATAAATGTATTGGGAGGGGCTGGCCTGGTGGAGTAGTGGTTAAGTTTGCACGCTCGGCTTAGGAGGCCCAGGGTTCACTGGTTTGGGCGCAGGCCTACGCACTGCTCATCAAGCCATGCTGTGGCGGCATCCCACATACAAAAAAAATAAAGGAAGATTGGTGTAGATGTTGGTACAGATGTTGGCTCAGGGCCCTTCTTCCCCACCCCCAAAAATTAAAAACAACATATTGGGAAAAGTATAATTTGCATTGATTCTATCACAATGCTGGGCAGATATCTAGTGTTTTCTCCTTTCTGGGATGTTTTCTCTGGAATCAAACTTAAATTGCAAAGTAAGGAAATAGGAATGCTCAGTGGATAGTGACTACAAACTTGCCTAGAGAGGAGGTTCCATTTGGGGAACAGTTGTTAAGGCAGTGGCAAAGGTGTTTGGAATCTGAGTAGAGAGGACTAGACTGGGTTGCTTAACCCAGCACTGAGACCCAGAGTTAGGGCTGAAATAAGATTTAAAGCAAGTGGATGGAAAGATAGAGAAGGAGACTAGCTCCCTTTTGGAGCAAGAGGAGTCTCAGCTGCTGATTTGTAAACTACACCATGCCAACTCTTTTTTCCCCCCCAACAAAACAAACCAAACAAAGAAGAAAAAAACCCTATATTTGTACAAGCAGCTAGTAAGTGAGAAGCAGCTGGGACACCTATCCCACCTGCCCTGTTAGGAAGTTTTATATTCGAGGTCATGCCATTATGAGAGTACATCTTGATGCTGGAAAACAGCAATTAGTTGCACTATCTTTAGCTTCCAGGCTGCTGCTGATAAGAATGAAGTCTGTCCCAGACCCAGGGCCACTGAACTGGGTGAGCAAACTGTTAACTTGAGTAGAAGCATGGTAAAGGAAGGCCTTGAGGGCCTGCCTAGTTTTGTGCTGGTACCATGCTAAGTAATGCTTCACGTCCATGTAGAGGAGGCTTTCTCTGGCCCTGTAGCTGATGGAGACTCTCTCTCCAGGCAAGGACTCTACAGCCTGAGTGAGCATGATATACCCACTGGAACCAGATACAGAGGCACATGGGGCTGATCCAGGGATGTCGTGCAACTCAGGGATAGAAGAAGAAATCAAGCTGAAATGCAATTTCTGTGTCAAGTGGACAGGTTTATGTTGTTTGTAGCATTTATTTTATATCCAATTTTAAGATTGTAGATATTTCTGAAGAGGAGGCTTACTTTGAAGGGAAAACCCCTTCCCTGTGCTTGTAAACATTCTCTCATCTGAAACACAGTAGGACAAGAGCCTGAGGATCTGGATGGTGACACCACCTTGCAAATTCTCTTTTTGCTTGATCTTGCTCCAGCACTATCCCCCAGAAATGGCTCCATTTATGAGACTTAGATCACCCTCCAGGATGTGGTGGTGGCTGGGGACACTTAGGTAAAGAACCAAAGAGTATGTTGGTGAAACTGGTAGAGCACAGGCTTGTAGTTAAAAATATCGTAAGCTGTGCTTTTCTTACTTTTTAAATATGGCAGCAGTTGGTACCTATCGTCTTAGATTCTCTGACAAAACTAAGATGAAAATAGTTATGTTATAGCATCCCTAGTACAGTTGCTAGAAACAGAAATATATTCATGATGAAGCATTTGTTGAAGTTGTACGTGTGGAAATTGTCCTAATGCTCAGCTCACAGAGTCTAAAATGTACGCAAATAGAACTATCTCCCAAGATGGCAGCAGTAGAGGCCTCGAATATCCAATGTTGAATGATGGTGTACAGCAGTGGTGGTACCAGTAGTACTGTCACTCTCCATCTGTGGTGGCAGTGGGGTCATATAAAATCTCTTTCTGTGATTTGTCCTGGATTGTGTTTATGCCATCTGGCTCCCATGCCTTTTCTATCCCATGTTACCCAAGCTTCCCATCAAATCTGTAAGTCACATAATAAGGTTCAGTCATTTCATTTTCTGCTTAGGTTAGACCCAGTTGGTTTCTGTTGTTTGCAACCAAAGGCTCTGACTGATAAAAATATGTTTCCGTATTTGACACCATTAGATCTTCATTAAAGTTTTTTTTCCCACAAAATATTTATAGTTGTACTAAGCTATTTACATTTTTATTAAAATTTAGAATAATTAATGGGGTTGCAAAAAAAACCTCAGTATGTTGTTTAAGGTTGTGTTACAGTTGTAAATAAACTTGATAGAATTGATACTTTTTCCCCTTTATTTGTGTTTTCATTTATACGTTTGTTAAACAAATACTAACTGAGAATCCACTAAATACCAAGTACTTTTCTGAGTACTAGTGTTATGATAATGATGGTGACCAAGGAAAGATATGAACAATGTTCTCAGGAGTGTAAGTGGTAGGGATCTACACATTGCTTAAAGAATACTACAGAAATGCAGAATTTGAGGTAAGAGATGTATATATGAGGCTAATCGGGAAGGGTATTCTAAATGTCTTTTTTGTTTATCCTATAAATAATAAGAAGATTTGGAAGGGTTTTGATCTGATGACATGATCAAATTTGCCTTTGAAAAAGATCACTCTGGTTTCAGGGGAGAACATTTTGGAGACAAGCACGAATATATGCAAGAACAGAAGTTAGGAAGCTATTTTTGGAATCCAGAAGACAGATGCTAGTGTGTTGGTCTAAGGCCATGGCTGTGAAGAGGGAAAGAAATGGATGGACTTGGGAATATGTAGGTTATAAAATTGGCTATGAGGGTTGAGGTAAAGAGCAGTGTCAAGCATGTGTCCAATTTTTCTGGTTTACACAACAAGATGTATGGTGTCCTCTTACTTAGGCTGGTGTTTGGCAGGGCTGGGATATAGAGGGGGGAAGATCGTGAGTTATATTGTAAAGATACTGAGTTTGGGGTGCCTTTGAGACACCCAAGAAGACACTTGAGTGTTTCTTGAATTTTGAGAATTTGGAAGAGAAGTCTGATTTGGAGGTGTCAATTGGTGCAAAATGTACTCTTCTATTGAATGATATGAACTTTAATAGAATTAATGCTTTCTGCTATTCATTATCTTTTTATTCATTCATTTATTCAGCAAATATTAATTGGCCAAATACCCTATGCCAAGCACTGTGCCAGGTACTTTGTGGATATAATTTTTAGTATGTCTCAAAATTATGAAATTATATTATAATAAATATATATTTAAAATTTTATTATAAAATATAACAACAAAATGTGCACAACACACACATATGTACGTTTTTTGTTGAATAATAATCTAGTACTCCTCAAGATATCATCAATATCTAGTGTATTTCTAGTCTTCCACTTCTCTGAAATCCCATATGTCCTTTACTAACCTTAACCTTCCTTCTCCTCAAAATTAAAACCTATCGCTGATGTTTATAGTAATCATTTCCCAGATTTTATATTCTGGATCTCTAAACCATGTAGCTTTGCTTGTTATGGCACTTTATACAAATGGAATCAAAGGACCCTGAATAGCCAAAGCAATCCTGAGAAAAAAGACCAAAACTGGAAGCATCACATTCCCTGATTTCAAAATATACTACAAAGCTATAGTAATCAAGACAGCATGGTACTGGCACGAAAACAGACACATAGATCAATGGAACAGAACTGAGAGCCTAGAAATAAAGTCACACACCTATGGACAGCTAATTTTTGACAAAAGATCCAAGAACATACAGTGGAGAAAGGAAAGTTTCTTCAATAAATGGTGTTTGGAAAACTGGACAGCCACATGTAAAAGAATGATAGTAGACCATTATCTTACACCATGCACAAAAATTATCTCAAAATGGATTAAAGACTTGAATGTAAGCCCTGAAACCATAAAACTTCTAGAAGAAAACATAGATAGTATGCTCTTTGACATTGGTCCTAGAAGTATCTTTCTTAGTATCATGTCTCCTCAGACAAGAGAAACAAAAGAATAAATAAACAAATGGGGGCTACAGGAAACTAAATGGCTTCTGCACTGCAAAGGAAACCATCAACAAAATAAAAAGACAACCCACTAACTGGGATAAAATATTTGCAAATTATATATCCAATAAGGGGTTAATATCCAAAATATATATAAATGTACAACTTTACAACAAAAAAATGAACAGCCTGATCAAAAAATGAGCAAAGGATCTGAACAGACATTTTCTCAAAGAAGATAAAGAAGATATGCAGATGGCCAATAGGCACATGAACAGATGTTCAATATCACTAATTATTAGGGAAATTCAAATTATTTTGTGTATTTGTATATATTCTTTTGTAACTAGCATCCCCCACAGCTTTATTGAGATATGATTGACATATAACATTGGGTAAGTCTAAGGTGTAGGACATGTTGATTTAATACACTTATATACTGCAAAAGGATAACTACCGTAGTGTTAGCTAACACCTACAACACATCACATAATTACCATGACTTTTTTTGTGGTGAAAATAAGATCTAGTCTCATAGCAACTTTCAAGCATATAATATAGTATTATAAAATGTAATCAATCACCAAATTGCACATCTTATTCATCTTTTAACTGGAAGTATGTACTCTTTGACCAGCATCCCGGTATTTCCCCCACCCCCGTCCCTGGTGACGAACATTCTTGTCTCTGTTTCTATGACTTCAGCTTTTTTAGATTCCACATGTAAGTGATAAATGTTCCTATTGTTCTACATCCTCATGAGAATTTACTATTGTCAGTGTTTTGGAGTTTGATCATTCTAATAGGTGTGTAGTGGTATGTCATTGTTTTAATTTGCAATTCCCTAGTGCCATATGATGTGGAGCATGTTTTCATATGCTCATTTGCCATCTCTATCTATTCTTTGGTGAGATGTTTGTTCAGATATTTTGCCACTTTTAGTCAGATTGTTGGTTTTCTTAATGCTGAATTTTAGAGTTTTTTGTATATTTTTGTTACAACTGTTTTATTAGATATATGTTTTGAAAATATTTTCTTTCAATCTGCGGCTTTATCATTCTTTTCAGGGTGTCTTTCACAGAGAAGATATTATTAATTTTAATGAAGTTCCACTTATACATTTTTTCTCTCATGGATTGTGCTTTTGGCGTTGTACCTAAGAAGTTATCACTAAACTCGAGGTCAATTAAATTTCCTCCTATATTATCTTCTAAGAGTTTTACATTACATTTATGTCTATGATCCACTTTGTTTAATTTTTGTGAAAACTGTAAGGTCTGTGTTTAGATTAACCTTTTTTTTTGCATGTGGATGTCCAGTTGTTCTGGCACCATTTGATGAAAAAACTCTTTTCTTCGTTGAATTGCCTTTGCTGCTTTGTTAAAGATCAGTTGACTGTATTCGTCTAGGTCTATTTCCGGGCTCTCTATTTTGTTCGATTGATCTATATTTGTCTGTTCTTTCACCAGTCTGTCTCAATTACTGTAACTTTATAGTAAGTCATGAAGTTAGGTAGTGTCAATCCTTTGACTTTGCTCCTATTCCATATTATTTTGGCTCTTCTGGTTTTAATTGGTTCTTTCTAAAGGCTGTAATGTCACTGTTTGTAGTCTCCTTTTCCTTCTAGATATTTCCATGTTTTTTATTCATTTTAAAAAAAATAAACTATTTCTGCTAAATTAAAAATCTGAAATCATAAGGGGACTTGCTTATCTGGTTTCTGTGATTCTGTTGTTACTCATGTTACTCACATTCAGGTGGTCTTGTTTTCTTGGATATCAAAATATCTCCGACATCTCTTCCGTGTTGGCCCTTCAAAAATTATTTTTAAGGTTTCCCAAAGTTTAGAATGGATGTGTCCTCCTCGAGAGAAGTTTTATGTTTGTTTATACCTGGTGCCAGAGGCTTTATTAGTAGAATAGGCTAAAGCAAGTTTGAAGTTAAGAAAGTTCCAGACTCACTTAGGCCATGCATGCTTGGGATGTGAACCCATGCAGGGATTGATCTACAGTCACAACTTCCTAGGAAAGATTTTTTTTACTTCTTGCTTTCACCTTTCTCCTACAGTTCTGCAACAAATATAAGCAGTTCTCCCTGTAGCTCAGTTCCCAGCAGTTGAGGGAAGGGGAGAGTTCAGTGCAGATTTGGTTTGTGCTTATCGTGAGAGTGGAATCCTCAGGGGCTCCAGTTAATGCAGGATTGGTTTCCCTCAGAACTTCTCACCTGGGTGGTCTCTGAGCCTCCACTTCTGCCTCTCTGGCCTTTGCATGGCCCTGGCACCCAAGCTCATGGGTTTGTAGTGTACTTAGATGCCTTCAGGACAAAGCAGCTTTAGTAATACAATGTTTTCTGGTTACAGGAATTCCAAAATTTCCCACTAACTTTTCAAAGCTTGAATATTTTTAAGGACGCACATACTCATGCACATAGACACACAGTTATGTGTGTGTGTATATATTTAACATAGAGGCTCTTTGTTAGCTTGTTCTCTGTTGGTTGTAGCTTGTGTAAGAGAATGTTTTTTTTTTTTTTTTTTTTTAAAGATTTTATTTATTTATTTTTTCCCCCCAAAGCCCCAGTAGATAGTTGTGTGTCACAGCTGCACATCCTTCTAGTTGCTGTATGTGGGACGCGGCCTCAGCATGGCCAGAGAAGCAGCACGTCGGTGCGAGCCCGGGATCCGAACCCGGGTCACCAGCAGTGGAGCGCGCTCACTTAACCACCAAGCCACGGGGCCGGCCCGAATGTTTTTGATTTTGAAAAATATTTTATATTTCAACTGGTTTCTGAACACTCACTGAACATTGCAGTTTCTAGATTTATATCTGTCTTCAAACAGTCACATTGTCCGATGTTACTATTGGCTCTTTCTTTAAATTACATACTTGCACAACCACGGCTATGATTTACTTCCATAATGACTATTTGCTTTGCATAGTCCCTCTGGGCCCTGGATGGCTGCCCAGAGCTTTACAACTCTGATCTTTTCCTCGCAATCTGAACTGAGCTGCATCAGGCAGGGCAATGGCAGAATGATGATATCCCAGGACAATCTCCACATGTTTTTGCTGCTCTGGGTCTCAGAGGAGAGATTTAAAAGTACTTCAGTCTATCCAGATTAGTATTTTTGTTGACTTGAAAATGATTTTAGATGCAGAGTGAAATAAGAGTTATTTCCAAAACAGACCCTATTATACCTAATAGGGTTTCTGTGGCATGTAGCATTGTAAAAAATGTTTTTAAATTTCTTGACATAATGTATACATGTATGGTGACTGTTCATTCCTGATTGCAAGTGCCTATGGGGACATCATGATGATCCAGTCTTCAGGGTTCCTGGCTGTTTCTGCAGGAGAGAGGTTTACCATCAACTGCAAGTCCAGCCAGAACATTAGCAACTACTTAGCCTGGTATCAGCAGAAACCAGGACAGGCTCCTAAGCTGCTCATGTCCTGGGCATCCACCTAGGCACCTGGGGACCCTGACTGATTTAGCGGCAGTGGATCTGTGACAGATTTCTCTTTCACCATCAGCAGCCTCCAGGCTGAAGATGTGGCCGATTTATACTGTCAGAGGTGTTATAGTTCTCTTCTCACGGTGCTTCAGCCTTAAACACAGATCTCCTCAGGTCTACTTGTCAGTGAGTGTCTAAAGCACCAGCTGCTTCCTCCTGACACAGCCCTGGACTTGCGTACTTTCTCTGTCTGCCGGAGAGGGTGCATGTGCTGATTTACTTATGGGATAGTTTGCAGGGCTCAGGAGCTAATCAAGGGTCTCGGTTTCTCTTTGATCCCCTGTTGTGGAAGGTCCCTACAGGAAAATGCTGTAAAGCCCTCTGTATTAGTTTTCTATTGCTGCTGTAACAAATCACCCAAAACTTATTGGCTTAAACATTAGAAATTTATCATTTTACAGTTCTGGTGGTCAAAAGACCAAAATGGGTCTCACTGGGCTAAAAATCAAGATGTTGGCAGGGCTGCTTCATCTTCTGGAGGATCTAGGAGAGAATCTATTTTCTTGCCTTTTCCAGCTCCTAGAGGCTTCTCAAATTCCTTGGCAAATGGCCCCCTTCCTCCATATTCAAACCCAGCATCGTTGCATTTTTCTGACTCTTCTATAGTCACTTCACCCTCTGAACACAGCCAGGAGAGGTTCTCTGCTTTTAAAGATTTATATAGATTAGGCCCAACCAGATAATTCAGGATAATCTCCTCATCTCAAAATCCTTACCCTTAATCACATTTTCAAAGTTCCTTTTGCCATGTGAGGTAACATATTAACAGGTTCCAGATTTTAGGGCCTGGGCATCCTTGGAGGCCATTATCTTGCCTTCCCACAGCCTCCCATGGACTTTTCTCTTACATTGTCAGGAACTCCGTCAGCATATTTTACTCAGTTAGATGCACATGACTGAACTTAATCAGGCCCCAGCTAGACTTACTGGTTTATAAGATCCAATGAGATTTATACCCTGATGAATCACTTCCCTGTGACTTCTTGCCTCTAAACTTTCCTATTTAATTCCTTCTCAGGCTCCTTCCCTTTCTCTTTTCCTTGCTATTATCCTCCAAATCCTGGAGCTTCATGTTCAAAACCTCCACCACAGACCCAGATCTGCCTCTTGCCCTCCCTCCTATGGACCCTTTTTACCAGCAAGGCCTTTTGCTTAATGTCTTCTGATTGTGCTTTTTGTAGATCTCATTTTTTTTTTGCTTAGCGCTGCCTGTATTTTGAAACCAAAAGAGAATAATAATAATAAAAAAAGAAAGTGAAGTCCTTTAGTCATATTTCTTCCTTTAAAGACTATTCTATAGTACTGTAATCCTATGTATCATTGGCTACAGATTGCCCTGTGACCTAATCCTTCAAGTATTACATTTTATCTTTCAGCTCTGACATTTCCTCTCCAAGTGACCTTGAGTGAGTTACTTGACTCCTCAGTGGCAAGGTTTTCTTACATGTAAAGTGTACATAATAATTGTATCTATTTTGCATGATTTGGGGCAAAATGAGTCAGTATATGGCAAATGCTTTGAACAGTGCCAGCACATAGAAAACACTTGGGCACTACCATCCTTATCAACCTTCACAAGTGGCTCTTTCTTCCCAGTTTATTACCATCCTCAATTTTTATCACATTAAGAAATATATTCTCAAACTCATGAGTCTTCCAGCTACTGATTTAACTTACTTTTGTTGCTTGCATTTCTTTGTCTGCTCTCCTCTTGAATACTCTGCACAGTCTAGATTTTCAACCCACCACACATTGAAGGTCAGCCATGAATCTTGAATTCCAAAATGTAATCTTCCATGTATCTAATTTCCAGATTAAATAGACATTTTTTCAATCATTAGCTGGGTTATCATTAGTTTGATATTTGGATAATGATAATATCATTTATGATATGCTTTACATTTCTCATTTAATACTCATAAAAACCATGTGAAATAGATTTTGTCGTTATCTACAAAGTCACTGGAGCTGCTTGTATGGTGCAGCAATGGTCTATAAATGCCCATTCATTGACTGGTGCAGACAGACTATGGAAGAAAAGTCTGGAGACCTTGATAAAATACAGATTCTCATACCCAAATTCTGGGAATTCTGACCGGTTTGACTGGATTGTGGCTCAAGATTCGTATTGTTAACAAGTTTCCCAGCTGATTCTGATATGCAACTCATCTGAGAAACACTGATCGTACTTGTTGATTATGTGTCTTTGTGTAAGTTACTTTCTGTGGTTGAGTTCATGCACTTGTAGAGTAACCTTGCCTGTAACTATCCTGGTTTATATCAATTTCTTTAGTGTCTTGTCCAGCTTAGCATTTTCCCCCAGACTTCTAATAACTGTCATTGTTAATACAGTACATTGCATTACAGCAAATCCAAATAGTTTTAAAGAATTTTTTTTTTTTTACTCACTGCTTCTCCATGGTCATTTAACATGTGGTTAAACCTGAGACGGATCAGCAACAACCCATCCCACTTGCCCTGGGTCTCTTCCTTTTCATCTTGGGACAATTAATTTCTCCTACTCTCAGATGGTGATGGTGAAATATGGTCATGTGTTGCTTAATGAGGGGGATACATTCTGAGAAATGTGTCATTAGGCAATTTTGTCATTGTGCTAACATCATAGAGTATACTTACACAAATCTAGATGGTATAGCCTACTACACACCTAAGGTATGTGATACTGATCTTACAGGACCTCCACCATGTATGTGGTCTGTTGTTGACCAAGAGACTTTGTGTGGTGCATGACTGTACTTGATGATCTGTCCCTGCCAGATTCTTTGCAGGCCAGCAAACTGTGCCTTGGTCTGCTCTGTGGTCTGCAAGATACACATAAATTTTTACAGTCTCCTTGGAGCTAATATTTTACCATCGCAAGTAAAATGTGGAAGCTCTAGAAACACATAAGTGTCTTTAGCTTTCTCCTTTATATACTGTACCACCATATGCATTCTAATCTCCACCAGACGTTTTTATATTATTTGCTTTCAACAATCATACATATTTTAAAGTACTTAGGAGGAGAGAGAGTCTATTATATTTACTGAGATATTTATCCATTTTTTCTAGATTATGCAATTTGTTGGCGTATAATTATTCATGATAGTCTCTATGATTCTTTTTATTTCTGAGGCATCCACTGTAATGTTTCCTTTTTTATTTCTGATTTTGAGTCTTCTCTCTTTTTTTCCTAGTCTAGCGAAGGTTTTGTTGATTTTGTTTATTTTTTCAAAAAACCAACAGTTTTGTTGATTTTTTTAATTTTCTGTTTATTTTTGATCAAATCTTTATTATTTCCTTCTTTCCACTTACTTTGGGCTTAGGTTGTTTTTCTTTTTCTAGTTCCTTGAGGTGTAAAGTTAGGTTATTTGAGACCTTTTTTTTTTTTTTTTTTGCTGAGGAAGATTAGCCCTGAGCTAACATCTGTGCCAATCTTCCTCTATTTTATGTATGGGTTACCACCACAGCACGGCCGCTGATGAGTGATGTAGGTCCATGCCCAGGAAGTGAACCCGGGCCACCAAAGTGGAGCACACTGAACTTAACCACTCGACCACAGGGCCAGCCCCATGATCTTTTTTTTAATGTAGATTTTTGTTGCTATAAACTTCCCTTTTAGTACTATTTTTGCTGAATTTCATAAGTTTTGGCATATTGTGTTTTCATTTACATTTGTCTTGAGATATTTTCCAAATTCTCTTTTGATTTTGTCTTTGATCAATAGTTGCTCAAGAGTGTGCTGTTTAGATTCCATTTTGTGTGTGTGTGAATTTTTCTGCTTCCTTACTGTTACTGATTTCTAGTCTCATTCCATTGGGATTGGAAAAAATACTTGTATGATTTAGATCTTCTTCAGTATTTTAAGACTTGTTTTGTGACCTAACATGATCTATCCTGGAGAATGTTCCATGTGCACTTGGGAAGAATGTGTATTCTTTTTTTGCTGTGTGGAAAGTTCTGTATATGTCTATTAGGTCCATTTAATCTATAGCATTGTCCAAGTCAGCTGTTCCCTTATTAATTTTCTGTCTGGATGGTATATCCTTATAGATAGTGGAGTATTGAAGTCTCTTACTATTATTATATTGCTATCTATTTCTCCCTTCAGATCTGTTGATGTTTTCTTTATATATTTAACTACTTTGATATTGTGTGCATATATATTTATAATGTCATAGCTTCCTGTTGAATTGAACTTTTATCATTATATATTGGTCTTTTTTGTCGCTTGCAACAGATTTTGACTTAAAGTCTATTTTGTCTTATGTAAGTCTTAACGCCCCTGCTCTCTTTTGGTTGCCATTTGCATCGAATGTCTTTCACTACCCCTTCACTTTTAGTCTATGTGTGTCCTTTAAATGAGTCTCTTACAGACAGCATATAGCTGGATGTTTTTTTAAAATCCATTCAGCCACTCTATATCTTTTGTTTGGGGCGTTTAATCTGTTTATATTTAAAGTAATGGTTGATTTGTAAGGAGTTATTCTTACTATTTTGTTTATTTTTTTCTGTCTGCTTTGTAGTTTTCTTGTTCCTCTCTTCCAGTTGTTTTCTTTGTGGTTTGATGATTTTTTGTGGTAGTGTGTTTTAATTTTTTTCTCTTCGTCTTTTGTATATCTATTGTACATTTGTTTTTTGGTTACCATGGTGTTAACATCAAATATTTTGTAATTATCATAGTCTGTTTTAAGCTGATAACGACTTAATTTCAATTGTATGCAGACACTCTACACTTACTCCCCCCGTCCACACTTTATATATTTGATGTTAGATTTTACTTTTTTCTATATTGTGTTTCCACTAACAAATTTCTGTGGTTATAGTTATTCCTGCTACTTTTGTTTTCTAGTTTATATATTA
This sequence comes from Ceratotherium simum simum, assembly GCF_057802395.1. NCBI lineage: Eukaryota > Metazoa > Chordata > Mammalia > Perissodactyla > Rhinocerotidae > Ceratotherium > Ceratotherium simum. Next base: position 203,258 of record NC_141910.1, on the reverse strand, counting down.
GTGTTAAAAGTGAATTATGGGGCCGGCCCCGTGGCTTGGTGGTTGGGTGCACGCACTCCACTGCTGGCAGCCTGGGTTTGGATCCCAGGCGCGCACCAACACACTGCTTCTCCGGCCATGCTGAGGCCATGTCCCATGTGCAGCAACTGGAAGGATGTGCAGCTATGACATACAACTATCTACTGGGGCTTTGGGGGAAAAATAAATAAATAAAATTATTAAAAAAAAAGTGAATTATGTGCTACCATTACAGTATTATAGCATTCTGTGTTTGTCTTCATGTTTACCCTTAGCAGTGAGATTTATACCTTCTTTTGCCTCATGTTGTTGTTTAGTGTCTTTTTGTTTCAACTTAAAGAACTCAGTTGAGCACTTCTTGTTATACAGGTCTAGTAGTGGTGTATTCCCTTGCTTGTCTGGGAAAGTTTTTATCTTTCTTTCACTTTTAAAGGACAGTTTTGCCAGGAAAAGTATTGTTGGTTGGCAGTTTTTTTCTCTTGGTACTTTTAATATATCAGCCCAGTCTCACTTGGTCTGCAAGATTTCTGTTGAGAAACCCACTGATAGTCTTATAGGGGTTCCCTTGTGTATGACAAGTCACTTTTCTCTTGGTGCTTTCAAAAATCTCTCTGTCTTTGGATTTTGACGATTTAATTATAATGTGTCTCAATGCAGACCTTTTTGGATTCAATCTACTTGGCAACATTTGAGCTTCATGAATCAAGGTATTCATTTCACTTAGATTTGGGAAATTTTCAGCCATTATTTCTTTAAATAAGCTTTCTCCCCTTTCTCTCTCTCTCTTACTTCTAGTACTCCCATAATACATGTACTGGTTCATTTGATGAGAGGCTTATAAGTCTTGTATGCTTTCCTCACTCTTTTTAATTCTTTTTTCTTTTCATTCCTCCAACTGCCTAATTTCAAATGACATGTTTTTGAGTTCACTGATTTTCTCTTCTGCATGATCAAGTCTGCTATTGATGCTCTCTATTGAATATTTCTGTTCAGTTTTGTATTCTTTACCTCCAACATTTCTGTTTTTTTATGGTTTTAATATTTTTATTAATCTTTTCATTTTATTCACATATTGTTTTTCTGATTTTGTTTAGTTGTCTATCTGTGTTCTCTTGTAGCTCATTGAGCTACTTTAAGACTATTATATTGAATTATTTGCCAGAGAATTAATGAATCTTTATTTCTTTAGGGCTGTTACTGGAGCTTTATTAGTTTCCTTTGGTGGTGTCATGTTTGCCTGATTCTTCATGGCCCCCGTGGCCTTGTGTTGGTGTCTGTGTATCTGAAGAAGCCATCATATTACTTCTGCCAGGCTTTACAGACTGAGTTTTGGTAGGTAGAGACCTTCTCTTCTTGGGTCCTTGGTCTCATGGGACTGTCTCTGAGGTTGTAGTTGAGTAGGGATGAAGTCAGGTCATGCAGCAGCTGCTGGGTCCATGACTGGGTTATGGTTGTCACTTGTTACTGGGGCCATGGGTGTAATTTCTACCAGGCTCCTGGGAATATGAGAGTACCTCTGATATTGTGGTCAAGCATGGCTTTGGCTGGATTCTGAGACTACTTCTAGGTCAGCAGTTGAGTCTTTAGATGGCAAGCCTGATACCAGGGACATGGATGGCTTTGTCTCCTGCTGGGTGCCTGGGAAGTCACCTATCAGGTCACTGGGTGTGTCCATGGGTAGGCAGGACTGCCTCCAGAGTCTTGGAAGAGGAGAGCTGGAGCTGGGTCACAGGGCTACTTCAGGGTCTGCAGTTGGGATTAAGGTTGATGGGCCTATTACAAAGGACATGGAAGTGGCTCCTCCCTGGTTCCTTAACATAAGGAGATGATGGTAGGACTATAGCGAAGTGGAGCTGGAGCCAAATCCACAGGGAGATGAGGCTTCACTAGTCTGCAGCTAGTACTATGTTCAATGAGCCTGCCACCAGGCATGTGCCTGCCTTCTCAAAGTGACCCTTGTTTGTCTTGGGCTCCACTGGTGTTTCACAACTTCCCACCTAGATCCCAAAGCTCCAACAAAGGTTGGATGGCTGCCAAATAATTGTTTCTGTGAGTGGATGTGGGTTGGGGACCTTCTATTCTGCCATCTTGCTCATGTCAGGTTTGTTTCTGCAGTTCATACACTCATAGAGTTTGGGGGAAGGGACTATGAGACCCTAGAATGATATTACTCAGCAGTGACTTTATTTTTAGTAGATTCAAGACAAGTCCAGGCCATCATTTTTTGCCCTGTTCTGCAAATAACTCCGCTGAATAAGCCCACAGATGCTGTTTCTGTCACAGCTGTGGGAGATGGAGGATCACTGGCTGAACCTCACTGAATGCCCTCCCTGGGGAGCTTTTGTGAAGGAATGAGTCATCATATACAGATATTTACATGCTTGACCATGGTAATAAGTTGCCACATCCTCACACTCTAGGTTGCTGGTGCTGGAAGTGAAGTCAATCTAGACTCATCACCACTGAACTGAATGAGAACTCAGAGAACTCAGTTGGAAGCTGGTCCACGAGTAGCACAGGAGCTCTCCAGGTTTGTGCTGGAACCAGGCTAGGTGGTCTCTCTCAGAAATGTGCAGGAGGCTTGGTTCAGCTCTGCAGCTGATGGTGACTCTCTCTCCTGGGTTAGAGCCTGCAATGATGGAGTATGAGTAAGAGGAATCTGCATTCACAGAGACTGGACCTATAATGTTATGCAGCTTGTTTATAAAGAAAAATGAAACAGAAAAGCTCATCTCTGCAATGTGAGAGCTGGAGAATTAAATAATGTTGTGGCATTTATTTCATGTTATATCTCAAAATCATGTTCCCAATGAAACATTGGAGGAATTACTCATTGTATTTCTGTGATTTGGCACATTTTCGTTCACCTAGAACACAGCAGCAGGAGACTGTGGACCTGGGCCAGTGACATCATCTTGTTGCTCTTCAATTGCCCAATGGTGGTGTGCCCCATACCTCATCAAGATTCGATTAAAAGTCTCTGTGCTGAAGGGCTGTGCCTGATGACTTGGGTGGACCAGACAAAGACTGAATAGATGGAGAAGGAACTGCTGTGATGTCCAGAGGACACTCAGCAGAAGAAGATGCCGGGAAGAGAGAGAGAACTAATCAATCCCTGATTCCTTCTCTGCCCTTTTTGGTCTAGCTGCACCTATGTCTTTGAAGTTTCTTTTACGCAAAATATTTAAGACCACAAAGGGGAAGAAAGGGACATGAGAGGGCTCCAGGCAGTGTGTGCCAGTGCCGTTAGCAGTACATGTCTATGTACTGACTATGCTCAGCTGTTTCTGTCAGAGGATCTCCTGAGCAAGGAGAAGATGGGGCAGCTGGGCATGTGGGCTTGCCCTGGTGGAGAATTTAGTGTTCAGGGCTCAACCACCATGAGAGTACTTTTCAGGGTTTGGAGACAGTAATAGACTACAAAGTCCTCAGGCTCCAGTCTTCCGATGGTGAGAGTGAAGTCTGTGCCAGACTCGCTGCCACTGAACTGGGTGAGCACCCCATTAATTAGGGTGGAGGTGAGATAAATGAGAGCCTTAGGGACCTGCCCAGGTCTGTGCTGGTACCAGGCTAAGTAGTTCTTCCATCTGAGTAGAGGAAGCTCTTACTGGACCTGCAGCTGATGGAGACTCTCCCTCCTGGGGATATGGGCAAGGACTCAGTAGCCTGGGTGAGTACAATTTGCCAGCTGGAACCTACAATAGAGGCACATGCTGTGATTCTATTAAAGCCAGAATGGACCTCCCAGGGTGAGGCCAGACCCTAACCAGGTATGTCCTCTTCCAACACCACTCTTCACAGTGAGCATGAGAAGTGTCCTGAGGAAATGCTCCACTTGGGGACATTCAATCACCTGGAGCACAGAGGAACAGGAGCTTGAGGATCTGGGATGGTGGCACCATCTTGCCACCTCTTACCATCATGAGGCTGCTCAGACCCTGTCCCTAGAAAAGACCTGTTTATGAACCTCTGACCACAGGGTGGGGTCAGTGGTGAGGTTGATGAAAATCCCCATGGAGGATGAAGGCAGACCTGGTAGAGTTGAATGTCGTGGTTGCACCTGGTGATGGTGTCTTCCCTTTTCTGTCCTGTTACTTAATTTAGGCTAATATATTATTTCCTTTTACTGTCATATTTTTACGATTTAGATTTACATTCCAAAAATATCCAATCACAAGAAAGAACCAGAATTGAGGTGTGAAGGGGCCTCCAGAATTTGCCCACTCCATCCCCATCTTTCTCTGTCACATCTTCACAAGAGCACAGGTCCCTCTTTCTGGAATCTTTCTCTCTCTCACAGATCAAAACATCTCATTCTCCTTCCCAGAGGGTAAGACATACATTTAACACAGAGAAGAATACACATGGGAAGCAATGGTGTCCCCATAGCTCACCCTCCTCGCCTCATTCTCCTTTCTCATTTTCCCTCTGTCCTTACCTGGGATCTAGAGCATTAATAACCCCAGAAGCTGAACAGGGAACCTCATTTTGAGAAGTTGAACTGAGGAGTCCTGGGACACCTGTGCTGCCCAGCCCTACCCCTGAAGACACGCCCTGGGGGTGTCACAAACGTGCCTGTGTTTGTGGTTGTGCACTTCCCACCTCCTGCCATGTAAACAGATGTCTGGTACTGAGGGGGTGTGGCCCATGTGTCCATAATTTGCCTGAACAGCATCTGTCTTGTCTCTAAGGTGCATCACAGTATCTCATGTAAAAGAACAAAAGAAGTTCTCTGTCAGGTGTCAGACAGTGCTCAGCTGTCCATGTCACTGTGGAAGATGGGCCCTGCTGTCCTGGGTGTTGCTTCATCTTCTACCTGTGGATATTTCTTGGGGCACTAAACTATGACCCAGGAACAGTAGAATGGTTATCCCTTCTTTTTCAACTTACCCCAAGTGTGGGTTTACCCCTTTGATGGCTAAACTATCATTAAACAAGCTAGATCATGAGAGGGAATCAGACAAATGTTTTATCACATTCCCTCATGGTGGCAATTTCTCCCTAAGGGGCCATTTCTTCTGTTATTTGGATGAAATCTCAGGCAAATCCCATATCCTCTCTCGTAACTCAAATAATAGTGTCATTTGGACATTCCTTGTCAGAGTTGATTCTTCCTTGGGTGTTTGGCAAAGCTATCTGCAGGGGCATTTACTGTTTACTTTCTCCCCTCCCCCAGCTTGAGCCCAACATGGGCTATTGTCTGAGGTGGGAGAAGAGTGGTGGGCATCAGCTCTCTTTAGTTGTCTGGATCCCAATATCTCTCGCTTCTGCAGGTGTGAGGAAAGCTGTCACCCTTCCCCAGTGCTGGGAGTCACTGCCTCTTCTAAGGAATCCACCTCTCACCACTCCATCTTCACCTCACAGAGCAGCACATCAGCCCAGCCTCACCTTTCGTTTCTTCAGGCAGGAATCAGATGTACATTCCCCATGTGCACTCTCATATTTTTGGAGACACACATCACACTCTCCACAGCATCCTGGAGGGGGAAGATAGGACTCAATATAATAACAACTCCCTAAAAAATCTTCTCTTAATTTCTATCTGTTGACCACCTTAGTGGTGATTCTCTATAATATGAAAGAGTCAAAGTCAAAAAGTGGTTTTCAGAAAATATGGAGAGCATTTACTACCCTGGAGCTTCCTCTGGAAATAGGGCTGAGATTGTTCCACTTTTCTGTCTTGTTTCAGTTGCAAGGAGGGGAAATGCACTCATTTGGAGGGCTTATAGAAGGAGACATGTGTACAGCAGACATGATCTTGAGTCAGCCTCACTCTCAGAACTATAGAAAAGGAAAGTCTTGGGAACTAGAATTTGGTGTCTGATGGGAGGCAGCCCTAGAGGTGATGGGGTGTTATCTTTTCTGCACAGGAGAAGGTGAGTGATCTCTGCTCCTCTGGAACCCTGAGACATCTCTGTCCTAGCTCCCTCCCTCTTTTAGCTCCACTCACCAACTGTTCAACATCTACCTCAAATATGTTCTATTTGCATCATGTCCTCAGCTTATAAATGGCATCTGTCTCCTAATTTGTCTCTGCCTTTCAGCTCCTGCTTCTACTACAACCTGAGCAAATTGTCTTCGTAGATTCGATGGTCAAGTTGCTGTGAGAAAAATCTGATTATCACTTAATCTCCACCATTCCTGTTTGACGTATATTTATACTAACCCGTGTCATATGTCACTGTTGAGTCCTTAGACTGGCTGGTCTTGGATCAGGTGACACTTTTTTCCAGTAAAATATTTCCAGTTGTTCAATGTGATTCTTAACTTAAGCCATTTTTATGTCTTGTTTTTGTGACGATTCCACCTAAAACATCAAGAAAAATCAACCGTCTGGACATGTTATCTCAGTTTATCAGGTTCCTGGCTTTTTAAAAAAATTGAAACATATTTGACATATAATGTTGTGTAAGTTTAGGGTGTGCAACATGTTTATTTAATACATTTATGTATTACAATATGGTTATCAACATAGTGTTAGCTAAAGCCTCCATCACATTACATAATTATTATTTCTTTTTTTGTGGTGAGAGCAATTAAGATCTATTCTCTTAGCAACTTCCAAGTTTATAATACAATATTGTTTACTATAATCACTATGTTGTACATTAGCTCTCCAGGATTTATTTATCTACTAGTTCCAAGTTATTATCCTTAAACAACATCTCCCCAGATCCACCACCCCCCAGGCTCTGGTAACTACCATTCTATTCTGTTTTTATGAGTTAAGCTTTTTTAGATTCCACATATAAGTAATATCATACAGTATTTGTCTTTCTCTGTCCTACATATTTCACTTGGCATGATGCTCTCAAAGTCCATCCATGTTGTTGTAAATGTCAGTATTTCCTTCTTTTTCATGGCTGAATAGTATCCCACTGTATATATACCACAACTTCTTTATACATTCATCTGTTGATGGACACTTAGGTTGTTTCTATATCTTGGCTTTTGTAAATAATGCTGCAATTAACATGGGGGTGCATATATCTCTTTAAGCTCTTGTTTTCATTTCCTTTTGATACATACCCAAAAATGAAATTGCTGTATCATACGGTAGTTCTATTTTTAATTTTTTGATGTGATTCCTGGGTCTTTCTGCTACTTTATCTAATAGGCCCAACTCCACCCAGTCAGTTGCTCTCCGGGATACACTCTATGTTATTACACTTATAGAATTTATCTTCATCTGTATTGTAGGCAGAATTGATCAGAAGTGGAATTTATTTTATTGGAGGATAGAAGAGTTAGTATAAGAGTTATGTATTAGAAATAAATTAGGTACATTAGTAAAATTTGGAAAATATGATAAAGTAAATGAAATTTGTGCCAGTCCAGATAAGGGAGTTGGAAAGAGACCATATGACTAATAAGTTGTTTATGTTGTTGTAGTCTCAAAAGTGAGGCCTCAAAATGCAGAGCTTGCTCATATAGAGTGGAGGGCTCAGGAGAGGCCCCAGATACCTGCTGACTTCCTGGTTGACATGGCAACTGGGCCTCTGCCTGGTGAAAATTTGCTATGTGGAGATAAATGACCAAGAACTGGACTTATTAGTTAGGAGGTAATAAATCACATGTTGGTTAGCTAGCTCCTGTTTGGGGAAAGTTACTGGGAGCTACTTGGGGGGTAGTTTTACAGAAGAGGAAGAATCAGCTTATGAGAAAGCATTTGGGTGGTAGATAAAGGATTGACCCTGGATCTGTGTGCTTGGGTTCACACAGGTTTTTCTTTTCTCCTATGTAATTGGTCATGGTGCCTGCAAATAATAAATTGTTAGATGCATCCATATTGACTCAGTTTCCTCAAAGAAACCCCAAAAGAAGTCAACAGAGTACTTCCTGGACTTCTGAGTTCCTGACTCAATAAATATATTGAAGGCAGAAAGGAATGAGCTGGAGTGGCAGGGCTGGAGGTGCAGGGACATGTGACTCACATCACTGTCCCTGCAGCTCAAAGGTGGATCTGGGGCTCCTAGGGGGCTGGAATTATGTTCTTAGGTGTGCTCTGAGGAGAATTTTTTTCCTATCTATTTATTTGGAATTAATTGGAAACTTCCAGAAAATAGCAAAAAGAATCAAGACCTTCTTAATCCCTTTACACAGCTCCCCCAAATGTTAGCATTTTGCCACATTTGCTTTCTCATTCTTTCTCCATATAAATACACGTTTTTTTCTGAACCTTGTGAGAGGCATGCAAACCCCAAATATGGTGGCATAGATTTCTTAGTAAAAATGTCATTGTTTTACATGACAATAATTCAATTATTAAATTAGAAAATTAACAGGTACAACATCACTGATCCATGAGATGGTAGGGTGAGAGTTGATGTTTCTTCATCTTTTTGTTCCTGCAAGATCTTAAATTTTCTTGCTCTACTTCTTTGTCCTTTCACCTCCCAGTCCCCAAATCATGCCTCTCCCTCTTTTTTATGCTCTATTTCCCTATAAATGTTGACATTCCATGGTGCCTCTTTGAGTCCTGGGCACTTGATTAAGTCCCTGCCTATATCCACTGCTTTGATACACCAGGACTCCAGTACTTTTTCATCAAAAGTGGCTTTTCTCTTTATAGAGTTGATTTAAGATCAATATTCTATTCTCCTCTGTGTAGTTTTTCAGACATGCCTAGTTTTCTGCAAGTAGTCAGAGCTCTAGTGCTGGGATATGGTGTTATTTTTCTACTTACAGCTAGTTTAGTAGGGTTGTTTGTCTGTGTGTTGTAGTTATGTTGAAGAGGTAGATTTTGTGTGGTATTTTTTTTTTCTGGTGCTATGCATGGTTTTTGAAGTATGTGTGGAGAGATTCAGATTTAGGCAGCTATCAGTACTTCTTAAATTACCTCTCAGTATAACCCCCAAAACATATCCCTCTCATTTTTAGGTGGGTTCCTCTCTCCCTGCAGCTCCATGGCCTCTAGTTATACCTCTTCAGAAGTTGACCTGAGCAGAGAACCAGGAGGAAGAGGGACCAGAAGAGAAGGAGATTGATGGATGTCAGGCAGGTATGTGTTCCCAGTCATCTTTCAACATTCTTGTCACTGCATAAAACGTCAATTACTGCTGAATAACCACCTGTCGTATTGTCCTCATGAGGCAGAGTCTGAGTTTTCAGGGCGAGCTGCAAGGGAAAGACTCAGGACTTTCCAGATGGGTCAGGTCCATGTTCTCATGGGGTCTTTTTTTCTGGCACCTGCAGACGAAAGCAGGCCTCTAGTCTCTATTTCAGCCTTTCCAGAGGCCCAGGGTTAACAAGAGGAGAAGACCCAGTTCCTGCCTAGAGGACCAAGAAGTATTCTACTGACTTCTGGATGTGTTCCCTGAGCTTGTTCAGAGGACTTCAAAATGTAGGATAAGAGGACAGTTGCAATGAGAGTGTCATCTAACCTCTCCTCAGTGTCTTCAGGTGACATTAGGAAGGCTCTAAGTTGTAGACAGCAGACTATGGTGACCTAAATATTATCTCAAGTAACCTTGGTACTACTATGTGTTGAGGGTGGGTTTTTCCTATGAAGTAATTACTGAAGGGAGAAAAAGAATCTCACAATTAAGTTTTCTGTTATCAAGTTTGTCCAGGGCATTTCAAAGTGTTCAGCCTCTGACCATGGTCTCATTCATTTAGTCCCACCAGTCAAAGTCTTAAACATTAGTAAGCAGACAAGATACTGCTTTCTTCATGTTCACATTAAACTGGAGTGAGTCAGAGACACCAACAATTAAATATGTACAGATCAAGTTGATCTCAGTCAGTGATACATGCTATGAAGGAAATTAGACCAAGCAGTGTCTACTATAGATGGATGTGAACAAAGACAGGAGCTTCATGGGTCAGGTGGTCAGAGAGGACCTCTCTGAAGAGATGCCACTGGGCCATTGACTGAATGATGTGAAGGAAGTGGGGTGTGAGTGTACCTAGCAGAGGGAGGGTGCAGGACAGAGGCCCAGAGGCAAGACTGAGCTTGGCAGGTTTAGGCAGTGTGGATGCAGAAGAGTCAATGTGGATACAGAAGAGTCAGGGAGGAGAATGTGGTTCATAATCTCCCCTTTGCTTTCCCCTAGAAGTCTCGTTATGGAACTCCTGGGTAAATCATGAACGGCAGACAGGACTTGACGTTCCTCAGATCTTCACTAGAAGATTTTCCTACCAGGAGACAATTAATATCCAAGATGAGCCTCCTGGGAGTAGGGGACGCCAGGTAACTAAGTATTAAATTAAATAATAAGATCATAATTGCATAGCTGAAACTCAATAAATGTTTGTCAAAGGAATGAATAGCAGCTGTTATTAATATTAAAGCTCATAACCCTCCTAGAAGAAAAGGTGCTGCTTCCTCTTACCAGAATCGAAGGAACTTTGGAGAGGTTTGGTTTTACCTCTTTTCCTCTGAAATTTTCCCAGGAGAAGGCAGTCCTACTGCCCAATGCTCATTTATCCCTTGAGGGCTGCTCCAAGGCTTTCATTGCTTGTTCCTTCCTTTCACAGGATCCCATCATCCAGAGCTTCTTGGAAGCTAGCACTGTGTTCCCAGTGTCTGACAAAAATATCTGCAACACTAGAGTGATGAAGGACCAAGGGGCAGGCAGGTGAGGGAATAAGATTTCTGTTTGGGCAGGAAAAGTCCCAGAGAGACCTGCTCCCAATGCCAGAAAGAAGAAAGGACACTCTGCCTGTGCCCTGCTCTGCCCACTGGGTGACGCTTCTCTGGCCTTCCCGTGAGCTCATTTCCACATATCAAAAGGCTGTGAGACCCTCAGAAAGTCCTGCCCTGAGCAGTTTTTGTACCCATGGCCTTTGGGTAGGAGAAAGTCCAATGGCCCATTCAGAATACTCTCCCTCTATTCAAACATCATCATCCATCATTCTCCAGCCCACTAACTCACCAGCCCTCTTTCTCTGCTCAGTACTTTCTCTCCGAAGCAATGCAGTACTTTGGCCACATTGGCCAGCCTGCACACCTCTGCAAGAAAGGATGCACTGCTTCCTGGCACACAATTTACAGATCAGTGTTTTTTAGGAAAATTTTCTCAAATACTGTTCTAGCTCAAGGGAGAGCAATGGTCCATGGGCCAAATCTGGCCTGCTGCTGTTTGTTTTTTTTTAAACAGCTTTATTGAGATATAATCACATACCATATGATTCACTCACTTAAAATGTACATTTTAATGGTTTTTTAGGTATATTCACAAATTTGTGCAACTATCACTACAGTCAATTTTAGAAGTTTTCATCACCTCAAAAAGAAATCCTATACCTTTTAGCTTGATGTGTCCTATCCTCCATCACTCCCCAGCCCTAGGCATCACAAATCTCCTTTATGTCTCTATAGATTTGGCTATTCTGAATTCTTCATATGATGGAATCATATAATCCACATTATTTTGTGACTACTTCTTTTATTTAGCATAATATTTTCAAAGTTTTTCTATGTTGTAGCGTGTATCAGTACTTCATTTCTTTTTCTGGCTGAATGCTATTCTATTGTATGGATATGCCACGTTTGTTTATCCATTCATCTTTGAGGAACATTTGGGTTTTTCTCCCATTGGTCTATTATGAATAATGCTGCTATGATCATTCATGTACAAGACTTTATATAGATGTTTTCATTTCTCTTGTATATATACCCAGGAGAGGAATTACTGAGTTATATGGTAACTGTATGTTTAACTTTTTGAGGAACTATCCAACTGTTTTCCAAAGTGATTACACCCTTTTACTTTCCCATCAGCAATGTATGATGTTCCAATTTCTCCACATCCGCCCCAACTCTTATTGTTTGCTCTTTTGAGTATAGTCATTCTAATGAATATGAAATGGTTTTAATTTGTATTTCTCTAACGACTAATGGTGTTGAGCATTTTTTCATGTGGTTATTAGCATTTACATATTTTCTTTGCAGAAAGGTCTATTCAAATTCTTTGTCCATTTTTAATTGTGTTATTTGTCGTTTTATTATCAACTTGTAATAGTTCTTTATATATTCTAAATACTAGAAACTTATCAGATATAAAATTTGCACATATTTCTCCCATTCTGTGGGTTGTCTTTTCACTTTCTTGATAGTGTCCTTTGATGCACAAAAACTTCTAATTTTGATGAAGTCCAATTTTTCTATTTTTTCATTAGGTGTAAAATCTAAGAAACCATTTCCAAACTGGAGATCAAGAGAATTTACCCCAATGTTCCTTCTAAGAGTTTTAGCACTTATATTTAGGTCTTTTTCTACTTTGAGTTAATTTTGTATTTCATGTGAAATGTGCTTTAAAATTTATTCTTTTGTATGCGGATATTTAGTAATACCAGCACCGTTTGTTGAAAAGGCTATTCTTTCCCCCAATGAATTTTCCTGGAATGTAAATAAAGTTTTATTGGAACACAGCAATACTCATTAATTTACGTATCGTTGGTGGCTGCTTTTGTATTACAATGGTAGAATTGAGTAGGTGTAACAAGGACCATATGGCCCACAATGTCTAAAGTATTTATTATCTGGTCCTTTACAGAAAGTTCGCCAACCTCTGCTATAGAGGGACATTTCATTAATCACGTTATGAAGGAGCTTTCCTCTAAAGTTTTTAGCCTCATATAATTTCTTATTTTTGTTTATTTTGCACTTAAACATGAACAAGAGATCTATTGAGGTCCAATATTTTCTGATAAACTGGCTGGTGACTTCCCCATTATTCCCAATCACTGTAATCTGTGGATAGATAGAATCCCTTCTCTGATTATAAGGCTGGTTTGTGTGGGCAAATTAATTCATTCCTATTCCTTATTTTCAGAGCCTAATGCAATGAATCTCTTTTATTTTGGAATTGTGATTTGATTTCAACTTTTTGATCAGCTTTATGAAGGCATAATTTACATGCTACAAAATTCACCCATTTTGAGTGCTGTAGTCAATAGATTTTAGTAACTATATACAGTTTGACATCTACCATCACCACCCAGTTTTGGAACATTTCAATCATCAAAAAACCTTATTTGTGCCTATTTGTAGTCAAGCACTACTCCCATAACAGGCCCCAGGCAACCACTGATATGCTTTCTCACTATATAATCTCACCTTCTCTAGAATTTTCATATGAATGGAATCATAAATATGTGGTCTTTTGTGTCTGACCTCTTTCACTTGCCATATTTTTGAGGATCATTCCAATTTTATTGCTGAGTAATATTCCTTCAGTTCTTTCTCATCTCACTCCAACCTCTGTCCTTCTATCGCCTGTTCCAAGAAAAGATATGCAGAGAGATGCAATCTTCTTAAAACATGTTTTCCCTAGACAATTTTATGGGAAAATAATTTCTAGACCTAAGAATTAAGTTTTTAAATTTTTAAGGCAATTAATTGATACTTAGAATATGGAAATTCTAGAAAATTAGATACTTAGAAAATTGAAATTAATAGAAATATGTATGTACTTTGGATTGGATATATTAGCTTATTGCAAGTAGATGTTAGTGGGGACCTGAAAAAAAAAGTGCTGATAGTTGAATTTCTAAAGTCACTTCTCTAAAGAGAAGTGAAAATGATGTGGAACTGAGATCGAGAGCATCTTGTAAGAGAGAATGAGAGAAAAGAGAAATCATGCAGATGCTTATAGAAAAGAAAGCATTTTGTCTCCAGGTCATAGTCTTGAGGGCTGACAGCATCTTTAAGGGATATTTGTAAAGGTCCTAAAATTACTCTGCCCTTGGCTGAGAGCACACAGTGGACAAGGCGCTAAGCTGCTCTTGTTCCATCTGCCCTGGATACCAGGCAAGAGGGAAGCACAACGAAAAAGTGGAAGAACACCCAACAAAGATTATTTGCTTGACCAAACTTTATTCAGGCTCCTGAACTTTCTCCTAGGCCCATCTATGCACTTCCTTGTAAAATCTAGTTTTAAAAAGAACCCTGCAAAGTCATTTAGCAAGAGTCCTCCATATATGATCACCCTCAGTATCTAATTAGGTCCCTTCATCCTCCACCACCTTTCAGGTGATGTCTGATAACTCTGGCCTGTCTTTAAAAGATCTTGTTAGGCCAGTTTAGCCTGAGCCCCCCCACACACACACACTTAGTCCTGAGGCAGGGGAGACAGATGATGCTCAAATTCATTATCAGCAGAGCATGAAAAGCCTCTCCCTGGACTCTGGTTGCAAACAATAAGTTTCCTTTTCCACTGTGGGGAGGGTATGGGCTGATCAAGGTCTGTGGCTCTTATACGCTCCCTACTCTGTTGCCCCTTCTGTACCATCTCTTACAGCAGAATGTTCTCCTGTAACAGTGAATTATCAGCGTTTACTGCAACAACCCCATTATCTTCACAGCAGCCCACTCTCAAGAACTGAATACTCAGATGTGTCCATAAAACTGTGCTTCATTGAATTTCCCTTCTCTCTTCTTGTAAGAGCTTCTAGAAAAGAAAAGAATAAATGGGAAACATCGTCCCACTGGATCTCACTGAAGGTCTTCAAAGATGTTTGAGGTCACTGCAAAAGGAGTAAGACAATCTGAGTTATACAGAAGCTGCATAGATCTCAGAGGTGGGGCTGAAGACACCTTCCTAGTTTTATTTCTGACAACAGAAATGAATTTAGATTCCAAGATATCTAAGAAATGTCTGTATTTTCTGTTTGTGCAGTGTGAGAATACTTATACATTTTTTCTGGGCTGTTTGATTGAAACACATTTTTTTCTCATCGCCTAGGCTCTACCTTGAAGATTTATTGTCTTACTACACAGATCTCTACCCATTAATCAGTGTGGAAAGTGGCGAGATGCTGATTGAGTATGTAGACATTTTTCTTCCTTCTAAAATATCTCAATATTTTAATCTTGACACTCCCATCATCTTCTCGGGATCAGGGCAAGCTGATATAATCCCAAGTTCTACTGATGGCTTCTGACTAAACAAAATTGGTATGTGCAATTATTGTAGCTGTTGTTGCTGCTGCTATTGTTATGGAACACTCAATAGGACTGAAAGAAGGAACTTGAAAATTGTATCTCTCGCTTCAGAGAGAGGATAGTTTCTTTCTTCTGCTGGATGTTCAGAAAGTTGCATGTCACTCCTATTCTTGGGAACCATTTTCCAATCGTGATGGTGGCTTAATTGAATAGAATGAAGATGGCAAAGCAATGAGATGGAAACTATTTGATCTTATTTTAAGCCATTCACTCAACCAACTCTGAAACCCACCTTTCCTCTAACCTTCTGTTAGTTGTAGTGACAGCACTACATGGGATACTTTGTGTTTGGTTCTCAATTATTAAATGACCTACACAGGGCAGTAGATTGCAGATAAACTGGTGTCCTTGCTATTTTTGGATTATTGTAGATTGTCTCAGCAACATAACCTGAAGTGGGTGTTTTCATGCCTTGTTCTATCTTGGGAATCAGAGGCGACAACTTCTCTCCCAGACAACAGCTACAAGCTGAGACATGTGATCTTCCCTGGTATCTTACACAATTTTCAACAAAGCAAGTAAGTGTTGCTGCCTCTGATGCAAGCGCTGTGGAAAAAGAGAGCAATTGGCACAAAGGAGCCTCCCTGCCCAGTTGGCCTGGCGTTTGTGTTCAGGGTTGTGACTCTGTGGGGAACCGGGGATGACTTTACTGAGCAGTGAAGGACAACATTGTCTCCCTCGCCACTGTTGACAGTTAAAGTACAGACAGGGAAAGGACACCTGAACTCTGCCCACAAACTGGGTTGGAAGATCACTGACAGGGATCCTGAATCCAGTCTTGGCTACTGTTGGCTCTAGTGTGAGTAGCCACTAACTCTTTTGGTGTCATTAAAATTGATGGTGACTTTCTTTAGAGATATTGCCAAAGATTTTGCTTGTTGAGTAAGGATAATATCATGTAGAATTTTTAAAAAAGATAAAAGTATATGCTAATGAATCCATTAATTATTCTTTTATATCTAATGAAAAAGCAATTTTGTTGGGCTATAATATTTAAACAAAAATTGTTAAAAGGCTGTATGTATTTGCCCATGAGTATATTAAATAGAATATCTAACTAGCTGACTCTCAGTTGCTTTCTTACACCCTTTTAACCTCCAAGAAATATTTTTGGATTTAAATCTTCCTATTCACCTCATAACCTAAAATAAATCTAATATCAATTATATAACCATTCCCAGTGTCTTTGGGACACCATATCTTGCTGTAGGAGAACATGGCGTTCCTCAGCTCTAGCCTCCAGTGACAAGAAAGGTGGCTGAATAGGAAGTTAGGTTGTTCTCCTCTGCCTGTGAGGGCTTTGGGGGGACACAGCATTGGTTTGAGCAGATGGAGAGTCCTTTTCTATCCACAAAGATGCAGTTCATTGACTTAAGTTCCCAGTTTTCATCAAGGTTTCACACTCATGTCCTTGTTCTTTGTTCCTGATGACATTTCAGGACTTGGTTTAATGGCCATTTACTCAGTGTGGCCAACTTTCCTCTCCCAACTGTACACGCCATCCTGTTTCACTCTTTCATAATCCCATTGCTTTCTCTTTCTGACAATGCTAACAGCTTGAAATGCATTATAATTTGTGATTAAATGAAATTTTAATATTGAGGGATCAAGGGTATTCCTGAAATAACTTATATCCTAACAGTAGGGCAGCCCTGCTACACTCCCGCATATGGCATTTCAGACAGACTTGAAGGCAAAGATTCAACAAACTGGTCACAAAATCCCTTGAGCTACACTTGGAAATTTTTTCTAACCCCAAGTCCCACTGGGTGAACTATGAGCAGGTGTCCCCTTTGAGCACCAACCCAAGCTCTTCTGAGCTGATTTGCATGTTGTGTCATTAGACAATGCTCCAGGATGCTCACAGCATCCTTAGAGGCAGCTTGTCAGGGCCTCTGAGGAGCAGCCTCTAGTTCAGCTCTCAGAGATGGGATCATGGGCTTCACTGCTGTGGATCCTGCTGCTCTGGGTTTTAGGTGACAGGAAGGGTATATGAGGAATGTTGGGTAAACTCATTGTGGCCATGATGCTTTCTGTGTCTCTGGCTTCTTGGTCCCTGGAATTAAAGTATTTGTTATAGGTTTCAAGTTACCTAGTTTTCTGGTTACTCAGAGTGTTATACCTGTCTGTGATTACCAGAGTCACCAATGCAATGAGTGTTTATTGTGATGATCTCAGTACATTTGTTAAGTTTATTGTGTTTATCATTCCAGGCTCCACTGGGGACATTCTGTTGTCCCAGTCTCCAGCCTCCTTTGCTGTGTCTCCAGGGGAGGCGGCGCTCATCTCCTCCAGGGCCAGTGAGAGTCTTGCTATTTTGTTTGGCAGTGATAACATTATTACCTGGTATCAAAAGAAACCATGACAGCCTTCCTGATCTTTGAAGTGTATAAAAGAGATTCTGGGGTCCCAGACAGGTTTAGTGGTAGTGGAGGTGGGACTGGCTTCGCCCCCACAATAAATCCTGTGGAGGCCGATGATGCTGTAAACTATTACTGCATGCAGAATAAGGAGGTTCCTCCCACAATCTAAACAAAAACCTCCCTGGGCGGCTGCTCGCTGAGGCTCAACTCTCTCAGATGCTCCTCTTCATCCGGTCCCTCAACCCAATGTCTCTAGGTTATTTGGATAATGGGGTCAAACTGTGAAACAGAAAATTTTTAAACTGATGTGTGCACGTTCCAGATGATCTGTTTTATGATTTAATTATCTTATTACTACAGAGTTCACATAAAAGATCTCTGTAGTTGTTTTAGAAACCTAAGAATTGTGATGTAGTTATCTTTTCTCTTTTGATTTCTCTATCTTTGTGTTCTTCCCCAAAACTAGGTCCTGAGTCTAGATATATTTACTTGTCCTTTTCTCCTCATCCAATTTTTATGTTCTTTTCCATCATACTCATGATATACATGCCCAAGGTCTTCTCTTGTCCTCTCTCTTTTTCTGTTTCTATTTGCTCTAACTAACTTTATACGTTGACTGGACTCCAGAAGCCCGAGTGTGCACAGGAACAATTATGGGAGGCCAAGTTATCACATCCCTCCATTGGCTTCCCTTGGGCTTCTACATCCTCCCCAAAGGCAACAGGGGAAACTCTGACAAAATATTCCTCTGAAACATTTCTGTCTGCTCAGATTCTTATTGGTTTCTGTTTGTAACCCTATCTCACTATATATGAAATTTTGTTATTGTATTAGTTTTCTATTGCTCTGCAACAAATTACCACAAACTTAGTGGCTTAAAACAACACACATTTAGGGGCCAGCCGCATGGCAGAGTAGTTAAGTCCAGCGTGCTCACTTCAGCGGCCCAGGTTCTCGGGTTCAGTTCCCATGTGCGGACCTACACCATTCGTCAAGCCATGCTGTGGCAGTAACCCATGGATAAAATAGAGGAAGACTGGCACAGATGTTAGCTCAGGGCTAGTTTTCCTCAAGCAAAAAAAGAGGAAGATTGGCAGCAGATGTTAGCTCAGAGCAAATCTTCCTCACCAAAAAAAAAATAAAACAACACACATATATTATCATAAATAGTCAATATCTATAAGTCAGGAGTCTGGGCAGGGTATAGTTGGGTTATAGCCTCAGAGACTTCAAGGCTGAAACCAAGGTGTTGACCAGGCTGCATTCTCATCTGGAGGCTTTAAGAGTCCATGTCGAAGGCTGTTCAGGTTGTTGGCAGAATTATTTTCTTTGCAACTGTCTGACTTAGGGTCCTGGCTTTTGCTAGCTGTAGGTTGGAGGTCACTTTAATGACCTAGAGGCCACCCAAAGTTCCTGACATGTGGGCTGCTTATCAATCAAACCAGCAAGGGGAAATCAATCAACAACAGGGAGGGCTCAGTTCCTTCTTTAAGGGCTCTGTTGTAATTAAGTCAGATCCACCCAGGATACTCTCCAATTTGATTAACTCAAAATCAACTGATTTGGGACCTCAATTACAACTGCAAAATTATTTCACCTCTACAAGACTGTGTGGGCTAGAAGCAAGTCACAAGTTCTGCTCATACTGAATGGGAGGGTCTTATACAGGGCATGAACCCCAGGGAGTAGGTGTCATGGGGCCATGTAAAGGTCTGTCTGCTACAACTGTCATACTACATAGGTTTTTATTTGGTTTCAATTTTTCCCTCTCAAATGGCCCCTGTGCCAAGGACATTAAATACAGAAGCTTCCCCAGGAAATGGGCTGTGAATGGCATTAGATAGATACCTTAAGGTCATGTTCTCATCTTAGCTTCTCATGTTTCTCCTGTTGCATCCCAAGTGAGAGAATAGTCAATGTTTCCCTCTGTTTAGTGGTAAAAGTGTAATAAATTGATAAACCAATAATATTAAAAATATCATCCTAAAATGTCTGAATTCGAAAAGAAAAAAATAATCTCAAATCAATAATCTAAGCTTCTACCTTAACAAGAGCAAACAAAATCCAAAGCAGATAGAATGAAGAGAATGATAAAAATCAGAGTGGAAATCAATGAAATACAAACTCAAGCTCCTCAAAACCCAAGGTCCTTTTAAAACCAGCATGGGGTAGAGCGCTAAATGTATGGTGGTGTTAATGAGGCAATAGTTGAGTGTTCTTCAGTTTCAGACAGAAAGGTTTTTGTGGCCCAGCCTTATCGGTGGCTTCTCTTCCCTGGGTGGAACCAGTGCCTGCCTTTTGTGGAAACATCCCTGAGTATATCTATGTTCCAGATCACACTGTGGGGCGCTAGTTTTCCCAAGCTTTGTGGGTTCACAGGCATTTGAGGAGACTTAAATGAATGGATGAGGTCTCAGTTGAGCAGCTTCCCGGGAAAGAGGAGACAGATCTGTGGGGGTTGGGATTTTCAGATGGATATTCCATACAGCAGATTCTGATCACAGAGTAGATTCTCCTCCCACACTGCCCCCTAGAGCTTTCCTTGTTAATGAGATTAAATTAAGCCTGTCTGGAGAGGAACTCATAAATGATGCCCTGGACCAAGTGTATACACACCTCATAAAAGCACTGAGAACCTTCCCTCTCCCATACCTATTCACTTATACAAGTAGTTAGAAGGACCACGTGGACTTATAAGCCAGGATCTCCTAGCCGGCAAGCTGCTGATTTGCATCTTCCATCCTCTGAAATCACAGAACCCTCACAGTTGTTTTTAAGGGGTGTTCTTATGAGAAGAGGTATGTTCAGCCTGTGACAAACCTGAGCTAACATAATAGACTTTCAGGCTCAAATTCTAAGCTTCCTGCTGCTGAGTGACATAGGTAAGAAAGAGCAGAAGTTCAAAATTCAGGATACTTTTTCCCATGGGAGTTTGAGACAGGCTATTTCTTTTTTTAGATTGAGTCTTATAGGAAATATACATGTTGCAGGGTATGAAGCCATTCTTAGTAGCTCTATTTCTGCTAACTTCTATCTCTTTTCCTCTCTCCTATGTGATCATAGTATCCAATGGAGAAATTGTCTTGACCCAGTCTCCAACCTCCATGACTTTTTCCCAAGGGGAGAGAGTCACCATCACCTGCAGCACCAGTTCAAGTGTGAGAAACAACCACTTACACTTGTACCAACAGAAGCCTGGTGCCCCTACAAAGCTCTTTGTTTACAGCACATCAAGCCTGGCCTCTGGTGTTCCAGCTTTCTTCAATGTCAGCGGATCTGGGACCTCTTAGTCTCTCACAATCAGCAGCATGAAGCCTGAAGATGCTGCAAACTATTACTGTAAGCAATGGAGTATTTTTCCCCCGCAGTGTTACAGACAGGAACAAAAACCTCCCGCAGTTCCTCAGGACCCAGCTGCTTTACCCTCAGAGGCTGTGAGGGTCATGGTCTCTACTTCTTGTGTCTGGGAGACCTCTCAGTGGCGGTCTAGTGCGGCCTTGGTTCAGATGGCTGTTGAAAACTCTTGGTCATCAGAGGGAAGGAAACAAAGTCCAGAGGATAAATAAATTCTCAAAGGGCTCCAGTTTGGTGGCAGCCTGTGTAATGAAGGAAAAGAAGCAGACCTGATACAATTCTTCTAAGTCGAGAATTAATCTTTAGGTAGAGTGTTTCTTAAGATTGTACTCCATTAACAGGATCAGGAGTGTGGGACTAGCCATAGAACTCCCTCCCATCAAAGGAATATGATTAAAGTGCAGCCACCACACAGGGCCCTGGATCACTTACATTATTTGATTGAATTGATGAGTTAACCCATATGAAGGATTACTGAATGAAAACCAACTCCTCTTCTTCTATTATGAATAGTAACATTGAAATTATTTTTAGAATACTTGATGAAATCCTAATACCTGTAAAAGCTGACAGAGTTGATGAAAAAGAAAATTATGATGTTATAAAATGTGCAGACTAGCAAATTCTCACAATATTGTGCCTGGTCTACTGTTTCTTCCTCCTCTGGTGATGGTAAAACCCATTGATAGCAAGTGGAGTCACATGCTTTGATTATGGACCCTTTGGTTTGATCTAATTAAACCTGGCTGTCCCCAGCATTTTCTCTAGGCATTAGGCTAGAATACAAGTGTCTCCTCTGAGCATTGTTCACACTCCCTGGGAATGAGGTGCCTGGATCAAAGTGAAGGCTTCCAGAAAGCATGTGATTTAGACTGTCCCTATGTATCATTGTAGGTCACAGATCTATATGCAATAGCCAGAGGACTCAGAAGAAAGAATAGCAAGAAAGCAGTAGTAGAAATAGAAAAAGAAGACTCTAAGGTAACAATTAAACCTACATTGCAACATTTCTGTGCTAGTAAATGTCTAACAACCGGCTCTCCAGAAAAATAGAAGTCCTGGTTTGTAGCATTAGTCAATTTTCATAAATGTAGCTTAAATTTCTAACCCACTTCTTTCAGCTCTTGATAGAACAAGACAGAAAACCAAGGGATATAGAAAACTTAAACAACGTTACCAACCAACTTGAATTAAGTGCTAAAGCACAGTATACCACAAGTGGAAGATTATGAATTCTTGTCAAATGCACATGGAACAATCACCAAGATAAAACATGTCTTGTACCATAAACATGTCTAAGTAAACTTAAAAGTATAGAAATCATACAGATAATATTCTTTGATGGCAAATGATTAAATTAGAAGCTGTTCCAATATATCATTCAGAAAATCACCAAAATATTAAATAATACCCTTCTATATAACTTAGGGATAAAATAATATCTCTAAAGTAAATATTAGATAATTAGATAATACCAAACCCAAAGAGGTAGAAAAAAGGAAATAAAGATAAGAATAAAAATCAATGTTATGCAAGAGACAATAATAATAAATTAATCAATGAAACCAGAGGATAGCTCTTTTAAAAGACCAATAAATCTGTTAAAATTCTACTTAGATTAACAAAGAAACAAGAAGCAATTAATATAATAGAATAGAATAATAAAAATATTAATTGCCAATATAAAGACTAAAAGAGGACATTACTCAATATCATAAAAGTATCAAGAATATAAGGGATTCTTATGACCAATATTATGACATTCTATAACTGAAATGAAAGAAAAATTCTTTTCAAAACAGAAGTTAGAAAAAACTGACACAAGAAAAATACAATATTTAAATTACCCTAAATCCATTAAAAATGTTGAATTTGTAATTAAAAACTTTCTCATGAGGGAAACTCCAGGCACAGAAAGCTTCTCTGGTGACATCTATTAACCAATTAAGAAAGAGATAATACCAATCCTGTCCCTCCAGAAAATAGAGGAGAATAGGATACTTCCAAAATCATTTTATAAGGACAGAATTACCTTTTATTGCATCAGAAAAGACAGTACAAGAAAATTACACACCAAAATTCGTAATGAATAGACAAAAATAAATAAATAAATAAAGCAACCTTAGAAAAACATTAGGTAATAAAATTAGCAATTAATAAAAAAGGGTTCTACGAGTTGACCAAGTAGGTTTATCTCAGGAATGCAGCTATTTTAACATTTTTAAATCAAATAATTTTTCTTCACAAGAAAATTGATTGTGTATGGAATGAATCCTAAAAATCTTCAAAATACTACTATTAAAACATGTTTTCCACAAAGTCACAGCAAACAAGGCCATTATATAAGTCAAATATATTTCTAGACAGTAGCCTCAATTTGAAAACAAAATTTATAACAGCATTATAAACTAAAAAACACTTGGGGATGAATTAACAAGATATATTAAAGTATGTATACTGAAAATTACAAAATATTGTAGAGCGAATTGAGATAAAAACATAATAAATGAAGAAATATACAAAATTCATAGATTGAAAGACCTGATATTGTTAAAATGACAATTCTTCCAAAGAGAATTTGTAGATTTGACTCAACCTCAGTCAAAATCTCAGCAGGTTTTTAATTTTTTTAGAAGATGAAAAAATAAGTCTGAAATTTACATGGAAACATAAAGGCATTGGGAT
Organism: Ceratotherium simum simum; assembly: GCF_057802395.1. Classification (NCBI taxonomy): domain Eukaryota; kingdom Metazoa; phylum Chordata; class Mammalia; order Perissodactyla; family Rhinocerotidae; genus Ceratotherium; species Ceratotherium simum. Next base: position 179,888 of record NC_141910.1, on the reverse strand, counting down.
AGCCAAAAAGAATTTTGAAAAGGAAGAACAATGTTTGAGGACTCAAAATATCTGATTTCAAGACTTATGTTTGAGCTATAATAATCAAGAAAGTTTGGTATTAGTATAAAAATAAATCAATTCATGGAAAGAATAAAGAGACAAGAAATAGACCCACACATATACGCCAAATGTCTTCAAAGATTCAAAGACGATTTAGAGAAAAGGTGGGTTTTTCAGCAAATAGTGCTGCAATAGCTATTACATCTAAAAACAAATTGAAGAATTTTTGCTTCTCATATTCACAACTTTTAGCTCTCTTGTAAGTTTGTAGTTCACAAGGGAGGACTGCTTCCTCCAGGAGACAACAATGGTTCCATTAAATTGGAAGCCGAGACTGCCATCTTGCCATTTTGGCCACTGAAGAGGGATAATCTACTGGATTATTGACTGGAAGGAGTAATGATTCTGATCATCAGGGGAAAATTGGTTGCTGCTGTAAAATGTGTGTGTGACTTATATATATATATATTTCTCTAATATTTATATATATACTATAGAAATATATATATTTATATATTATATTATAGAAATATAATATATATATTTCTCTATATATCTATATAGGAAGGAGAAAGGAGAGAACCCAAGGAATTTTCTGGGATTCCTTTTGTACATCCATGTACAATAGTAAAAGATAATGGAAAACTGTAGAGATCAAAAATAAGAAGAGGATGAATGAAATACTGAACATTCAGATCCTTTAGAATGAAGGCTGAGTTCATGGAATCACATATAGAACTCCAGTTTAGTTGCTGGCTGAGGGCAAACAGAACGTGGAATGAGTGGTAGAAGAAAAATGTCTTGAACTGAACATTGTTGTAGCCATGTACTTTTCCTTAGCTTTTTAGATGTGTGTATATTTATATTTATTAGCTAATTTATTCTTTTATCTCTCCTCATTCTTTTGATTGTATTATATAACTTTTGTTATATGACTAACTTTAGGTTACAGAATATTCCTGTGGGACTGTGACTGAATTTGAGGAGTAAATACCATTGCCCAGGAATCAATACACAGACTATTTATTACTCAGACATTGACCCTTGGGTCTTTGTTTTTTTGTAGAGAGGGTAAAAATCTCTTCATTTGGACCAAAGATTATTGCATTTTGTTAGGCAAAAGCATAAAGGCGTTTGTTTTATAGAAGCTAAGATGTGTGTAAAGTTTGTATATGGATGCTGACTAGACAAAATCATGAACAGCGCTTGTGATATGTATATTCTCTCAGTTCTAACCCCTGATCTCCACACTCAGCTTTGATTTGCTGGGACTAGGACTTGGCAGACTTCCTTTCTCCTTTGCCAGCTGCTCCTGGTTAGATTCTGCCAATAGAGGGCAGTAGAAGGAGATGAAGAGGGAAACGAGGAGGAATGAGTTCCTTCTCTGTCTGTTTCCATTCTTATCACTACCATCCCAGGAATAGCTCTTCACCTTGGCAGCTGCAGTGGGTTTCAGACACAGTTGGTTCCAGTTTCCAGCTTTGTACCCACTCTTTACTCAGAGACACCATCTCTTGCTCGGGTAGGGGTGGGCTTTTCCTCAGAATTCTGAATCCCAGATCCAGGGGTGACTCTCCCCAAATCTCCTGAAGCTGGGCAACATCCTTTTTTCAGAGATTATTCTGTCCCAGTCCATGGACTTTCTTCTACAAGATTCTAAGTACTAATCCGACCTCCTCTATTTGTTTTTCCAGAACTAGAAGAGGCCCCAGCTATTACTGTATGTGGAATATATCAGTGTTCTTTTTGCTTCTTTAGTTCTCTAATACCTATTTGAATAATTGCATATATTCAAACCTCTTTGTGGAAAAACTGAAGCGATTTCATTTTACTGACTGCACTGTGACTGGCTTATATTTTAAGAAGCTCTTATAACATTTACAGCTGATTTCTCTACAGAAAGAAGGCCCCGCTGGACTTCCTTGCCACCCTGAGGACTGCAGGTCCTGGGACCCCCATCCTGATGGACCCTGGATTTAGGCGCTGCCCCTAGTGACCTTTAAGCCCTGCTCCCTGAAAACATTAACCTCTTCCATCTTCCTCACACTCCCCCTCACCTCATATTATCATGGTTCAGGCCTACTGCCCAAAGGGCCATCTGGTTAACCAGTCTCTGGAAGGGACAGCAGAAAAATTTATCTTGATTACTGAATTTTATGATTCCCCCTTAAATTTTGTACCTGAATGCTTCACTTGCCTTATTCTAATTCCATCCCTGACAGAAAGAATAGGGGCCAGAAGACAGCCTAGTATTCTATACTCAGGAAAAATATCCTTTAAGAATGAAGGCAAGGGGCTGGCCCCATGACCTAGTGGTTAAGTTAGGCATGCTCTGCTTTGGCGACCCAGGGTTCGTGGGTTTGGATCCCTGGTGCAGACCTATACCACTCATCAGCCATGCTGAGGTGGCGACCCACACATAAAGTAGAGGAAGATTGGCATAGATATTAGCTCAGGGTGAATCTTCCTCACCAAAAAAAAAAAAAAAAAAAAAGAATGAAGGGAAAATAAATGCACCTTCAGACAAATAAGAGAATGCATTGTCATTAAACATGTACTGCAAGATATACCAATTGATAATCTTCAGGCAGAGAAAAATAATCCCAGAGAGAACCCCAGAAATGTACATTAAATGTTAATAGAGTAAATATACCAGTTAAATGGGCAATATTAAAACCTGGATAGAAACAAAAACCATATATATGTACTTAAAAGATATAAAAACACAGGTTGAAAGTTAAAGGATGGAAAAAGGTAACCAGAGAAAAACAAAACAAAACAAAATTGTTCATCTAAGCACCCCATTGAGTGCGTGAAAAGACAAGCCAGAGAGGGAGAAAATATACTGGTTCTCTCTCTCTTTCTCTTTCTCTCTTTCTATCTCTTTCTGGATATATGTATAGAAAAATATACATATATACAGACCCACCTGGGCCTTCTTTCTGTAGAGAAATCAGCTGTAAACATTATAAGAGCTCCTTAAAATATATGCCAGTCACAGCGCAGTATATATATAGTTAAAGATATAGATATATAAATATATATATTTCTCTCTATACATATATTTTAGTTGGATTGATATGGATGTGATGTATATAAATCACACACATATATGTATATCTTCAACTAAAATGGAAAATCCATTAGAAAAGTGGGCAGAATTGATCTGTCATTTCACTAGAGAGGATGGTCAGATGTCCTATAAACATATGAAAAGGTGTTTAACTTCCTTAATAACAAATAAATGCAAATTATAATCACAGTGTGATATTAATACACATGTTCCAGAATGGCTTAAATTGTCTTGCAATACTAAGTATTGGTGAGGATATAGGACAACAGGAATCCTCATTCCAGGCTGGTGGGAGTGTACATTTTTATACTGTCTTTGGAAATCAATGGCATTATCCATTAAAACTTAATATGCCAGCAACAATGTGTTTGATTCCCTGTTCTAGCAGGAGTTTGTCCAAAGATTGTTGACACAGTGAATCTTCTTTCTGAGGGTTGAGAGTTAAGACATATTCTTTTATTATTACCTTATTTTCTATCTCATATATATAATTCTAGTCACGACATATATATGTGATATATACATCCTGCATATAATACATATATGCCCATACACACACTTATGCATGTGTATGTATGTGTATTTATGCATATATATGGATGTAGATTAGATAGATAGATAATATATCTATAAATAGGTAAATAGATTGGTATTATTCTTGTAATGCTGCTGTGGTAACAGTGTGAGAGACCCAGGGAAGGCCCAGCAGGCACACACACTTGCCCACATAAACAACCTTGTTTCTGCCAGCTACTTCAATAGCTACATCTCATCAGATACCACTGGAGGTTGTATATATGGTGCAAGGCAGTGACTCAGTGAAGAAATAGCTTGTAGGCAAAGGACAGATGAGTCTATGTAAAAGACATTACCCAAGGTTCTCATGTACTCCCCTAGGGTGGAAATGGACATTTATGTCACCTGTGTGAATATATGTATACGGGAGCACAGAGGAGGGGACCATTATGTAATATTTCCTGGTCAGTATTTTTACTAAGGCCTGGAGTTTTAATCTTACACAGAGAACATTCAATGAGGATTTGCAAAAATTAATAGTTTTATTTTTAGCTGAATAATAATCCACAGCCTGACTACTTTTCTTATACACGATCTTTGAGATTAATCATAATATTTACCCCTCTTATTGATGTCTATTCCACAAAGAGGGGGAGAGATTACTTTAGGCAAGGAAGATGCATAAGTTGGCTCTAAAACTGGCAAACACCAATGTTTCTATTTACTCCCTGAGAGCAGAAATTAATATTTATGTGACCTTTATAGTGTGTTGACTACTGTTGTCAATGTATGTCCCCAGAAGAGGATAGAAATTACAGTAGAAAAGAGCCATTAGAGAAAATGAGATTCCATACTCAGGCTCTTTGATTTCTGCTCTTAAAAAAATGGAAACATATCTGAAATTGAGGCTTCCAAACATGTTTGCCCATGTGCTCAAGCTTTTGATTATCATCCATCTATCCTGGACTCCAGGGTTACAGACTGTTCAATGACAGAGAATCTAGGAAATAATCTGCTTCCAATTAGAAACTCATGATAATACATATCATTACTGGGTATAATGGCCCTTCTTGGTCTTCACCCCACAATAACCATAATCAAAATCATAATTTTGTGATTCAATTATTTCCTTCCTTGCCAATATTGTTGCAGCCCCTGCTTTCCCTGTTCAGTGGTTATTAAATGATAAGCTAATTACTCAGTAAAAGTTGCAGAGTCAGGTATAATTTCAGCCAACCTTGAAGTTTAATTAGAAGCTACAAGTTTTATAATCATATATGAGACTTCTCTAGGTGGTGCCTGTATTAGAACAATAGCATGAAAGCTGCCATAGACTGGGAACAATGAGGTCAAAATATTACTGTGGTAGTATTATTACTTTCCCATCAGATCCAAGGAAAGTGTCTTTAAAGAACAAATGCTCAATGAAATAGCATCGTCTCAATGTTGGAGGGAGAAAGTAGATCTGTGTCTCCCACATATTCTGAATTCATAAACTTAAGGTAATCTCTTTGACCTTTACATAGTTTTCACAGTTCGGAAAAGTATTGGTGATTTGAGGTGAAATTTGATCAATGGCACAAAGCAGGTAAGCACAAAATTCACCAGATAATAGTATATGCCAAAGATATGGGGGATATGGAAACTTGGGATCATGGAACTGAATTGTTTCAACAAAGAACAAAGATCTAAAAATAAATAATTGAATGACATTCCAGTCGTCATTGTGTCAAGAGCAAAAAGGGGAAATAGTGAGAGGACAGATTCTGGGACTCTCAAGAGACTGCATATTTAGGGATCTGCGCCCAGTGTAAGTGGAGTTCATTATCTATCAGTCGCCTTCCCCAGTATCCTCTGGTGTAGTTCCTGAAGCACTGATCCTCAAGTACAGTTCCTCTCAATTCATAGAGGAGGAGCTGGTGAAAGCCAAGTGGGTTGTGGGAGTCTAAGTTAGTATGTGGATGAGTACAGCATGCTTAGAGGGAGAAAGAAGAGTGCTTTTACTGCTGTGATTTGGAAGCTAAGCCAGATCCATCATTGTCTTGGTTTTTCTTGGAGGTAGAAAGGATAGATGTGGCGAAAGACAGGGGCATGGCTTGTGAGTTTATCTCTGCTTCTAAGTGAGATCATTTGTGCAGTTAGTGTGATTGAAAGCTGGCGTAGTCTCAACCATATCAAGTGTATCAGGCACAGCATTGGAAACAGCAGAAAATGCAGAAACAAATAGCAAAAGGAAGTGGGAATGCATGTGCATGGAAAAAAAATATACCAGTGGGTCACTTCGTTCCACATCCTGCACATTTTCAGTAGGAGCTGAGGCAATCCCATTGAGGGCATTTGGAGGCTTTTGTAACAAAGTAAATTACTGTGAGAGGTCTATTATCATCTTGTTGACAGAAATAATATGCAACATCCTCAGATTTCATATTATTAATTGTCAGGGCAAAATCTGTTCCATACCCGCTGCCACTGAACCATGGTGGAACCCCAGATGTGAGAGTAGAAACATATTTAATAATAAGCTTAGGAGCTTCTCCCAGTTTCTATTGATACTAGAGTATACCATCATCAATGTCTTGGCTGGCTTTGCAGCTGATGGTGACTGTGTCTTCTGGAGTCATTGACAGGAATGCTGGAGACCATGTGAGTGTTGTTTCTGCCCTGGTATCTGTTTAGGGAGGAAAATAGAAAGATAAATCAAGAAGGTCATGTTTGGAGAGAATGACGAAAATCAATTTCTTATGAAGATGTAATGTTTTTGTCGATATTCAGAGGACTTAAATGTCATGAAGAATTGGAACTATTTCTCTTACCAGTGATCCAGATGAGCAGGAAGTTGAGGTGCTGAGCCTGGGAGCCCATAGCCTTGGCCCGACTTCAGGTATAGTCAGTTTCCTCATCAATTGAACAGGATACATTGTATGGCCTCAGAGATGTTGGGACATGGTTACATACAGGAGAAATATGCAAATTGTATGGTATGTGGTAGTGGGATAGGGAGGCAGTGTTTAATGGCAGAGTGTGAATCTTCATGCATGACCTATACATGGTGTTATCAACACAGCTCTGCTTACTCTCAAAAGGGCTATGACTAAAATTCAAACTCCTGGCAACTATCACCATCTGTCCTTTCCTTTGCTTTTCTGCAACAAGACTTTTCATTATTCTGCAGGACTCAGTGTTATATCATCTGCCATTGCCATTGTGATGCTAAATAAACTGAAAGTGATAGATGCCATGGCCACATTCCTGACATCACCAACCATTGCTTCTCTTTGCGTCCCATACTTAGGATCCTATACTAGTTACTCTATGCATGGTGGAATATAGGATGTGTAACAGTTTCCAACTGCACACTTGGTTCCATGATTACTCAGCTCTATTTTTGATATTTACACACATATTAGGTATGTGTAATAGGATTTTTAGGGCACAAATTTATGGTGATGGATGGTAATTAGTCTTTGGGTGGTCAACGTGATGTAGTCGACACAGAAATTGAAGTATAATGATATACACCTGACATTTATATAATGTTATAAACCAATGTTACCTCAATAAAAAAAATTTTGCTTACCTGATTTCGTTCCCCTAGAAAGGAATGGGAATAATGGGGGAGAGTATTCCTTACTGATGAAACAGAGAGCATTCACAAGAAGTTTTGAAGCTTTAGTCTTGCACATGTCTGTTACATATCACTGGAAAACAGGACTGGCTACATAATTTGTGAGCCCCAGTGGAATATGACATGCCTTTAAAGAATGGACTATGGCAGAAGCAATAGGATGTCACATCAGATATTAGGTTACAAAAGCCCATGGCTTTCGTCTTGGACACTTTTGCTTCTTGTCTTTTGGCTCACTATCCCTGGGACAAGCCAGCTGCCATGTGGTGGGGCCTCCTTGTGGTGAGAGAATGAAGCTTGCCATTAACCACGTAAGGGAGATTGATGTGATCGCTCCCAACAAGTACAGCCTGCTGATGAGACTACAGCACTGGCCCGCAGCTTGACTGTAAACTCATGAAGGAGTTTGAGCCAGACTCACCTATCAGACTTGTGCCTGAATTCTTACAGAATCTGTCACATAATAGATGTTATTTTAAGCTTCCAGTTTTGGATACCTGGTCACACATCAATTGATAACTAATACAGATTTTGGTAGCTGGAGGTGAGCTTCTTGGACTGAGGGGGACAGAGGCATTACAGAATGAAGAGAGGATTTGGAGCCCAGACTTGTACAGGTAGGAAGCAGCCTGAAAGTACTACTCAGCTGCAAACCCTTGCTACTTTTCATAAAAATGGAAAAGTGATCCAGTGGGCAGAACCAAAAGCTGAGACAAAAATCCATGGTGAATTATTCCGAGGACATAATCAAGCAACTTCCAACATCTGCCAGACTGGAAGTCATTATTGCTGTGGACCAGACAGTCCTCTGTGCCACCCTTTTCTGCTCTTTTTGAACAGGAATGACTATGGTGTTATAATATGCCTGTCTTACATTGTATACTGAGTGTGTCGAGGAAGGTATCTTGTGTCGTTTGTTTCATATGTCTATAAATTGACAGGAACTATACTTGAGGAGTGGTGCTTCAGGAACTACACCAAAGGAGCCTCATCTTCACCTAGATCTGATTTAGATAACGGGAATCTGGACTTTGAGCTGACTCAAAGATTTGTGCCGTAAAACACATATGAGGCCATATCATTAGACAGTCAGAAGCTTTCTAATCAAAAGAGGCTCATTTCTACAGGAGAAAAGGGTTCTATTCAATTATTAGATATATGGGCAAAATCTAATCTTAGTCTGTGAATGACAAGCATATTTTATCATATACAATACAGACTTTTAATCATGCCTTATATTATCAAATATTTTCATGGAACACTATTACAGTATGTAATATTATCTATTATGTACATGAATGTAAATATATAATCTTAATACCATAATCAAAAATACACCTACTAAAAGTAATTTTAAATTCCCATTTATATTCTCAAATTCTCATTTATAACATCAGTATTGAAAATTCCAAGATATAGATATATAAAAGCAAATCCTAGAAATCTTATACAGGAAGATGAAATTCACTTCATACCTATTTAGGAGATGTAGAACTTGTTAATGAAACATGTAAATAAGTCACACTGCAGGACCACACACTAAGAGAACTTGAACTAAAGTGAATCTAGAAAACTTTACTTCCATCAATCGACCTAGGTGATGCATATGGCTTCCCAAGAAAACATTAACACATTTTAAATTTTATGTGTGTTTCTTGAATAATTAAAAAAACCCTTACCAGATTTCCAAGATCTGTGTGTGTCCACAAAACACATATGGTTGGTCTAGTGATGCCATTTCTCCTGGGTTTTTAAAAGGATAGCATATGTAAAGCACTCTGTTACACATTGTAACCTACACCTCTTCAGAGGACTTCTTCTTGGTCACTCTTTTAAAAAAGAAGATTCTTTCTCCAACCTCCCTCATCATGGATGTGCTCGTGTGTGTGTGTTTTTTTAAAGACTTTTTAGAGAAGTTTTAGGTTTATAAAAAAAATTGAGAGGAAGGTACAGAGATTTCCCGTATACTCCAAGCCCAAGTGTATCCATAGACTCCCCCATTACCAACATTATTTACCAGAAGGGTACAGTAACTGCAGCACACAGCATGAAGTTGCTAAGCTGCTAAATTTGGGTTCCATGAATTTGTGTAGATACCAGTTCAGCTTTTTAATTATTTTTTTTTGATGAGGAAGATTCACCCTGAGCTAACATCTATGCCAATCTTCCTCTTTTTGTATGTGAGTGCCACCACAGCATGGCTGCCAAGGAGTGGTGTAGGTCCATGCCCAGGAACTGAACCCAGGCCGCCAAAGTGGAGCACACCTAACTTAATCACTAGGCCATGCGGCCGGCCCCTTAAAATTCTTTTTTATGAAGAGGATTTTGATAACTTCTCTTAAGTCTGTCAGATTAGATTCTATTAAATGTTCTGTAGACTTTTTCTCAACATATAAAATAAATAATTATGAAGTTAACTCCATGTCTCCCATATGACCTTACCCTTAGTGAAAATACACATACAAACTTGTGACTAAGTGATTAAATATTCCATTACTAATGGGAAATTGAATGAACTCAATAAAACCATCTTACCTGTGTAGTCGCTTGAGTTTCTCTTTCTATCACATGCCACATTACTATAAAACCTTGGCTACCTGAATTCAGAGCATGAGTCATTTTGAGAAGTTGAATTTTTGTTTAGAAAATGTTGCTGTTGTATAGGATGTTCTGTCACAATAAGAAAAATATTTATATGCTTTTCATTTGGTAAGTAGTATACATTTACTTTAATACTTTTGGAATGTATAAAGAAGCATAAAAAATAAAATAAAAACAACAAATTATCCCAAAACAACGAAAAAAGAAACAGAACAGAATGTCTAAGCACTGTGTTACAATTTTAAAGGGTGTAATCTATGCATAACTGGAATACAGTAGGAGAAGAAAGAGAGAATGGAGAAGAAATATTGATATAATAACCCGGCCAAGAATTTTCCATAATTTATGATAGACATCAAGCCACAGATTCAGAAATATCAGAGAAGACAAAACATGAAACTACCAAAAAATTTATAACTAGGCATATCTTATTCAAACTGCAAATACCAGACAAAGAAAACATCTTGAAAGAAGACAGAATAACATACTTTATACACAGAGTAGCAAGGACAAGAATTATAGTGGACTTCTTTTCAGACACCATGAAAACAAAAAGACAGGAGTAAATGTTTAAAGTGCTAAAAGAAGAACATCACCAACTTAGAATTCTATATCCAGCAAAATTACCCTTCAAAAGGGAAGGAAAAACAAGGACTTTTTGCAGACAAACAAAAACTGATGGAATTCATCACCAACAGAACTTCCCTGAAGGAAACATTAAAAGAAGTTCTTCAGGGAAAAAGCGAAATTGTATAGGTCAGACACAGATGTTTATAAAGAAAGGAAGGGGATAGAAAAAGGAATAAAGTTAAAAAAGTGCAGTAACACTATCAATTAACATGATCTAATTGACAGTTACTTTACTATATTCAACAGCAGCAGAATATATACTCTTCTCAAATTCTTATGGAAGACTTACCAAGGTAGACCACTTTCTGGGCCATACAACACACTTTATCAAATTTGAAAGAATGTAAATCATACTAAATATTTTCTCAGAACACAATGTTATTAAACTACAAATCAATGACAGAAAGATGGCTGTAAAACCTCCATATATTTGGAGATTAAATAATGCACTTCCAATTAACACATGGGTCAAAGTAAAGTCTCAGGAGAAATTAAAATAGTATTTTATACTATGTGAAAATGAGAGTCTAACATCAAAGTTTATGGCATGCAGTGAAAGCAGTGCTTCTATGGAAATTTATGGCATTAGGCCATATAATAGTAAAGAAGAAAGAGCTAAACCAATTGCATTTGTACATACAAGCAATAAAAAAAAATGCTTTGAATTAAAAATACCATACCATTTACCAGAGTATATAAAAAAAGTTGAAATACTAGAGGTAAATCTAACAAAATATGTACAGGACCTACATGTGGGAAACTACAAACTCTGATGATAGAAATCAAAGATCAAAATAAATGAAGAGCTATTATTCCACTTCTATGGATTGGAAAACTCTATATTGTTCAGATGTCAAATCTTCCCAACTTGATCTATAGATTCGGTATAATCCCAACTAAAATCTCAGCAAGCTATTTTATAGATATTAACAAATTCTGAAGTTTTCTGGAAAGTCAAAAGAGCCAGAATAGCCAACAAAATACTGAAGAAAACAAATGAAGTTGGAGGACTCACACTACTGATTTCAAGACATACTATAAGGCTGCAGTCATCCAGAGAGTGTGGTATTGGTGAAGGAACAGAAAAATAGATCAATGGAAAAAATAGAAAGGCCAGAAATAGACCACGGAAGTATAGTCATTGATCTTTGACAAAGGCACAAGGCAATTCAACAGAGCAAGGGTGGTACTTTCAACAAATGGTGCTAGAACAATAGGACCTCTTACACAAAAATAAATAAGTAAATAAACCAAGACACAGATCTTACAACGTACACAAAAATTAGCTAAAAATGAATCATTGACCTAAGTGTAACCCCCAAAAGTATAAAACTCCTAGAAGAAAATAAAGGAAAAACATAGGTGACCTTTGATTAAGCAAAGTCTTCTTAGCTACGACAAAGAAAGCAAAATCCATGAAAAAGATGTAGTTATTAAAATTAAAATCTGTTCTGTGAAAGACACTTTTAAGAGAATCAAAATCAAATCACAGGCTTGGAATAAATATTTGTGAAGCACACATCTCATAAAAATTTATACGTCAAATTTACAAATATATCTTAAAACTTAAATTATTAAAACTTAATAACAACAACAAAAACTGCACATGATATTGGACAAAAGAATTGAACAGACACCTCACCAAAGAAGATATAAAAGTGACAAACAAGCATATGAAAAGATGCTCCACATCACTTGTCATTAGGGAATTGCAAATTAAAACAACTATGCTGTACCACTGCATACCTATCAAAATGGCTAAAATCAAACAACAAAAAGCAAACAACAAAAAGAACCCCCGACAACCTCCAATGCCAAGAATAATGCAAAGAAACTGGAAGTTGCAATAATTTCTGGATGAGTTGCAGTTTACATCAATGGCCTGATAGCCTGACTCTATTTCCCTCACCTTTCTCCTGCTACACACAACTTAATAAGGCAATTTTATTATTAAATGCATCTGTCCAAGAAAATAATAGATTTTTCTTTAGGCTGCTAACTTAAGACAAGTTTTAGGACAAAAGAGGTTATGTAAACTCCTTTGAAAAGTCTTTTTTTTTGCTGAGGAAGATTTTCTCTGAGCTAACATCCATGCCAATCTTCCTCTATTTCTTAATATGTGGACGACCAACACAGCATAGCTGCTAACAGAGTGGTGTAGGTCTGCACTCAGGAACTGAACCCAGGCTGACAATGCAGGAGCACGGTGAAGTTAACCACTAGGCCCAGGGTCTAGCCCTGAAAAAGTTTTTAATTCAGGATTTCCTGAATAAAATTTCTAAACATGAGCAATTCCTGAACAAGATGTTTCATTCTGGTTATGTTGTACAAAAATGTATTTTTCTGAAAATGCTTTCTTTCTCTTTAGTACAATTGTCCAAGAGATAAAAGTTATGGGCAAGAGTGGGGAATAATTTTTTAAAAATGTAAAGTTATGATTGCTGATTTTGTAACAATGGAGAAAAAAGAAAACTCTGACACCTAGGGAGGCACAGGGGAGGGAGAAGGGCATCAGTGTTCTTTGTTTTTCAGAACTGTTCCCAGAAGCTTTCCTTTCTTCCTCAAGGAAACTTCCCTTGAGGCAGTGCCAAGCTTCTGAGAGCACCTTGATTTCAAACTGACTGCTCAGGCTATGATCACACTTGACGTTTCTGGCTATAAGACAGCAGGGGATGGCTCTTGCCTCTGCACTTTCCACGCGGAACATCTCCCGACCTTGCCCAAAATTATGAGGATGAAGAAATGATGTCATGGACAAGCAAAAGCATTTGACACTGCCTGTCTTAGTCCCTCTGAAACCCAGGACTGAACTGAGTTATTTGGACTGGACTGGAGACCCTAGGGCAGCAGTCTCCACAGTGGGAGGGTACACTGGGGACCTGTTAACCTGTACTGTCTGACTAATGCAAGTGGTGCTTGGGGTCCCTTAAGAATACACACACTTACACATAACCCAAATGATTTGTGGGTTTGTCATTCAAACACCAGTTATTCCTATTTTCAACAAAGGATTAAAGATACTAGAAAAAATATGTATTAGACTACTTTATTCTTGACAAAAAACAGACGTGATCAACACAGATAAATAAAATTACTAGTTACTTTTCCTGAAGAATAATAAAAATTTCTGTTCCTACTTTAACAGATTAGAAGGGAAAATCAATATGGTATTTAAATATATGCAGAAAATAACTCAATTTTAACATTCATTGATAGCTATTAAAATTTGATTTTACTCAATTACGTAACATAAGCATCGCTTTAAAATAAGAAAAAAGATAAAGGATGCTGATTGCCACTGATCTATTAAAATCATATATCAAAAATATGATAGTAAATATTAGAGAAAAACAAATAATTAGATATGAGAGAAAATAAATAAATTCTAGATATGTGATATTAGATGTTAGAAAAAATAAAATTCATTACATGTTAGAGAAAAATAGTTTCCAATGGAGAAAGAAAAATTCTCATTTTCATAGATATGATTATGTACAAAGAAAGCACAAATTAATCCATTGAAAAATTAGTAGACTAACACAATGACTTTGCTGGATATAAGGTCAATGAGTAGAAATCAATATTTTACTATACAAAAACAAACAGCATTATGAATTATAGTAAATATAGTATTAAACTTAACAAAAATATATTGTATCAAGTCTATATCTGTAAATAGCTGTATAAGAAAGCTTTAATTTTTTGGAAGCATTAAAAAGATCTATCTATAAAGAAAAAACTCATGTACATTGATTGAAAGAGCTACTATTGTAAAGTGGTCAATTTGATCTATCAATTAAATGTAGATCAACATTATATCAGGCGTTTTCATGAGACATTGACAAGCTGAATCAAAAAGACACATGGGAAGCATAAGACCAAGAGTAGCCATGATACATAAGGAAGGAAAACAATGAGGGAGGACCTGATACACTGGTTTAGAGGCAGTGAGGAGAAAGACTGGGTCCTGCTTTTTGATTTCAGACCCAAACCTAGCTATCGACGCAAACCCAGGTCACTGAAACAAGGGAGCAAGACTGACTCTGAGCCAGACAATTAAATGAACTGAAGCAAATAAAACTTTCTGGCCCACTTCCGTTTCCCTGAGTACCGGCCAGTGGAGGGACTTCTGCTTCACAAAGTGAGTCAGCAACCATGGTGACAGCAACCATGGTTCAACCAGGTTGAACCTGCAACCATGGTAAGGGTTTGGCCTCAGCACCTGTGAAAATCCTGGTTTCCAGAATCACGGCTTTCCCATTCCTTAATGCAGCCACATGATCTTAACTGAATTTGTCTGTATTCTATTTTTCAAATATTCACAAGCAGGTTGATATTTAGTCCAGAATTGTCTCATTGAGATGCAGCTCATGAAACTTCAACAGACCTAACTGACAAGAAGACCACATGTCGAACGTAAATCTCCCAGTCTCTTCCTTCCAATGACCATCAGGTTGTGGAGGTATAATGGGATGGTTATGGGCATGGACAGTGAGCTGGCCTTCCTGAGCTCAATCCCAGTTCTACCACTTATGCTGTGTGACCTTGAAATACTGCTTAATGACTCTCCGCCATTGTTGTTGATCAATAAGATGGAAATAACGATAAAATAAACCTTATAGAGTTGTGGTAAGAATAAAATAATACAATACAGGTTAACAACCTAGAATAGAGTCTGGTATATAGAAAAAGCTACTCAAATGTTTGTGATTATCATCACTAGAATGTGAGGTACATAGGGAATATATGTTTGTTTTGTTCACTCCAATATCACCAGCTCTTTGAAAGCTTGTGTCCCCACACAGAGAAAAAGATTTGCTTTCATTTTACTTTCTTCTCAATTTCATGTCTGGTTAATTGTTCCTTAACAGGATAGATCTTTAATGTGTTCCAGAGGGAGAAAAGAAAAATGTAGAGAAGTAGTATTCAAAAAAGATACTTGTTGAAAAATTTTTCCCAAATTGATGAGTTTGTCAGCAAGATGGTGGAATCGAATGTCCCCTGCTTGTATTCTCCCACAGCAATAATAACTGGGAAGCCATCCACAGACACAAATGCCTTTGCAGTAGCTTTGAGGTCCAGGTAGGAGACTGCAAAACCCTGGTGGAACCCAATGGAGGAGGGCCGTTTGAGAAGGCAGGTCTTCACCCAGATGTCAGACTTACTGACTGGGGTCCTAGCTACACACCTAGAAACAGTCCTGTTCCCTGTGGACTCAGCTACATCCCTGCTTGTCCTTGGCCCTGCCACCAGCACCATCTGCCAAAGAACTTGGGAGTGGTCCTGCCCACCCAGGGACCAGATGGGAGACACACCTATCTGTACTTCTGGAGGGAGGCCCACCAATATCAACTGACTGCAGATTTTGAGACAGCCCTGTCAATTGGCTCCAATCTGTCATCCACAGTATTGGAGTGGTCCTGCCCACTGGAGTCCCTCCAGGAGACACGCCCTTCTGTGTCCTCAGAGGCAGACCTGCCAACATCAATCCAATTGAGGATTTTGAATCGGCCCTGTAACCTGGTTCCAGACTCTCCCAGTTATAGTCTGAGAACAGTCTACCCTGCTCAGGGACGTAATGGGAGATATATCTGTCTGTGCCCCCAGAGGCAGGCTCATGAACCTTTATCTGAAGGTGGATCCTGAAGTGACAATGTGACTTGGCTTCAGTCCCTCCCAGCCACAGTGCAGGAGAAGTCCTACCCACCAGGATCCTGAAGGATACGTGCCTGTCTATGCTCCCAGAGGCAGGCCTTCTGACCTTGGTCCAGCAGCATACCTGAAGCACCCTGTGACTTGGCTCCAGCCCCTCTCAGCCATGGCCCAGGAGCAGTCCTGCACACACAGTAGCTCAGAGGGAAACATTCTTCTCTGTGCCTCCAAAGGCAGGTCCACCAACCTCAGTCCAATTGAGGATATTGAAGTGGCCCTGTGACGTGGCTCCAGACCTACTCATCCATGGCCCTGGGGAACTCCTGCCCACCCAGGAATGCAGCAGGTGGCACATCTATTTGTGACCCCAGAGCCAGGCCTGCAGACATTGGTCCTAGCTGTGGACTCTGAAGCAGCCCTGTGCCTGGGTTCCAGCTTCTCTCAGCTCTAGTCTGGGGTAGTCCTGCCAACACAGGGAGCCACCAAGTGACCCAGCAAGAGCCCTCCCAGGGACTCAATAGGAGCCACACATGTCTACACACCTGGTGACAAGTCCATCATTTGCAAACCCAACTATGGACCTTAAAGTGGACCATTGTCCTAGAGCCAGCCCTACTGACCAAGGTCTTGGGAGAAGGCCATTCATCCAGGGTCCAGACAGCATTCATGCCTTATTGAGCTTTTCATAAGAAGCTCACCAACCACAGACCCCACTGTGGACCCAGCAGGAGCCATGTGACCCAGCTCTAACCCTGCTCAGCTGCAATCCCAAGGCAATCCCATCAGCCCAGATAACTGACCAGAGGAGGTTGTTACCTACCAAAACCAGTCTGTAAAGACTAGGTGTTTGCTCCTTCAAATGAATAGACACCAATGCAGGGCTACACAGATCAGAAAGAAACAGGTGAGCATGACACCACCAAAAGAAACTAATAAATCTCTAGTAACTGATCCCAATGAAATGGAGATCTATGAATTGTCTGATAAAGATCAAAATAATCTTCTTAAAGAAACTCAAAGATATTTTTTTTTGAGCAGACTTGATCATGCAAAAGAATCAGTGAACTCAAAGATGGTTATTAGAGATTAATCAATTAAAGGGACAAAAAGTAAAAAGAATTACAAAGAGTGAAGAAAGTATAAAGGACCTATGTGATGCCATCAAGCAAACAAATATACACACTGTTAGAGTCCCAAAAAGAGAAGAGAATGAGAAATGGGCAGAAAGCACATTTAAAGAAAGAATGGCTGAAGATTTCCAAAGTTTTGGAGGGATATGGACATCCAGTTTCCTGAAGCTCAATGGACCTTAAGCAAGATCAACTCAAGGAATATTACCCCAAGACACATTATAATCAAATTGTTAAAATTAAAAAAAAAAAGAATTTTGAAAGCAACAAGATAAAAGTGACTCACCACATACACAGAAACTCCCATACGGCTATCAGCAGATTTCTCAGCAAAAATTTTGCAGCCCAAGAGGGAATGGGATGATATATTCAAAGTGCTGGAAAAAAAAGAAAAAATAACCCTGCCAAACAAGAATGCTATATCCAGCAAAGCTGTCTTTCAGAGATGGAGATGAGATAAACACATTCCCAGGGAAGAGGTACGGGTAGCTGAGGGAATTCATCAACACTCAACCTGCCTTATGAGAAATGCTAAAGGTATTTTTTCAAGTGGAAACAAAAGGATGTTAAGTAGCAACATGAAAACATATGAAAGTATAAAACTCACTGGTAAAGGTGAATATATAGTCAAATTCACAATACTCAAATATTGTAATAGTGATGTGTAAATCACTTTTAACTATAGTATAAAAGTTAAAAGATGGAAGTATTAAAAATAACTATAGCTACAAAAATTTGTTAATGAATGCATAATATAAAAAGATACAAAGTATGACATCAATAACATAAAAAGTGGATGAGAGGAGAAGTAAGTGTATAGAGCTTTTGTATGTGATTGAAGTTAAGTTGTCATTAGCTTAAAATACACCGTTATAACTATAAGCTGTGTTGTCTAAGCCTCATGGTAACCACACAGAATAAAGCTCTAGGACATACACATGAGATAAAGAGAAAGGAATCAAAGACATTCCATGACAGAATATCAACAAATCACAAAGAAAGACAGCAAGAGAGAAAGGAAGAAACTACAAAACAGTCAGAAAACAGCAAAATGGCAATAGTAAATCCTTAGCTATAATAATTAATTTAAATGTAAGTGGATTAAATTCTCTAATCAAAAGGAACAGAGTGTGTTAATAGACTAAAAAAAAAAAAAACAAACCCAGACCCAGCAATATACTGCCTAAAAGACAGTAAATTTAGCTTTAAGGGAATACACAGGCTGAAAATTAAGGGAAGGAAAAAGATATATCATGGAAATGGTAACCAAAGAGAGCAGGGTGGCTATATTTATATCAGATAAAATAGGTTTTCAGTCAAAATATGTCAGAACACAGAAAGAAGGTCACTACACAAAGACAAAGCAGTCAATTCATCAAGAGGATATAACAATTGCAAATATATATGCACCTAACATTGAAGCAGTTAAATATGTAAAGCATATATTAACAGAAGCACAGGGAGAAATAGACAGCAATACAATAATAGAAAGTACTTCAATACTCCACTTTCAACAATGGATAGAACATCCAGACAGAAAATCAATAAGGAAACAGTAGAGTTGAATAGCACTGTAGATCAAATAGACCTAACAGACATATACACAACATTCTATCCAATGGCAGTAGAATACACATTCTTCTCAAGTGCACATGGAACATTCTTTAAAACAGATCATATATTGGGCCACAAATGAAGTCTTAACAAATTTAAGAAGTCTGAAATCCTATCAAGTATCTTTTCTGACTGCAATGGTATTAGAAATCAATAACAGGAGAAAAATTGGAATTCCAAAATTTGTGGAAATTAAAAAGCACACTGCTGAGCAACCACTGGGTCATAGAAGAAATCAAAATGGAAATAAAAAAGTAAAATTATGACAAACAAAATGAAAATACAACATACTAAAACTCATGGGATGCAGCAAAATCAGTTCTAGGAGGAAAGTTTAAATAAACAATTAAGAAAAAAGAAAGATCTCAAATAAACAGTCTAACTTTGCACCTCAAGAAACTAGAAAAAGAAGAACAAACTAAGTCCAAAATCAGCAGAAGAAAGGAAATAATGGATATTAAAAGATGAATAAACAAAACAGAGACTAGAAAGAATCTAGTTTTTTAAAAAGATACACAAAATTGACACTTCTAGCTAGACTAACCCGGAGATCAGATAGATGCCTCTACCCTGAGGTCAGATACCTCTCCCACCCAGAGACCAGCCCCCTATATAACTGGCTTGTAGTCTGTAAGATGGTTCATTTGAGACATTAGTAGGCCATCTTCCCCCTTGCTAGTAAGCTGCGATAAAAAGTCCTTTCTCTCCTACCTTCTTGCTTCTTGACTATTGGCATGTCTTGCAATGGACTGACTATCTTCACCTTGGGCAGTAACATCTCTAGACGTCATCTCCAACATTCCCCCTCTTTGTCACAGTCTTCACCAGAGCACAGGTCATCGTTCATTCTGGAAACTTTCTTACTGTCACAGATCCAATCATTACATCTTCATTCTGGGGACAAGAAGCATGCATCTAACATATAGACCAAATTAACATGAGAAGAAGTGGTGCTCCCAGAGCTCTCTCTCCCCCTCCATTCTCCTTTCTCACCTCTCCTTTGCCCTAACCTGGGACCCAGAGTATTAGCAGATCCAGGAGCTGAGCAGGGCACCTCATGTTGAGAAGTTGAACTGATGAGTGCTGATAAGTCAAAGCAAGATTAGAGCTGACTTCTTATCTCAGACTACAGGGAAGGTCTTCACTAGGGGACAATATGCAAATCCCCCGCTGGGTGCAGCAGTGTGGAGAGAGCCAACAGAAGGGTGGGAGGGGACCCCTTTCCTGTGAGCAAAGTAAGATAAAATGTCTTTTGTATTTTTAAGGAAACTAATAGAGATACAATCTATGCTGCACAATTGAGAGAAGGGACATATTTCTTTCTGTTTCCTTGATCACATTTCTAATTCTTTCACACTTTCCCAGTCACATTTAGACTTCCTTTTAATGAGGTTGTGTTTCTATAAATATTTGGTGGTTGCTATTCTTTTCTCATGTTAGTTTAAATGAATCTTTTAAAAAATTGATTAGTATTTTTAAATTGAAATAAAACACACTCAAATGAAAGGGCAGAAATCTTAATTGCATGAATGAATAATGTTTACATATATTAACTATTCAGACAAAAATATAGAATATTTCAAATTCTTTTAGTTGCCTCCCTCATGCACATTCCTTGTCAATAACTTCTCCCCTTAATCCAACCAAGGTAACTGTTATTCTGGTATTTATCACAATAGTCTGTTTTCTGGACTTGAAATTCATATAAATTAAAGTTAGCAGTCTTGTATTTCTAGCTTGTTTATTATTTTTTTTCACTGTTTTTGAGGTCTTAATTCCTTTCCATGGATTCAAGTGACCACCTGGTGCCATTGCCTCTGAGTCTGAAGGAGTTCTTGAATTTCTTGTAGTGTTACCAAACCAGGATGGTTTTGCCCGCCGCCCAGAAAGCCAATCACCAAGACAACAAAAATGCAGAGAGAGAGGATTTAATCACAGGGCAGCCACATGAGGAAACGGAAGAATGAGTCTCAAATCCGTGTCCCCGAAAACAGGGACTCAGGAATATTTATCTGGAAGGGGGCAAGGTGGTCTGAAATGTGGAGATAGATGATTGGAGGTGAGGAGAGGTGAGGTAATTGATGGTCTGCACAGGCATAGTCAGACTTCATGCCTCTTCATAGGTCACATGTTCACAAAATGGCAGTGTTGGCATGACCCGAGGGTGGAGTTTTTAGCCTCTTGAGGTCAAAAAGTCACTTATCGGATATCTGTGTGGGCCCTGTTGATGAGCGGGTGGTCTCAACCTGCCTGAAGTGGACAAGGGGTTCTAATTCCTGAAAAACAGCTCAAACACCCATTACATGGTGACCCAGGCTTCATAGAGATGTTATCTATAAGAATCTATTGGAAGTCAGATAGCATATTAGCCTCAACAACACAGTTAACAATGGGCAGGTAAACAGCTAAAAGCTATAGCCAGTAATTGCAAAAGGGAAAGCAACTTTAGTCTTTAGTCCCTAGCTACTTAATCATCAATGGCCAACTTTTTGCTGGTTTCAATCTCCCCTATTCTTTGGTCATTCGTCATTCCTGAGGGATTAGGAGTGATGACAGATCTAGCTACTTCCTGCTGATATGGGGCATAGACTGGGGTTAGAGGAATGAAACTTTTTAGCACTCATTTGGAGATATTCTCTTGTTCCCGGCTTCAGGTTGACATTTTGCATTATTAGAATTTTTGTACTTTGCTCAAGTTTTGAAAGAACATCTAAAGGCGCATTTTATAATAAAGTATCTGACCAGAAGGACAAGAAGTAAGGATAATCCAAATGTTAACAGTTCCTGAAAAATAAACCTAGCCCTTGGGGAATCCAGGAAAACAGTCCTGAAAACCACTTTGGACCTGGTACCTCAGGGGATATCTGCTGATAATGGGCATAGGTCATTCCTTTTCATTGAACCAGTCTCTTAGTAAGACAGTGACGCAGGTAGGCTCCCAAAATTAGGCCTACATAGTGTAAGCAAGTAACCAGGCATTCAATAAGAAGCATTTCTAGAGAAACAAAAAGAAAAACAAGGTTAACGGGTGGAGCAAATTATAAACCAGTTCCTGAGCCCAGGGGGCAGGCAGTCAAGAAGATTTCTAGATGTCAGAGTCAAAGCATCTTTTGCAGCTTAAATGTCCCTGATGATGTCATCGGGTAGTCAGGTACCTTCCTGAGTGGCTTACATTAGCAACAGACATGAATCTTTCTTAAGTTTATATCAAGTCCACCAGCTTCAATTTGCAAGTCTTCAGGAAAAAGTGCAGGTTCAGTTCTCAGTGATTCCAAATGAAAATGATGGAAAAAATTGAAAACATTAGTTTGGAGATTTGTAGCTGGATATTTCAAGAGATTAGAAGAATTCAGCATCCAGTTCAGTTAATGGATATGAAACAGAACCCTCAAAGACAATTATCAGAACTAGAACCTAATATCCATGAATGTGTACTATAGTTTCTATTGAAACATATATTTTTCTCTCTAAAATCACGTTCATTTTATCAAAGATAGCCAAATTAAAACTAACTGGTTTGCAAAATAAAATAAACTTGGCCCAATTATTTGCATAAGTACAGCAAGAACAGCCATTGATTGTATAGGCTTTTTAAAAATCTGCTTTATTGGAACTCTTGATAAGGAGTCTCAGATTGAACTTTAAAGGCCTCTTGAGGCCAAGAAAGCCAAGCCAAGGACTTTGTCATCAGCCTTTGCCTGCAATAGGTTTGGGTGAATTCCTCTCTTCTCAAGGTGCCCCCAAATATTTCGAGGTTTCTTGAATCTGCCAGATAAATGAAATTCCTTACTTATCCAGTAAATGCTGCTTGGAATACTGAACGTAAGGTACCAGGCCAATACTTCCATGTGGCTTTATTCCATAAAGTCCAATCTTTGTCTCTCAGAATCTATCTTGTCACCTTCCAGTCAAAGCTTTGGTAATATAACCAATGTTTCCAATTGTGTCCTGTTATAAGGAGAACAGATTCTTACTGAACTTATGCAAATAACTATATTGCCATGAAAACAACAATATTCACTTACTAAGAGTTTCCAAATCCTGGAGGGATCAGGTAGGGAGAAAAAGACAAATGTTTCAATTCTGCTTACAAAGATATAATTCACCAAATTGCCATAAGTCATAGCTATCTCAGGAGAAAAGAGAAAAAGTTTTCCTTAAACCTGGAACAACAAAACATTAAAAAAATCAGCAATATTTCAAACAAAAGTCATAAAAAATTATAATTATTTTCATCAGTTCATTCAATCCAGAGTAATTGATTCTTGATCTTAATCTTCTGTTAGCAGTTTCATGAAGTCAGCAGTTTCTGTTAGAGTTCTGTTATGTCTTACCCAGCTCAGTTTTATAATCTGAAAGTTTATCAGAAACCTATACTCTAGAATAAATGTCAGAGTCCTTTCCATGAATTTCTCTGAAGATGAAACATATTTTACAAAAGCATCAGAGCAAAGAAATAGCTGTCTGTAACCAACAAGACCCCAAAATGGCAATTGACAAAGAAATTTGGTTAATTTTGTGACGTATAATACTTTAAAACAACAACCAGAACCAGACCAGTAGCCAGGACAGATCAAAATTTCAGTAATGTTATACAATTTCAAAACAGCTATATCACTAACATTCACCCACATAATACCACCTAAGAAAGTTTATGATCACTTATTTGACAATGCTTCTGATGTAATTTAACATACCAAATAAGCCTAATAAGTTTAGTATCTTCCTCCTTATAGGAAGAGAGAAAATTTCTTTGAGAAGTTCCAGGGGCCCTTTGAAAATTCTCAAAGAAAAAAAGTCAAAAGAAAGACTTTATTTAAGATATAAATTTTGGGGAGCTTGTCAAAAAAAATATCAAAAGGTTTTAAAACACTTGATCAAATAAGAAATAATGCTCACTGCAAAACAATGCTCAGCTATCCATTTAAACAGTCAGGGACAAACAGAGAGTTAAAATAGCCAAAAAAAAACCTTAATAGAGAGACCTCAGTCCTTTTGAATATGAAATTATTTCAACACAGTTTTTCTACCTTTTAGGTAGACTTACTGGATGGTAAAGAAAAATCTTTTATAACCTCTTTATCAAATTCAAGAAAATTATCCTTTTAAGAGAAAGAAGACCAAATTTTAATTTTGTACCAGCTTACTTTTGATATTAAAACTCATTTACTTAATTAAATTCATTTTAATCTTAGCCAACTTGACCATGCATAAAACCCTTTTTTCAGAATTCCTCTTCCACAAACCTTCTATAACATTTTTTTTTACTTTCAGAATTTGTCCCATGTCTTCCTTTCTTCCCTTCTAGTACTTTGGGAAAAATTTATATTTGTTAACCAACCAAACAAAATATTTCCATTCTTTGTACCTTCTTTACTATACACATCTTACTTTCTTTGTATACAGAGCTGTTTTCCTTATTAATTTTTAGTAACTTTAATCACATATATTAATTAGATTTTTTTTTAACCCTTATAGGCTTTGACTTCTAAGTGAAAACTAAGTAAGGAGTTATAAACTTTCTTTTACATTAGCATTCTGTGGCTTGACAAATTTATTTCTTGGCAAATTATTGGCAAACGTTTTTCCTAATTGTTACTTTAGAGTACAATCCTTTAATAAAACAAGACATGTTTATTAATAGACCCAAAACACCTTTTAGTTTTTCTATAAGCCAAAAGTAGACAAATTTAGATATGTTTAGCAACAATGTTTCAGCATTATATCTTATTTGAAAATGACCCAGATACTCAACGAACTTTTATCAAAAACTCTAAAGTTTTAAGTTACCAAAAGGAATTTTGGAAGCTGTTTTTCCCCAATATACAGACCACAAAACATAATTACTGTACCCAAAAACTCTTACTTATTTTCATCTATCTAAGTCATTTGTTTCCAACAATCAAACCAACAAACTTAAACCAGCTTTCATTTACCAAAGATTAATTTATATCATGTTAACTTGAAAGACATTTGAGTTAACTGCATTTAGAAATAACTTTTGTAAGTGCTTACTTCAAGTTAATTGAATAGAGCTCTTCATTTTGACCAAACCATCCAGAGGTAAAATATCACACATAGATAACATACATATAGACACACATACACAGAGACTGAACAGCTATCACCTCCATGAATCAGGTACAAGGGCTCCTCAATTATGAATCCAAATTTTGTTTTAAGCTTTTTTACTAATATTTGTGGAGAAGACACTCCAGATGCTAGATTTTTGCCCAGGGTGCTCTTATATCTTTTTTTTTTTTTTGGCCTTTTTACTTTTTGTTTCTTCAGTCTTAGGAATTGGTGATGAGCTAGATAACACTTCCCAGAGAGGGGCAAGGCAATAATCCTTTTCGAGATAAAGGAACTGGGTGGACTCTGAACTGCCTCTAGAGCTGCTTTTCCAGTCTTACAAGGATTTTTTAAGGACAATTGCTCTTAATTTTTTAGAAATGTTGTTGTAACTCAAATTACATTATAGCTTGATCTACCTGTCCCACTATATCACAAAGGCACAGAAAAACCACTCAAGTTTTCTCCAAGATGGAGTTTTTAGAGCATAACCTATCCAATAGAAATTGTTTCCAATCAGTTAAAATGTTCCCTAGGGGTGAGTCTCTGGGGATGCTTAGGGCATTTCCCATGGCAGTAAAACAGGTGTCCCACTGACAGCGGCCGGAAGAAGGGTGCAGAGCCCGACTGCAGCTTTCAATATAGCTAAAAGATTTAGTCAAGTCCCGCTCAGCCCAGGCACTTAATCCCTGAGCCAACACAAGGCAAGCCAGGGAGGCAAGAGGCAAAAACCCAGAGCAGGCTGGGGGCCGGGGCTCCCAACACCAGGGTTGAGAGTTAAGTCTCTGGCAAAGGTTTTCAAGTTTTCAATTTTACAGATGGTCCAGGTTCTGCTCATGTCCAGCCTTAACTTAACCTTGACTTAGTGACAACAGAGGAGGTGAGGAACAAAAGAGAAAAAGAAGGGAAAGAGGTGATCAGGCCTTGCCCTCACAGCTTCTTCTCAAGAGTTATCAAGATAAGGGTCACACAAACAACAGTTCCCGTGCTGGAGCACACAACCCCGGCAGGACAGTTTATAGAATAAATTGCAGATCCCTTGTCCCCATAACTCACTCAGTAGGCGCCTAAAATACTCAAGAAGTTCTTGACAGGAGACAAAACAGGGTTCCAGATTGTCAGTCAAATGACTGATCCAGGGGCCAATCTGGAATCATTCCAGGTGCCCCAAAACCAGAGGAGAGATCCCACAGGTGGAGCACAGACTCTCCAAAACCAAAACCCAGAGGAGAGCTCCCAGAGGTGGCCGTGGGTCGTGGTGCATTCATTAGCATCTGTAAGACCATGAGAGGAGGCTGAGACTCCAAATTTGATTAAGTTCTTAAGACCAGACATTGCAAGAGCTCTCTGATTGTGGCCATGTGGTGTTACAAAAAAAAAAAACACAACAAATATTATTTTTTTCCTTTTTCATGGACTCATAATTGAAAGTTGCCCAATTTTGAAGAATGCAGCCTAGAGGGCTCCATGTGGGAATCGAGCTGGCATTTCCCATTGTTTCAGAATTTAGACACAGCCGGTCAGAGTATACTTATGCTGCAGCTAGAACCAGATCTCGAAGTCACTGAGGGTGTCCCCTCCCAAACCAAGCCAAGTCAAGAGAACTTTTGTGAGCGAATCCCCTAATTCTTCCTTAATATTGGGCGTCCCCAAAACCAAGACCCTCACAGTGAAGGCCAAAGCAAAGTTCCCTTTTCCGAAGACACGGAGGGCATCCCTTCCCAAAAGTCAAACCAGAAGGAAGAAGAAATAAAGATCCGGTCACTTGTATCAAAGTTACTCACCAAAAAGACGTCTTCCAAACCCAGAAACCATCTCTCTGCTGCAAAGTGAAAATATGCACCAAGGAGTCGGCAGCGTCAAGCCAGGAAAAAAATCCCGGAATGGTCAAAGGAGAAATGCTCCTGGTGGCCGCTGGACTCGTCCACAGGTTCTCCACACTGGCAAGGGGTGGATGAGTCTCTGGCAAAAGGTCCGCCTGCACTTTCCTCCTGGCTGGCTCCCCAAATTTTTACCAAACCAGGTTCGTTTTGCCTGTTTCCCAGAAAGCCAATCATCAAGACGACGAGATCACAGAGGGAGAGGGTTTAATCACAGGACAGCCACATGAGGAAACTGGAGAATGAGTGTCAAATCCGCTTCCCCGAAAACAGGGATATTTATCTGGAAGGGGGCAAGGTGGTCTGAAATGTGGAGATAGATGATTGGAGGTGAGGAGAGGTGAGGTAATTGATGATCTGTGCAGGCATAGTCAGACTTCATGCTTCTTCATACGACACATGTTCACAAAATGGTGGTGATGGCATGACTTGAGGGTGGAGTTTTAAGCCTCTTGACATCAAAAGGTCATTTATCGGACATCTGCGTGAGCCCGGTTGATGAGTGGGTGGTCTCCACTGGCCTGAAGTGGACAAGGGGTTCTAATTCCTGAAAAACAGCTCAAGTATCCATTACTATGGTGACCCAGGCTTCAAGGAGATGTTATCTATAGGAATCTAGTGGGAGTCAGATAGCATATTGCCCCAACAGCACAGTTAACAATGGGTAGGTAAACAGCTAAAAGCTATAGCCAGTAACTGCAAAAGGGAAAAAAATTTTAGTCTTTAGTCCCTAGCTACTTAATCATCAATGGCCAACTTCTTGCCGGTTTCAGTAGGACATATCTGTTAGTAATGACTGCTCTTCTCTTTTGTTTATCAAGGACTGTTTTTACTTCACTTTTATTTTGGAAGAGTAGTAAGAACAGTTCTTCATTGAGTTTTGTTGTCTTTCAGCACTTTGTCATTTCACTGTCTTCTAGCCTCTGTTGGTCATGAGGAAATGCTAGCCCATGATCCTATTATTATTTCCCTGTATATAATCAGTTGGTTCTTTTCTTGCTGCATTTAAGATTTTTCTCTTTGTCTTTGTTTTTACAAATTTTAACTGTAATGTGTGTACTTAAGAATCTCATTGGGTTTATCCTGAACTGTTTTCTTTGAGTCTCTTTGCTTTATAGATATATGTGTTTCATATACCTGAAAGTATTTTTGCCACTATTTCTTTTTTTATATTTCAGGATCGATTCTAGGATCCCATATTGCATTTATTTGTCAGGTACCCTTATCTCCTTCAATCTATGATAGTCCTTTATTCTATCATATTATTCTTTCTTTGTCTTTCATTACCATGACACTTTCAAAATCTACTGGTCAGTTATTTTGGGGAATGTGCCTGTGATTAAGTTTGTTTGAGGTTTTTTGTGTTGATTAGATTCAAATGATACATTTTTGTCAAGACTATTACAGAAAGGGTGTGTGCTTCTCAGTGCATCATATCAGGAGTTATATAATGTCATCGTGTCTTATTACTGATGATAAATGAATATGACTATTGAAACCCTTTTTATAAGGAATTCTTGGGCAAGAATAACCAAGGCAGTGGCTATCATCACACTTATTTGGTCACATGCTGATCTCGTTAGGAATAGGCTATGCCTGTCTGAGCCTGTCTGAGCCTGTCTTTGCTTATTTTTTTCCCAGAATTTAGTTTTTTAAAAACCTGAAGCCCGAAAGAAAATATTGAAGAAATAAAATCTATTCACTCTTACATAACAAATGATTCTGTGATGGCCATTAACCATGGGGGTTTTGATAGCCTGGGGAAAGGGATAGAGGAATGGGATTTGTTGAAACGTGGTAGTATCCACCAATGGATGACTGTTACTGAATAAAATATCTGAATAAATGAATATAATTTCCTACCACCTAGGATGTTGCAGAAATCAAATGGACAGACACAGCACACACTGAGCTTCTTCTAACTGGTGCTATATCAGGATTCACACAGTTGAGATATTATTTCCAAATATCTGATATTCTGGGGTCACAACTGAAGAATCTGTGGCTACGTATGCATGACACTTATTTCTATGTATTATGCCTAGTTTTCCATTTCTGATAGGACCAATAATAAATGGAATGATATTATTTGACTGTTTTGAAAGACAAAAATTTTGGAGAGCATGGGGCCAACCTGACTGTGTAGTTAGTCTGATTTAGGGCTTTTTGAGAAAAAATGTATTTGATGAAGTCACAGATGGTTCAGAAAAATCAAATACTCACAACTTGGAAAGTCAGCCAGAAGCCATCTGTGAACTGTCTCAGCCATGCTGTCCATGACACTGGTCATCTAATGAGAGGGACTCTTGGGCTTGGGACCACACTCTGAGGATCTTCTCACCCTCCTTCAGGGCTCCCACCATTTCCACTGCACCCAAAATTTGTTCTTCTCTGAGAGGAGCAGCTTCTCTGACACTGATTCCCTGAAGAAGTTGTTATTCAGCTGAGCAGAAAGGCTGACCCACAGGGGAGATTTGTGTTTAGAGCCATTACACAGTGCAGAATCCCAGTGAGTGTTCTGTTCACAGAAGTATGTGCAGCATATGCAGTCTCCACACTGGTGATTGTGAGTGTGAAATCCATCCCAGACCTACTGGCACTGAACCAGCTGGGCCCCCAGGATCCCTCTTGGACACCCTATGGATCGGTGGTTGAGGAGATTGATGTGGTTTCTGCTGGAAATAGTTCCGGTAAATGCGTCCATTACTATGGATGAGATTGAGACTGGCCTTGCAGGAGATGGAGACACTCCCTCCCACTGCTACAGACATGAGGAGTGAAGACTGAGTCAGCACAGCAGCCCCATGAGAAACTGTGGAAAAGAAAGGAACTTCTATGAATGCAAATACAAGACAGTAGTTTTGAAAGATAAAACCGATGCATCTTCTTCAGGTATTTTTCTCATAACTGTAAGACATTGTATTGAATTTGTCAAAATTCTTGATCATCAGTTAACAGAATCAATGATTGAGATATAATTCTTAGTCAATCCTTGTTCTTAAATGTCTCACACACTGGATGGAAGTAGCCATCTCAGCTTTCCCCTTGAAAATTATTTATTTCTAAAAAGAATCCCATATCATGAATGCAGAGCAGCAGGGGCCAGAAGATCTGTACCAGCAAGACCATCCTGGGTGGGGAAACTTCTGGAAGCATGTCTTCAGTCTGGATGAGCAGGATCAGAACAAACATTCATTTTTACACCATAGACAGAGGCTGGGAGTAGCCCATGTGAGTCTCTATGTGAAAGACTCAAGTTGCAGGCACCTATGAGAGAGCCTCAGAGTGGCTCATGGGCTGGCTGTACACAGATGCCTGAGGATGGTCCATGTACTCAGGTATGGCAGAGCCCAGGATTTGGGGATGGAGAACATGGGCTCACTTGCACTTTGAGGTCTCAAGCATGATCCTAGGGGACCAATATGGGAAGAGAAAAGGGTCACAAGCTTGTGATTTTTCATTTGGTGTTGAGAGGTATCTCTTCCGTCCAATTTTCTTTCCTGAATGTAGTTGTTGGTATAAATATAACAAAATACACTGTTTTTCATTGCCTCTTTTGTCCTTGACAGACTATGTTTAGAGTTCCTGAGAAGCTGGAAAGCCAGACCAACTAATCCTATCTCTGAAGCTAGAGGTGACTGTAGATGTGAGCAAATGTGAGTCTAACCTACAGATCTCCAAGGTCATGACCATGGGCCTGGGAAGAACTTGCATGATTTACACTTTCTCCTTCTCGCATGAGGGGAGCACATGCCCTCCTGATGCTCATCAATGACTAGACCACACTCCAGAGACCTAGTATACACCCCTTTCCTTTATTTGACAGACTCTCACACTCTCAAGTCTTTCTATCATGTATTTTCTTATGTGTCCTCTGGACTTACAGTCGGCTTGGGGCAGTATGTGATAGAGGGGACTGTTTTTTAGCCAAACACCCATGATTAGGGTATTTCTCACCTAAGTATTATTTGCCCTGTGACCATGGAGTCTGCTGGAAGAATGGGCACCTCTGTATGAGGACGTGTGAAATTCCCGCTGGATGGAAAGAGTAAGCTCTAAAATGGAATGAAGAAGTGCAAGTAACAATAATAATACCTAAAATAATAATTCTCAGTCTTTGGGATCACTGCTGTGTATGTCCTCCCTCTTGTGGCCACTTGTGGAGAGACACCCTGAGGGTTTTTTCTCTGTTATTTGACAATGTGGTTAATGTTATGTAATGTGGTTAACTGGCAGAGTCCACAGTCCTGTAGTGGGAGGCAAGTAGCTGTGGAGCTAAACTTCTTGTCCCGTGGCCACAGCAACCCCTTGTTCTAAACTTAGGCATCAAAGTCTATGGAGAATTGCCTGGAAAGAAGAATGAAAAATATGTGCACAAACAAACCCCTACCCTGTGAAAATCAAAACTTCTAACTCGAGTAACAGTATGTATTTACAGTTCTTTTTGTTTTTAGCCTTAGTGGAAACAATAAAAACATTGAGTCCCAATGTTACTTACATTAGTCCTTTCTTCCCCAATCCATCCATCTGGTTATTTTATTGATTCATTTATAACATTTAGATTCATTTGCTTGTGTTTATATTCCATTTAGATTTCCCTTATCTTTGTTAATTTCAGTTATTTATTTTTTGAAATATTGGTCCATTTTCTCCTTGATTAGTTTTTTAGCTATATATAGTTTTATTATACTTTGAGTAGCCTAGAGATTTGAAACATGCATCTTTGGCTTATTTTATCTCATTTATTTATTAATTTCAAATATTTATCTTATTTTTTATTGAAGTATAATTGACATACAATATTATATTAGTTTCAGGTGTACAATATAGTGATTCAACACTTATATACATTATGAAATGATCACCACAATAATTCTAGTGACCATCTGTCACCATACACAGTTAATACAATATTATTGAATATATTCCCCATGCTGTACATTACATCCCCATGACTTACTTATTTTATAACTGGAAGCTTGTACCTCTTGACACCCTTCACCCATTTTGCCCACCTCCCAACCCCTCACCCCCTCTGACAACAAACAGTAGACTGTTCACTGTACTTATAAGCCTCATTTTGTTTGTTTGCTTTGTTTTTTAGATTTCACATATAAGTGAAATCATATGGTATTTGTCTTTCTCCCTCTAACTTATTTCACTTAGCCTAATACCCTCAAAGTACCCTGAAAGTCCATCCATCTTGTTGAAAATGGCAAGATTTCATCCTTTCTTAAGGCTGAGTAATATTCCAGCATATATATGTATGTGTATATATATGTATTCATATATGTGTGTGTGTGTGTATACCACATCTTTATCCCTTCATCTCTCATGGACACTTAGATCCTCAGCTGTTGTCTCCTCAAGTATTATCTCTGCCTGCACTGTCTCTTCTTCCTGAACTCCAGTTATATACACATTTGATTTTTTCACTATATTCCATGTGCATTTTATGCCCCTTTATATGATTCCCATTCATTTTTTACTCTAACCTTCTGACATTTCTTCCTATTCACCATTTTGCTTTCCAGCTCTACCAAATCTACTGTTAAACTCATCCATTAGGTTCTTTATTTTCTGTCTTTTTGTTTGAAATTCTACTTGGTTACTTTGAATAGTTTCTATCTCTCCATAAAAATGCTCCATCTTGTCACTAATATATTAATCACATAATATGTGGGTATCCTCTAATATCTGCAAATGTTTTGGGTTTGTTTCTGCTGCCCGTTTTATGCCCTTGATTTTGTATGCCTGGGTATTTTTAACTGAAATTCATACTGTGTTTTATATATCTAATATTTACATAGATTTATGCACATATTTATCCTAAAATGTTTTAGAGATGATTTTAGGCCCTAGCATGATTTTTCTGCTCCAGAAGGGAATTACATTTGATTCTGGCAGGCCAAAATGCTAGGTATATATCACCTTAAATGAACTAGAAATTGTACTACTTTGAGGCTGGGCTCCAGCATGAGTGATGTCTATGCAATCCTATGATCTATTCCCAACAAACTAGGCTGTGTACTGGCTCTAATCTTCTCAATTCTAATCATACCAATCATCCCAATACTCCATACACCAAAGCAATGAAAAATAATATTCCAATCTCTAAGTCAATGCATATTCTGATTCTTAGTAGCAGACTTACTTAGACTCACGTGAATAGGAGGACAACCAGTCACCCATTTATTATTATTGGCCAATTAGCATCAATCCTATGCTTTTTCCTAACCCCTATGCTTATGCTACTCACAAGCATTATCAAAAACAATCTTCTAAAATAGAGTCTTCACAGTATATTTATTACTCTGGTCTCGTAAACCAGAAAAGGAGAAAAACACTTCTCCCTAAGACTTCAAGGAAGAAGCCCGCGCTTCACCACCAGGACCTAAAGCTGAAATTCTACTTAAACTATTCCTTGAACAGTCTGACTTGAACAGTGAAATATTATTATGTACTATGTCAGTATTTAAAAAAGGAAATAGAATTCAATTTAGCACTATGTACTTCGTGCATACAGTGATGTACTGCATCTGTTACTACATAAAAATAACTTACCGTACATAATACATAGTATGCATAATCTTACATTACATTTGACAAGAGATTTTCACATATTGAGGTAATGGAGTAACTATTCGGGTTCAAAACTGATTCAGCTTGAACTAAAAAGACTGACTCATGGCCTATCAAACATACAACGTACATTTGCTTAACTATTAAAGTAAAGAATACACTCTCTTAAGATAAGAATGCATACCTCCCCTCCTACACCCTATTGGTAACTCCTAGATTAGTTCCTTTCCTGACCTCATGGTCATGTTGACCTTCTAATTTTTGATTGAATACCTATTTGAAATTCTGGTAAAAATGTATCCTGGGTGTGTTTAATGTATGTTCTTTGTTCTAAAAAGATATAAAACTGTACTGAAAACCACCCTTCTCCTGAATGCTTTCTAAGGCCTTCCTTGGTTAGAATCCTCACTCTGGCTCAAGTAAACTCACCTTATTTCTCTTATCTATAGAATGGTTCTTGGTGATTTTGTATTGACACATTATTTACACCATACATATAAGCATGTATATTACACTATTGATATTACATAATACTTTGTCAGGGGAAGAGGAAGAATCTCCCTCTGCCCTTTTCCTTAAGGTTCTTATGGCTGGCCAAATAATTAACAAGACAGGTTAGCAGGAGAAAATAATACCAAGTTTAATAACATGTGTACATGGGAGAAAGCAGGGACACTGCGTTTCTCAACACAATAGCAGAAATTCTCGTCTTAAATACCATGTCCAACCAAAGACAATGAGGATGTTGGGGGTGGGGGTGTCAGTTACAGGAGATTATCACTAAAGCACTGTAAACAAGAGTAAAGTTTATTATGCAGTTTTAAGGACTCACCTTCCACATTGATAAGTCTCTAGAAATGAGGTCATCCCCCCTCTTCCCAATACAGAGAGAGAGATACCTTTACAAATGGAGACTTCCCTTGTAAATGATTGTCTGGCAACTCCTCGCAGGGCCATCCAGAGAATGTGGCCAGAGAGACAGAACTTCCGATAAGATGGGCTTGTTGGTGCCTTTTCTATTGTAACCTCTATCCTACACTATCCTTATAGCAGTCATGATAATAACTCCTTCCTGAAACAGATCTTTTGTTTTAAATTCTTTAGGCAGTTTGGGAGGGGAAACTCAAATGTTCTTCCTGAGTTCTCTGAGTCCTTATTGTCTTCAGCTTGAAATAATCCGCATACCAGAGTGGTGCTTCCTGGGGTAGCTTGCCCTGAGCACCATCGACTTATAACGATTAATCGTGCATAAACCTTATACCCACATGAATGTCCGTTACCATTAACTAATGGTTGCTATTACATAGTACATACTATTATTGATTGGACATACCCCATTAAGTCAAATCATTTCCAGTCAACATGTGTATCATAACCCATGTTCAGTGCTTAAACACCAAGCCTCAAGAAATCAGCAACACTTCCACAAATGAGTCCCTCTTCTCGCTCCGGGCCCATAACACGTGGGGGTTTCTAGCCATGAACTTCATCTGGCCTCTGGTTCTTACTTGAGGCCCATCTCACCTATAATCGCCCACCATTTCCTCTTAAATAAGACACTTCGATGGACTAATGATTAATCAGCCCATGTTCACAAACTGTGGTGTCATACATTTGGTATTTTTTAATTTTGGAGGATGCTGTGACTATGACCTATGGCCCTCAAAGGCCTTAACTCAGCCAGATAAGTTGTAGCTGGACTTGAATGTTATTCACCCACATCATCAACCATAAGGTGTTATTCAGTCAGTGGACTCAAGACATAAAGAAAATGCATATGCATATACATACACACATCCATCAAATGAATAATTACCTTAGCAGACCTAGGATTGATTCTTCCTAGGCTGTGGCTCTTCCAGGATTTCACTGAAGGCCTTGCTGTTAAGCAGCATGGCTCTTTCTTTACAGTCCTTGGAATTTTTAGCCGTACGGGGTTGCTGAAAACTCTGCTTGACTTTGACGCCTCTCACCATTTCCTTTCATCCAGATTTTCAGCTCCTGAGCAGCTATTTCCAAGCCAGCAAATGCCTCAAGGAACATTAAAAAGAGAAAAATAGGGCTCACCTCTTGGGGCTTCCCTTTTACTTCGGTTGGTTCCTCAAATACTCGTTGTCTTGGCATGTTCTGTTGTCACCCAATGAAGGTGAGATGGACACTTTCCTGATAAATGGATATTATGTTGAGTTTGTTGATACTCTATATAGCAAGAGAATTTGAAAGAATGTATTGCTCACACAGGGGAATCCTGGGGAGAGCAGAGTGGGCACAAGCTGGTTGGAGCTGGCTTGAGTGAAGCAGAGGGTTGGCTTTTACAGTTGATCTGGGAGGGACTGGGGAAAAGTTCCCTGTGTAGGCTGGGGTTTTGTGATGTTTGAATGTCCCGCTGGCAGTTGCACATATTGGGGCAGAAAGGAAAGCAGGAGGTGGGTTTTGAAAGCTGTCAGAGATCAAATATAATAAATGGAGTCATACTCTTTATTACATGGTCCATCTCTGATACTTTTAAATGTGTTTTTATTTTTTGTCCGGTTTTATTATACTTGGCACATTGGTTTGAAATAAGCTATTCCACCATTTAACAAAGTCAGAGTTTGAGAAAAAAATTTAATTTAGGGAATAATCTGAAATAAAAAATATGATGGGAAAGATTGAATCATCTACATAATTAAATTATCTACATAATTAAAAGGTGGAGCAAAATGATTATGATGACTGGTAGTTATTGAGTATTCACTGTTTTCCAGCCAATACTTTAAACACCTTATGTGTTAATTTATTTAATTCTTATAACAGCTGTATGAATCAGTTACTTCTTTATGTTTCTTTATTACAGATGAAAAAGCCAAGGGAAGAATGTTTAAGTAACTTGCTGAATTCCCACAGCTATAAAGTGGAAGCACCAAAATTCCAAACAATGGTGTGTGGTTCCAGGCCCTGTCTTCTGTGATGGGACAAAGCAACACTTCCAAGTGCCTTTCACTGAGCTTCTTACCAGATTGCTCTATTTATACATCAGCCATTTGGGCAAGAGGAAATAAATGGATGAGTTTACTTTCTTTGTTTTGGGTTGTCACTCTTGAGAGGTAAGCTCTTATGTTGTTGACAGCAATAATATGCTGCATCTTAAAACTCCAGGTTATTGATTGTGAGGGTGAAATTGTCACCCACGAGGTGCCCCCAAGGAACTCAAGGGTGGATTTGGAAGCATTTAACTGTTTTTCCAAATTGTTTTTTTTCCCTTTTGTTATGTTAAGGAGATGTAAACACCATCCACCCTGAACCAGACCAAACCTCACCACAAGTGTTATGCCCATGACCTTTGCCTTATTTTTAATGCTAAGACCTCTCCAGGAGGAGCTTAGATCTTATCACTGTAAGCTGCAGTGTATATGGAAGCATGTTTTCCTACTGAGCCTGTGCAAGTGAGTACCCCTCTATCCATTTTGAATATTCATTCCCAACCTGAAATAAAAG
This sequence comes from Ceratotherium simum simum, assembly GCF_057802395.1. Lineage (NCBI taxonomy): Eukaryota > Metazoa > Chordata > Mammalia > Perissodactyla > Rhinocerotidae > Ceratotherium > Ceratotherium simum. The sequence goes on along the minus strand of NC_141910.1, from coordinate 142,994 downwards.
GTCCTTGCTTTCCTTTGTTTGGGGATGCCATGACTTTGGAAATGACTCCACATGGCCTCCTATTTGCTACAAATAAACTTTACTTTGTGTAACAATTACTGCTGGTGGAGAGTCTTATTTAAGTCACCACGAGGTGAACCCACTTGGTTTGGAAACAAAACCTATCCCATACCTACTGTTATTAAACCAGGCAGGATACAGAAGTAATGTAAATGAGATTTGTTGCCTATACTGTTTCATATTGGTACCAGTTTAAGTAATTCCTTATGTCTTGACTTGCTTTGCAGCTGATGGTGACTTTCCTGAAGCTTTGTCCGGAAGTTACAAACTGAGTTAGCATAATGTCCTCATTGGCATCTGAAATGGAAAAAAAAAAAAAACCTCACATAAACACACATGCCATCGATGTTACACACATCACACTTACAGTCTTCTCAGGACTCTCAAGATTGTGAGTGCTCTGTAAGAAGTCATGTCACAGACCCAAAATGGTACTCAGGATTCATCTTACAGTGATAAGATCAGTTTTCACCAGCACATGGAAATTCTCATGATCTCTTTTCTCACCTGAGATTCAGAACAGCAAGAGGCAAAGGAGACGAGTTCCTCATGTCCATTCTGTACATGGCTGAGGCAGACATCTACCCTTAGCCGGGACCAACCTATTGATCAGGGCTTTGATCTGTAGCTAAGGGATCTTGGAAAGCATGCAGGGTGATCATGGGGGAAGATATTTTGGAGCCTCCAGGTCCAGAGGAGATTAATTCACAGCTGTCATGCAGGAATGCTTTCACTCCTAGCGTTTTCAGTTAGTAAAGGGACCATGTGGAGCCCCTCGCATAATTGTCCAAATTATCAGAATATTTCCTCAGTAAAAATGGCCTTTATGGTGGTGACTATGGTGAGTGACTATGAGCATGGTGTATGAACCTTATCAGGCAGCATTTTTCTCACACAGTTATTAATTGGTTGAGAGCTCAAGTAGCTTTTATTTATTTATTTTTTTAATTTTACTTATTTATTTTTCCCCCCAAAGCCCCAGTAGATAGTTGTATGTCATAGCTGCGCATCCTTCTAGTTGCTGTATGTGGGACGTGGCCCCAGAATGGCCGGAGAAGTGGTGTGTCGGTGCACACCCAGGATCCAAACCTGGGCCGCCAGCTGCAGAGCGCATGCACTTAACTGCTAAGCCACGGGGTCGACCCTCAAGTAGCTTGAATCAGAGCCTTTTTCCTGATATGAACTTAATTCTTGGAAAGTTCTGTAGAAGCTAGATCAAGATTATGAGGTCAGTTCCCTTACTAATAGAGTGTGGCAATTTAAAGTGGAGGGAGAGTTCCAGTTCAAGATGGCAATGTAGGAAGATCCTGAACTCATGTCCTTCAATGGACACACCAAATCTTCTACACATGGAACAATTTCCTCTGAAATAAACCAAAAATTAGCAGAATGACTCCTTCATATTGAGTAAGTGAGAAAAACAAAACAAAACAAAACATTGAGGTCATAGGAAAGGCTGAGACACAGTCTCATCATTAAACCTTCCCCGCACCCTGGGGCTGTGACCCACAATCAGGAGGGACTCATTATCTGGCACTTCTCCAAAAGAAGTGAAAGGTTCATAACCTGCATTGGACACCCCAAACTTTAAGACCTGCCCCTGAGACGTGAGCGCCTAAAACATCTAGCTTTGAAAACCAACAGGATCACACTCATGAGATCAGTGGAACATAGTGATCTGAGAAATGGCTTTTAAAGGGCTCACACATTTGGAATCATCCACCCCAGGGCCTAGCGTGGAAGCAGACAATTGAGGGGCACCTGGACTTTGGGTGGGAGAGGATTATCTGCTGTCATGGAGCAATGGCACTAGGGGTAGACATTTTATTTGACACACATTTGGGGCCCTCTGTGGTGCTCTAAGAAGCCAGAGATTGGCGGGTGCCATCTTTGAACTATCTTGCACCAGCAGGTGGGACACATCTTATTTTATTTTTTTAATTCTAGGTTGTTTTTTTCATTCTCAGTGGGTGCTATCTCTACAGTCTCCCTCTGTCTCACTCCAGTCGGTGGAGCCATCTTCATGCTCTCCCTCTGCCAGGCTCCAGAATGCCAGTAGATCCTGGAGGGGAGTTTTTGAATGTGTCTGGTGCTCCAGTTTTTGTGGCTGCTGCCAGAAGACACCTCTACATCGTCTGGGTCTAGTGGCCGGTGGAGATTATGCTCACTGGCCCCAGAGGAGTGTAACCAAATAAGAAACAGTTTTTAGGCAGTTACCACCTTCAAGGGAGAGCAGGAGGCAACAGACTCAGGTGCTCAGTCTTTCTGTGAAAAAGTTCTATTAGCTGATCATCATAGCTTCTGCCTGAGGGGCAGGATTCTAATTAAACACACATGTGAGGGCTGACTGTAAACTTTTCCAGAGACCATGGAGGGTGGGAGGTATTTTTGTCCTTTACCTCTGCCATGCCATGGAGCAACAGTAACTTTCACAGGGGAGCTCTTATACATGACTGGTGCCCCAGGTTTTGTGTCTTCTGCTATGGTTTTTGTGGCTGCTGCCCAGGGGATGACCCTTGATTGCCTGGCTCTGGTGGCCAGGTGACCATGTTCTCCTTGGGTTCTAAGGGACTGTAAAAATCAGAGAGACAGTTCTTGGTAGGCTAACACCCCCAGGGCACTGCACAGATAAGAATGAAATATACTCCCTTTCTGTGAAAGAGGTCTATTTGCTTGACCTGAAGCTTCAGCCTGGGGAGTAGTCTTTTCAGGTTTGGCATAAATTTAGAGGCCTACAGAGGGGCTCTCAGGGAATATAGGGGAGGGGACACCATCCTTGAACACACCATCTATCTGTTTTGCTAGAGCTTGCCGGCAAGTCCCAGAAAGGAGCTTATACACTTGTCTGGAAACTTGATTTTTGTGACTGCTGCCCAGGACACACCTCCAGATCACCTAACTCTGATGGCCAGTGAGGCTTACATTGTGGTCGCACAGGACTGTATATATTTGCATTCTATGAAAGCTGATGCCTGGGGGGCGGGGTCTAGCTTCCAATTAGCCTGAACCTATGTGCTGATTGAAATCCTTCCCTTTGTGATCATCACAGGTTGACACACTCTCAACTACTGGGAGCCACTAAAAAGAAAATAGCCTACTTGGACAACCACAAAGATTTGAGAGACAACTAAGAGTCAGGGAAGATTTGAATGATAAGTTTCATCTCCTGTACAAGGTCACTCCTTCAAGACTGAGAGGAGTGACAGTTTCATCTAATACATAGAAACCAACACAGAGTCAAGAAATATTAAGAAACAGGGGAATATATTCCGAATAAAAGTACAAGATAACCTCAGAAAAAAATAGTATAATAGAGATAAGTAATTTACATGATAAAGAGTTGAAATTAATGGTCATACAGATGCTCATTAACTCAGAAGAAGAATAGATGAATACAGTGAGAACTCCAACAAAGAGATAAAAAATATAAGAAAGTACCAAATAGAAGTCACAGAGTTGAAGAATATAATAACTGAACTGAAAAATACACTAGACAGGTTCAACAGCAGAATAGATGAAGTAGAGGAAAGGATCCATGATCTCAAAGACAGAGTAGAGGAACTCATCCTGTCAGAGCAACAAAAAGAAAAAAGAATGAAAAAAAGTGAAGATAGCTTTAGGGAGTTATGGGACAACATCAAGTGGGCTGACATGTGCATTAAATAGATCCCAGAAAGAGAAGAGAGAGAGAAAGGGGCAGAAAACTTATTTGAAGAAATAGTGACTGACAACTTCCCTAAACTGAAGAGGGAAACAGACATTCAGCCTCAGGAATCTCGGAGTGTGCCTATGAGAGGAACCCAAACAGAGCCACACAAAGACAAACTAAATATCAAAAGTTAAAAACAAGGAGAGAATCACAGAAGCAGCAAGAGAAGAGCAAGTTGTTACATACAAGGGAACCCCCATAAAACTATCAGCAGGTTTTTTTAGTAGAAACTTTGCATACCAGAAGGAGGGGCATGATATGTTCAAAGTGCTGAAAGAAAAAAAAATCCCAACCAAGAATACTCTACCTGGAAAAGTTATCATTCAGAAGTCAAGGAGTGATAAAAATTTTCCAGACAAGCAAAGCTAAAAGAGCTCATCACCACTAAATCAGCCTTACAAGAAATATTAAAGGTTATTCTTTAAGGTGAAAAGAAAGGGCACTGATTGGTAACAAGAAAACATATGAAAGCATAAATCTCATTCATAAGGGGAAATATATAGTAAAGGTAGTGGAATAATCATTTATAAAGCTAGTATAAAGGTTAAAAGACAAAAGTAGTAAAAATAATTGTAATAATTAGCTAAGGGATATACAAGATAAAAAGATGTAAAATGTGACATTAAAAAAATGAATAATGGAGGGTGGTGGGAATAAAAATAAGGAGTTTTAGATGCATTCAAACTTAAGTTGTTGTCAACTCAAAATATACTGTTAATAATATATGTTGATATATGTAAGCCTCATGGTAATCATAAAGCAAAAATCTATAATAGATGCCCAAAGAAAATGAGAATGTAATCCAAGTATATCCTTAGAGGGAGTCACCAAACCACAAAGGAAGAGAGGAAGAGCAGAAGAAAAGAGAGGAAATGTAAAACAGCCAGAAAACAGTGAACAAAAGGGTAATAAATACATACTAATCAAAAATTACAATGTAAATGGACTAAATTCACCAATCAAAAGACTGGCTGAATGGATTTAAAAACAAGACCCATCTATATGCTGCCTACAAGACACTCACTTCATATGTAAAGACACACACAAACTGAAAGTGAAGGGATGCAAAAGATATTCCATACAAATGGAAACCAAAAGAAAGGTGGGGTAGATATAGTTATATCACACAAAATAGACTTTAAAACAAAGACTGTAATAAGAGACAAAGAAGGGCATTACATAATGATAAGTGGGAAAACCCAACAACAAGAGAAAGCATTTGTAAATATTTATGTACTCTACATAGCAGCACCTAAATATATAAAGCAAAAAATAACAAACCTAAAGGGAGAAATAGACAACAATATAATAATAGTAGGTGACTTTAATGTCCCACTTACATCAAAGGATAGATCATCCAGACAGAAAATCAATAAGAAAACATTGGCCTCAAATGACACATTAGACCAGAAGGACTTAACAGATATATACAGAATATTCCACTCATAAGCAACAGAATACACTTTCTTCTCTAGTGCACATGGAATGTTCTCTAGGATAGATCATATGTTAGGACACAGAACCAAGTCTTAATAAATTTAATAAGATTAAAATCATATCAAGATCATTTCTGACTGAAATGGTATGAATGTAGGAGTCAATTATAAGAAGAAAACTGCAAAATACATGAATATGTGAAGATTAAACTACATGCTACTGAACAACCAAGGGGTCAATGGAGAAATTAAAAGAAAAATTAAAAAACTTTTAGACAATGAAAATGGAAACACAGGATATCAAACACATGGGATGCAGCAAAAGTAGTTCTTAAAGGGAAGTTCATAGCAATAAATGCCTACTGAGTGAAACAAGAAAAAAAAAAACTCAAACAAACAACCTAACTTTACACATCAAGGGACTAGAAAAAGAGTAACAGAGGAAACTTAATGTAGTAGAAGGAAGGAAATAATAAAGATCAGAGGAGAAATAATTGAAAGAGAGACTAAAAAGACAATAGAAAAGATCAATGAAACCAAGAGCTGGTTCTTTGTAAAGATAAACAAAATTGGCAAATCTTTTGCTAGACTTACCAAGAAAATAGAGAGAGGACTCAAATAAATAAAATCAGAAATGAAAGAAGAGACATTACAAGTGATAACACAGAAATATGAAGAATCATAAGACACTACTATGAGCATTTGTGTGCCAACAAATTGGACAACCTAGAAGAAATAGATAAATTCATGGAAACATACAACCTTCCAAGACTGAATCATGGATAAATATAAAATCTGAACAGACCAATTATTAGTAAGCATATTGAATCAGTAATCAAAAGCCTAGCTACAGGGCCGGCCCCGTGGCTTAGCGGTTAGGTGCGTGCGCTCCAACACTGGTGGCCCGGGTTCAGATCCCGGGCACGCATGGATGCACCGCTTCTCCGGCCATGCTGAGGCCGAGTCCCACATACAGCAACTAGAGGGATGTGCAGCTATGACATGCAACAATCTACTGGGGCTTTGGAGGGAAAAAATAAATAAATAAAATCTTTAAAAAAAAAAAAGCCTAGCTACAAACAAAAGTCCAGGACAAGATGGCTTTTCCAGTGAATTCTAACAAACATTCAAAGAAGAGTTAATGCCGATCCTTCTCAAAATATTCCAAAACATAGAAGAGGAGGAACTCTTCCAAACTCATTTTATAAGACCAGCATTACTCTAATACCAAAACCAGACAAGGACACCAGAAGAAAATAAAATTAGAGGCCAATGTCCCTGATGAACATGGTTGCAAAAGTCCTCACCAAAATATTAGCAAACCAAATTCAACAATACATTAAAAGAATCATACCTCATGGTCAAGTGGGATTTATTCCAGGGATGTAAGGATGGGTCAACATTCACAAATCAATCAATACGATACACTACATTAACAGAATGAAAAATAAATATCACATGATCATCTCAATAGATGCAATGTAAGCATTTGAGAAAATTCAACATCCATTTATGATAAAAAAAATTCTCAATAAAGAGAATATAGAGAAAAGGTACCTCAACATAATATAGGCCATATTTAACAAGACCATATCTAACATCATACTCAATAGTAAAAAGCTGATCATTTCTCTTCTAAGATCAGGAACAAGGCAAAGATGCACAGTCTCACCACTTTTTTTTTTTGTGAGGAAGATCAGCCCTGAGCTAACATCCATGCCAATCCTCCTCTTTTTGTTGAGGAAGACGGGCTCTGGGTTAACATCTGTGCCCATCTTCCTCCACTTTATATGTGATGCTGCCACAGCATGGCCTGACAAGTGGTGCATCTGTGCACCCGGGATCCGACCAGGGCTGCCAGCAGTGGAGAGCACACTTAAGTGCTACACCACAGGGCCAGCCACATGGTCTCACCCCTTTTATTCAACATAGTATTGGAAGTCCTAGACTGAGCAATTAGGCAAGTAAAAGAAATAAAATCATCCAAATTGGAAAGGAAGAAGAGAAATTGTCACTATTTGCAATTGACAAGGTATTATATATTGAAAACTCTCAAATTTCACCAAAAAATTGTTAGAACTAATAAACAAATTCAGCAAAGTTTCAGGATGCAAAATCAATATGCAAAGATCTGTTTGCAATTTGCTATACTAGTAAGGAAATACCAAAAAGAGAAATTAAGAAAACAATCTCATTTACAAATGCATCAAAATAAAACCCTAGGAATAAATTTAACCCATGTGGTGAAAGCTGCACACTGAAAACTATAAGACCCTGATGAAAGAAGCTGAACATGAGACAAATAAATGGAAAGATATTCTATGATCATGGATTGGAAGAATTAACATTGTTAAAATTTCCCTGTTAACCAAAGTGATCTACACAATCAATGCAATCCTTATCAAAATTCCATTGGTATTTTTGACAGTAACAGAACAAACAATCCTAAAATTTGTATGGAACCACAAAAGACCCTAAATAGCCAAAGCAATCTTGAGCAAGAAAAACAAAGCTGGAGGCATCACACTACCTGATTTTTAGCTATATTAAAAAGCTGTGGTAATCAAATAGTATGATATTGGCATAAAAAGAGACACATAGAACACCAGAACAGTATAGTAAGCGCAGGAATAAAACCACGAATATATGGTCTACTTGTTTACAACAATGGAGCCAAGAAAACACTATGGGGAAAGGGCTGTCTCTTCAATAAATGGTGTTGGGAAAAGTGGAGAAGCACATACAAAAGAATGAAACTGGACTACTATTTTACACCATACACAAAAATTAACTCAAAATGGATTAAAGACTTGAACATAAAACCTGAAACCATAAAACTCCTAGAGGAAAACACAGGTAGTAAGCTCCTTGACATGGTATTGGCAATGATATTTTGGATCTAACATCAAAAGTAAAGGCAATAAAAGCAAAAATCAAGTGGAACTTCATCAAACTAAAAAGCTGTTGCACAACAAAGGATGTCATTAGCAAAATGAAAATGCAGCCTACTGAATAGGAGAAAATATTTTCAAATCATATATCTGATAAGAGGTTAATATCCAAATTATATGAAAAAGCTCACGCAACTCAATAACATATAAATAAGTATTCTGATTTAAAAATAGGCAGTAAATCTGAATAGGCATTTTTCCAAAGAAGACATATAGATGGCCAACAGGTACATCAAAAGGTGTTCGTCATCACTAATCATCAGAGAAATTCAAATCAAAATCACAGAGAATCCCCTCCTGCCTGTCAGAATGGCTATTATTGAAAAGACAAGAAACAACAAGTGTTGGAGAAGATGTGGAGAAAGAAGAACCCTTGTGTACTCTTAGTGGGGATGTAAATTGTTGCAGCCACTACATAAAACAGTATGAAGTTTCCTCAAAACATCAAAATAGAACTACCATATGATATAGCAATAGTATTTCTGGGTATCTATTTGAAGAAAACAAAACCACTAACTTGACAAGTTACATGCACCCTCATTTTTATTACAGCATTATTTACAACAGTTAAGATAGGGCAACAGTCTAAGTGTCCATGGACAGAAGAATGGGTAAAGAAAATGTGGTATGTCTGTACACAACGAAAAATTATTCAGCCATAAAAAGGAATGATATCTTGCCATTTATGTCAACATAGATGGACCTTGAAAGCATTATGCTAAGGAAAATAAATCAGACAGCAATAGACAAATACTATATGATCTCACTTATATGTGGAATCTAAAAACAAACAAAGAAACAAACAAAAAAACAATCCAAGCTCACAGATACAGAGAAGAGACTGGTGGTTGCCAGATATGGGGTGGGGAGGTGGGAAAAATGGGTGAAGGGGGTCAAAAGGTACAAACTTCCAGTTATAAAATAAATAAGTCATTGGAAAGTAATGTACAGTGTGGTAACTATAGCTAATAAGACTGTATTGCATATTTGAAAGTTGCTAAGAGAATAGATCTTAAGAGTTCTCATCACAAGAAAAAGAATATTTGTAACTACGTTTGGCGACAGATGTTAACTAGAATTATTGTAGTGATCATTTCATAATGTATACCAGTTTTGAATCATTATACTGCATACCTGAAACTAATGAAATGTTATATATGTCAATAATACCTCAAAAAAAAAAAAGTTGAGAGAAAGAACATACGCAAAGACTTTAGAAAATTCTGTGCAGTAGTTGTAACTGCTATGTTCGTGTCAACTGAAAATTATGTCAATTGAGGACATGCTATCTAAGACTCACTATTTGGGGTAAGACGATGAAGTTTCTTAGGGAGAGAAGATGTACAGCTTAGAAAGAAAGATACTGACAGTGCTCAGTGAAGAGGGATGCTGTTGCTATATGCCACATGGGATACTGACTGCTATGTGCCTCCTTTTTGAATGAAAGTGTCTGTAGCAGTTATCTTATTCTTGTCTCACTATGGTTCACAGGTCTTCAGGTTGAGAGGAGCAGTACTATACTAACTGTATTCAAGGAACCATATGGCAAGAGGACTCATACATGCAGGACATGATTCAGATAATGAGATCTTGACTTTGACCTGACACCATCAAGGAATAATAATTGGTGATGTTGGGGTGAGAATTAGTGTATTATGTAGGGAAAAGAAGTTTGTATTGCTTTAGTCAGAAGGTGGACAGTTGCTGATTGTTTTCTTCAAGTTGGCTATAATAAGATCTCCCATCCTACATGTTCCTCTAATAGTGTGATGTTGACATCTCCTATTGAGCTTATTGGAATATGCTTTCACCTCTTAAATCTGGATGGGCCTCAAACCTCAAGGTAACCACTAAACAAATAATCAAAGCAAAACCACATATGATAAACAAAGAGAAAACTAGAAGAATCATAAGACAGAACAACCAAACTGAATTGGCAGTCCAAAACAAATGGGACAAGAAACAAAGGAAATGCAAAAGAACCAGAAAATAAGTGACAAAACAGCAACATTAAGCCCTCATATATCAATAATTACCCTAAATGTAAATGGATTGAACTCTCCAATCAAAAGATACAGAGTGGCAGGATGGATTAAAAAGCAAGACCCAACAATATGCTGCCTTCAAGAAACACATCTTAGCACTAAAGACAAGCACAGGCTCAGAGTGAAAGGATGGAAGACAATACTCCAAGCTAATGGCAAACAAAAGAAAGCAGGTGTTGCCATATTCATATCAGACAAAGTAGACTTCAAGATAAAACAGGTTAAGAAAGACAAAGAAGGGAAATATATAATGATAAAAGGGACACTACATCAAGAAGACATATCACTTATAAATATATATGCACCCAACATAGGAGCACCAATGTACATAAAGCAACTATTAACAAACCTAAAAGGAGAAATCAACAACAACACAATAATAGTAGGGGATCTTAACACCCCACTTACAGCAATGGACAGATCATCCTGACAAAAAGTTAATAAAGAAATATTAGACTTAAATGAAAAACTGGACGAGATGGACCTAGTAGACATGTACAGAGTACTCCATCCAAAAACAGCTGACTACACATTCTTCTCAAGCGCGCATGGAACATTCTCTAGGATAGACCATATGTTGGGAAACAAAGCAAGCCTCAATAAATTTAAGAAGATTGAAATCATAACAAGCATCTTTTCAGATCATAAAGCTATGAAACTGGAAATGAACCATGGAAAAAAAACTGGGAAAGTGACAAAAATGTGGAGATTAAACAACATGCTACTGAACAACCAATGGATCATTGATGAAATTAAAGGAGAAATCAAAAACTATCTGGAAACAAACGAAAATGATAACATGCCATATCAAACCATATGGGATGCAGCAAAAGCGGTCCTGAGAGGGAAACTCATAGCGATACAAGCCCACCTTAACAAACAAGAAAAAGCCCTAATAGGCAACCTTAAATTACACCTAACAGAACTAGAAAAAGAAGAACAAACAAAGCCCAAAGCCAGCAGAAGGAGAGAAATAATAAAAATCAGAGCAGAAATAAATGATATTGAGACCAAAAAAACAGTAGAAAGGATTAATGAAACAAAGAGTTGGTTCTTCGAGAAGATAAACAAAATTGACAAACCCTTAGCCAGGCTTATTAAGAAAAAAAGAGAAAGGGCTCAAGTAAATAAAATTAGAAATGAAAGAGGAGAAATTACAACGGATACCACGGAAATACAGAGGATTATAAGAGAATACTATGAGAAATTATATGCCAACAAATTGGACAATCTAGACAAATGGATAAATTCTTAGACTTATACAACCTCCCAAAATTGAACCAAGAAGAAATGGAGAATCTGAATAGACCAATAGCAAGTAAAGAGATTGAAATAGTAATCAAAAACCTCCCAAAAAATAAAAGTCCAGGACCAGATGGCTTCTCCAGTGAATTTTACCAAACATTCAAAGAAGATTTAATACCCATCCTCCTCAAACTGTTCCAAAAAATAGAGGAAGATGGAACACTTCCTAAATCATTCTATGAGGCCAACATCACCCTGATACCAAAACCAGACAAAGACAATACAAAGAAAGAAAATTACAGGCCAATATCGCTGATGAACATTGATGCAAAAATCCTCAACAAAATATTGGCAAACCGAATACAACAATACATTAAAAAGATCATACACCATGATCAAGTGGGATTTATACCAGGGACGCAGGGATGGTTCAACATCCGCAAATCAATCAACGTGATACATCACATCAACAAAACAAAGAATAAAAACCACATGATGATCTCAATAGATGCAGAGAAGGCATTTGACAAGATACAACATCCATTTATGATAAAAACTCTCAATAAAATGGGAATAGAAGGAAAGTACCTCAACATAATAAAGGCCATATATGACAAACCCACAGCCAACATCATACTCAACGGGGAAAGACTGAAAGCCATTCCTCTGAGAACAGGAACGAGGCAGGGTTGCCCACTCTCACCACTCCTGTTCAACATAGTACTGGAGGTTTTGGCCAGAGACATTAGGCAAGAAAAAGGTATAAAAGGAATCCAAATAGGTAACGAAGAAGTGAAACTCTCACTATTTGCAGATGACATGATTGTATATATAGAAAACCCTAAAGAATCTGTTGGAAAACTATTAGAAACAATCAACAACTACAGCAAAGTTGCAGGGTACAAAATCAATCTACAAAAATCAGTTGCATTTCTATATGCTAATAACGAACTAACAGAAAGAGAGCTCAAAAAGATAATACCATTTACAATTGCATCAAAAAGAATAAAATACCTAGGAATAAATCTTACCAAGGAGGTGAAGGACCTATACAATGAGAACTACAAGACATTATTGAGGGAAATCCATGATGACATAAAGAAGTGGAAAGATATCCCATGCACGTGGATTGGAAGAATAAACATAGTTAAAATGTCTATATTACCTAAAGCAATCTACAGATTCAATGCAATCCCAATCAGAATCCCAATGACATTCTTCACAGAAATAGAAAAAGAATACTAAAATTTATATGGGGCAACAAAAGACCCGAATAGCTAAAGAAATCCTAAAGAAAAAGAACAAAGCAGGAGGCATCACAATTCCTGACTTCAAAACATACTACAAAGCAATAGTAATCAAAACAGCATGGTACTGGTACAAAAACAGACACACAGATCAATGGAACAGATTTGAAAGCCCAGAAATAAAACCACACATATACGGACAGCTAATTTTCGACAAAGGTGCTAAGAACATGCAATGGAGAAAGGAAAGTCTCTTCAATAAATGGTGTTGGGAAAACTGGACAGCCACATGCAAAAGAATGAAAGTGGACCTTGTGCTATCGCCATTCACAAAAATTAACTCAAAATGGATCAAAGACCTGAAGGTGAGACTTGAAACTATAAAACTCATAGAAGAAAATATAGGCAACACACTATGTGACATTGGTTTTAAAGGAATCTTTTCGGATGACATGCCTACCCAGACTAGGGAAACTAAAGTAAAAATAAACAAGTGGGACTTTATCAGATTAAAGAGCTTTTATAAGACAAATGAAACCAGAATCAAGATGAACAGACAACCAACCAGCTGGGAGAGAATATTTGCAAAACATACATCTGACAAGGGGTTGATCTCCATAATATATAAAGAACTCACACAACTGAACAACAAAAAATCAAAAAAGCCGATCAAAAAATGGGCAGAGGAAATGAACAGACAATTCTCCAAGGAAGATATACAGATGGCCAATAGGCACATGAAAAGATGCTCAACATAACTAATCATCAGGGAAATGCAAATCAAAACAACTCTAAGATACCACCTCAAGCCTGTTAGAATGGCTATAATCACCAAGACAAAAAACAACAAATGTTGGAGAGGATGTGGAGAAACAGGAACCCTCATACACAGCTGGTGGGAATGCAAATTGGTGCAGCCTCTATGGAAAACGGTATGGAGATTCCTCAAAGAATTAAAAATAGAGATGCCCTATGATCCAGCCCTCCCACTTCTGGGAATCTATCCAACGCACCTGAAATCAACAATCCAAAGAGGCTTATGCACCCCTATGTTCATTGCAGCATTATTCACCATAGCCAAGAAGTGGAAGCAACCTAAATGTCCCTCGACTGACGACTGGATTAAGAAAATGTGGTATATATATACAATGGAATACTACTCAGCCATAAAAAAAGACAAAATCGTCCCATTTGCAACAACATGGATGGGCCTGGAGCGTATTATGTTAAGTGAAATAAGCCAGAAAGAGAAAGACAAACACTGTATGATCTCACTCATATGTGGAATATAAACCAACACATGGACAGAGAAAACTGGACTGTGGTTACCAGGGCAGTGGGGGTGGGGGGTGGGCACAAGGGGTGAAGGGAGTAATATATGTGGTGATGGACAAACAAAAATGTACAACCCAAAATTTCACAATGTTAGAAACCATTAAAACATCAATAAAGGGAAAAAAAAAATCTGGATGGGCCTGTGACTGTGGTAGAAGTAAACCTATGTGTCTTCTGAGTCTATAGGAGGTCATAGAGGGTGAATAACTTCTGTCTGACAGTCTTTGGGAAGTGTAGATAAGCCAAGCAGCTACATGTACGCTAACTGCACAGATGAAGACCCAGACTACATCTGGACTCAATCACCTTTGAAATGACTTTATCTTCAGCCACCATCTGACTGCATTCATGAAATAAATCTTGAGTAGGAACCTTGGTGAGTAAAGGCAACACCTAGATCTATAAAGATAATTGTAAATTGACTGCAGTTTTTCACATGCCAATATGTTGTGGGTGATTTGTTCTGCATCACTTGTAACTAGAATGCCAACTAATAAATATAGAATGAATATGGAATTAGAGAGTAGTCTATCAATGTTAAATGAATCTGGGTAAATTGTGTATGGGTGCTTGTCTAGGAAGAATTCACTATTTTTCCTACTCTGACACTACTAACACATTCACAACACTTCTGTGACCAGATGTGTGGGCTTTTCTCTACACTGACCAATTCTCTGAGACTGTTTGGATGTCCTACAATTCAGTTCTGACATCATCTACCTAGACTAGTGCAGACCCTACAGGTAAAGGCTCAGTGCCATAGGACTGCCCATTGCTTCAGATGCCAATGACAAGTCCCATGTTGTCTCCTGTACTTCTGACAGACTAGTTCCAAAATGGAGTACCTTGACCCCTCACTGGGGTTGATAATTTGCCAGAAGAGATCACTGAACCCAGGGAAACATTTACATATGGTAATTGGTTTATTATATAACAAAGGATGCGATAAAGGCAACAGATGAACAACCAGATGAAGAGATACATAAAGTGATGTCTGGAGGAGTTGGGATGTGCCACTCTCCCGGCATGTGGATGTGTTTACCAACCTGAAAGCTCCCTGAACTCTGTATGTTAGGGTTTTTTTTCTCTATGGGACAACCAACATGTCTCACAAGTCATAATAAACATGTTAAGGATTTCTACACTGGTGTTGGGGTTCCAGACTGGCTCCATGTCCAAGGGTCTGGGACAGATTACATTCTCTATGGCAACAACTTGCAGACTGCAGATGCTGCAACATCCTCCTCTCAGCATGATGACATATTTCTTCTCACAGTGATATAGACCTGAACAAAACTTTTCCATGCCGCTCTGTGTTTCCCTCAAGGCTGCAGATGATAGTAAGAGAAACACTATGTTTTCTTTGTATTTTGATACTTCAATTGATTTTCTTTCTCCTGGTTGAGATTCACTCACAGTGGTCATCTGTTAATAAAATGTATTTTTCCCTATTACTTGAGATGCATAGAATTGATACAATGAGGAATAGAAAAAAATAATATATCCTATCTGCCTTCTCAAGATCCATCTACTCTATATCAGGAATTAGAATAATGAATAGAAAAGTTAATTAGTAAGAGGAGTGGATGTTATTGCCCCAGGCCTTTTGCACTAGGCGTTTTGATCTAGAAGCCAAGAGGTCCAATATCCTAAGGATCAAAGCACTGCAGAAAAACAAGACATTTTTTCTCAAACTTTCTGTTCTTCCTACAGAAAATTTTCATTTCTTGTTCTTCAGTTCTCCATCTTTCATTTTGATTTGTTCTCTTTATTTTTTGTCTTCAGCCAATTCCTCCTTGTCTGACTCAACTTCTCTAACTGGTTTTCAGCCAGGTCGCTCCTCTCTACAACTTTTGGTGTAAGTTGGTGTCCACCAGGCAGACATAACATGGACCCATGTTGGGGAAGTGTGGGACAAATTGAGTATTCAATAAGCACCGCTGACCTACCTTGGATTTATTTTATTATCCTTATATATTAAGGCTCATCTGAATACTCATTCACTAAGGAATCTTTTCTTCTCGTGCACAGATTGGCAATGAAATAGGATCTTTGTACTGCTGGTGGGAATGTAAAATGGTGAAGCAGCTTTGGAATACAGTCTGGCAGTTCTTCAAGTGGTTAAACATACAGTTTCCATATGATTCAGCAATTCCACCTCTAGGTATATATCCAAGAAAAATTAAAACCTATGGGCATACAAAAACTTGTACATTATTGAAACAGCCAATTTGTGGAAACAACTAATCAATGGATAAAAAAAAATGTGGCCCCTTCATATAATGAAATATTATTTGGCCATAAAAAAGAAGAAGTACTGTTATATGCTACAACATGGATGAAATTTGCAAACATTATGCTAAGTGAAATAAGCCAGTCAGATCAGATTGCACGTGGTATGATTCTATTTATATGAAATATCCATAATAAGTAAATCTGTAGAAACAGAAAGGAGGTTAGTTGTTGCCAAGGTCGTGGGAGCATGTGGTACTTTGGGAAAGCTGGAGTAACTGCTAACAGGTACAGGGTTCTTTTTGAAAATGTTCTAAAATTGACCATGGTGATGATTTCATAACTCTGTGAATATACTAAAAACCGTTGAATTGTACAATCTAAATTGACGAATTGTATGGTATGTGAATTATATAACCATAATGCTGGAAGAAAAAGTCTTGGGTTTCAAGAGTGAAGGGACCTTGAGCAAAGAATAACAAGAATATATGAATAGTTGAAACCAAAAGAGATATTTGTGGGCTAGTGTCTGGGCCTTTTTGTTCTGAGATGTGTTTTGTACATTTAAAGATGATCCATTGTTTGAATTATTGAGGAAGAGCTTTGTCCTAAACTGGGGTCACTAGAATTCTCTGTGATGCTCTTTATCTACGGGAAGACATTGGACAACTCCCACCACCTATCTAGCTCAGTCTTACTCATCTCATCTCTATTGGATGGTATAGCAAGGGTGATTTTTAGAAAATCCTCTTGGGATTTTGGTTGTTATTAGGTTTTCTTTGATTTGTTGGAAAAATATTCTGGAGTTTTCAATGTATTTTCAAAAAATTTTTCCTAAATATTTGATGGTTTTGATGCTCTTGTAGATGATATGTTTTGTCATTTTAATTTTCATCATTTGTTGCAGTTATATAGAAATCAAATTATTTTTTGCATATTGACCTTGAATCTAATGATGTGCTATTTCTCTTATTAATTCCAATAGTTTCTCTGTAGGTTATTTTGAATTTCTCTGCACACAATACTTTTTAGTGAAATCCTTAATTTTTTGAGGACTCTCCATACTGTTTTCCATAGTGGCTGCACCAGTTTGCACTCCCACCAGCAGTGTGTGAGAGTTCTCTTCTCTCCACATCCTCTCGAACACTTGTTGTTTCCTGTGTTGTTAATTATAGCCTTTCTGATGGGCCTGAGGTAATATCTCATTGTAGTTTTGATTTGCATTTCCCTGATAGTCAATGATGTTGTACATCTTTTCATGTGCCTGTTAGACATCTGTATATCTTCTTTGGAGAAACGTCTGTTCAGGTCTTTTGCCTATTTTTTAATTGGGTTGTTAGATTTTTGTTGTTGAGATGTATGCATTCTTTATATATTTTGGAGATTAACCCCTTATCTGATGTATTGTTTGCAAATTGAATGGTTAGAGGGGACATCCTTGCCTTGTACCTGATCTTAGTGGGAAATATTTGAGTTTCTCACCATTAAGTATAATGTTAGCTTTAGGTTTTTTGTAGGTATAATTTATCAAGTTGAGGCAGTTCCCTTCCATTTCTGCTTTACTCACAGTTTTATCATGAATGGGTGTTGGGTTTTGTCAAATGCCTTTTCTGCATCAAATGATTTATATTCTTTAGTTGGTTGATGTCATGGGCTATATGAATTGATTTTCAAATAATGAGCCAACCTTGCATACCTGGGATATATCCCACTTAGTCATGTTCTTTGTGTATAACTCTTTTAAAACACTGTTGGATTTGATTTACTAATATTTGTTGAGGATTTTTGCACCTATATTCATAAGAGATATTGGTCTATAGTTTTTTTTTTCTTGTAGTGTCTTTGTCTTTTTTTGATACTAGAGTAAACAGACTTGACAGAATGAATTAGGTAATTTTCCCTCAGTTTCTCAGTTTCTATCTTCTGAAAGAGATTGTAGAGAATTAGTATAATTAAAGAAATTATAATTAAATATTTGGTGGAATTCACCAGTGAACCCATCTGTCCCTGGTGCTTTCTGTTCTAGAAAGTTATTAATTATTGATTCAATTTTTTAATAGTTATAGGCCTACTAATATTGTCTATTTCTTCTTGTGTGAATTTTATCATATTGTGTCTCTTGAGGAATTATTCCATTTCAATGAGGTTATCAAGTTTGTGATATACAGTTTGTCATAGTATTCTTTTATTGTCCTTATTGTTCATGACATCTGTAGTGATGCTCCCTCTTTCATTTCTGATATTAGTTCTTTATGTGTTCTCTCTTTTTTTCAGCCTAGCTAGAAGCTATCAATTTATTTAATCTTTTCAAAAACTAGCTTTATTTTCATCAATTTTCTCTATTGATTTCCTGTTTTCAATATCATTAATTTCTGCTCTAATTCTTCTTAAGTCTGGTCTTCTGCTTAGTTTGGATTTGAGTTGCTCTTCTCTTTCTATTTTAATAAATGGGAATATTAGATTATTAATTTTAGATCTTTTTCCTTTTCTAATGTATTAATTCAGTGCTATAAATTTCCCTCTAAGGACTGCTTTTGCTGCATCCCACAAATTTTGATAGATTGTTTTTCCATTTAGTTTAAAATGTTTTTATGTTTCTCTTGAGATTTCTTTTTTGATCAATCTGTTATTTACATGTCTGTTGTTTAATTTATTTATATTTTGGGATTTTCCAATTATCTTTTTGTTACTGATTTGTAGTTTAATTTTATTGTGATCTGAGAGCAGACATTATGTGATTTCTATTCTTTTAAACTTGTTGAGCTGTGTTTTATGGGCCAGAAGATGGTTTGTTTTGATGAATGCTTCAAACCAACTTGAGAGGAATGTATATTCTGCTGTTTGATAAAGTAGTATACAGATATCAATTATATGCAGTTGATTGATGGTGTTGTTGAGTTCAACTATGTCCTTCCTCATTTTTTGCCTGCTGACCTGTCTATTTCTGATAGAGGGTTGTTGAAATCTTCTACTATAATAAGAGATTCATCCATTTCTCCTTGCATTTCTAACAGTTTTTGCCTCATGTTGTTTGATGTTCTGTTATTAGGCACATACATGTTAAGAACTATTATGTCTTCTTCAGAAATTGACCTCTTTATCCTTATATAATGGCCTTCATTATCGCTTGAAATGTCCTTGAATTCTTCTCTGTCTCAAATGAGTGTAGCTACACCTACTTTCTTTTGATTAGCGTTAGCATGCTATATTTTTCTCCATCCATTTACTTTTAATCTCTATGTGTCTTTATATATGAAGTAGGTTTCTTATAGACAACATATAATTGTTTCTTGTTTTTTGATCAACACTGACAGGCTCTGTATTTTTGTTGTGTTTTTAGACCATTGATTTCAAAGTAATTGTTGATATAGTTTGATTAATATCAACATCATTTTTGTCTTCTATTAGTTTCCCTTTTTATTTGTTACTATTTTTGTTCTTTCCACTTTTTTTCTGACATCTGTGGTATTAATTGAGCATTTTATATTATCCATTTTTTCTCCTTTCTCAGCATATCAGTGACATTCTGGTTTTAACTTTGCTTTAATGGTTGTTCTAGAGTTGCTCTATACATCTACAATTAATCCAAGTCCACTTTCAACCACTTCTCAAATGGTGTGGATTCCTTATAATAACAAAATAATCCTATTTCTCCCTCTTGTCCCTTGTATCATCACTGTTATTCATTTCACATATGTATTTGTATATGTATATCTGTATATACATGATATATACATAAGCATACATAATTGAGTACATTGTTACTATGTTTATTTTGAACAGATTGTTATCTGTTAGATCAATTAAGGATAAGAAAATTAATAGTTTTTATTTTACCTTCACTTATTCTTTCTTTGATGTTTTTCCATTCCTTATGTAAGTGTGAGTTTCTGACCTACGTTATATTCCTTCTCTCTAAATAGCTTCTTTTAACATATTATGCAATGCAGTTCTACTAGCAACAAATTTCGTCAATTTTTGGTTTATGAGAAAGTCTTTATTTCTCCTTCACTTTTGAAAGATAATTTTGCTGGGTAAAGCATTCTAGGTGTGTGGTTTTTCTTTCAAAACTAAATATTTCTCTCTACTCTTTTCTTTTTTACTTGGTTTCTGAGGACAAATTAGATGTAAATCTTATGTTTGTTGCACTATAGCTAAGGCATGGTTTTCCTCTGGCATCTTTCAGGATTTTTTTTTATCTTTGTTTTTCTGTAGTTTTAACACAATTATGCTTGGTGTAGCTTTTTTTTTTTTTTTGGCATTTATCCTGCTTGTTGTTCTCTGAGCTTCCTGGCTCTGTGGTTTGGTATGGAACACTAATTAGCAGAAATTCTAAGGCATAATTTTTTCAAATAGTTCTTCTGTTCCTTTCTCTCTTTCTTCTCCTTCTGATATTCTGATTATGCATAAGTTACACTTTTTTTTTTTAATTATCTCACAATCCTTGGATACTCTGGGCTTTATTTATTCTTTTATTTTTTGGTCTTGGTTCTCTGTGTTTTTTGGTTTTGTAGTTTTCTTTTGAGATATTCTCAAGCTTGGAGATTCTTTCCACAGCTGTTTGCAATCTCCTAATAAGCCTATCAAAGGCATTCTTCCTTTCTGTATAGTGCTCTTGATCTCTAACATTTCTTTTTCATTCATCTTTAGGATTTTCAACTCTATGCTTACATTGTTCATCTGTTCTGATATGCTGCCTCCATTGTCCATTAGAGCTCTTAGCATATTAGTCATAGTTGTTTTACATTCTTGGTCTGATAATTGCAACATCCTTGCCATGTATGGATCTGATGTTTGCTCTGTGTCTTCAAATTGTGTTTCTTTGGCCTTTTGGTATGTCTTGCAATTTTTCTTAAAAGCCAGACATGATGTACTGAGTAAAAGGAACTGCTATAAATAGGCTTCCATTATGTGCTGGTGAAGTATGGGAAGAGGGGAAGTGTTCTATAGTCCTATGATTATGTCTTAGTCTACAGAGAGCCTAAGTCTCTTGACTGTGAACTACACAAGTGTTCCTCAGTTTTTCTTCTCTCCCCTTAGTTGGGACAGGATGGCTAGAGTGGGCTGGAATTGAGTATTCCCTGTTCCCCCAGTGAGTTAGGTTCTGATATTACAACAGAAAATTAGTTTCTTTTTAACTAGTTTCTCCTAAGAGCAGATCTTATTAATAACAGAATGCTTAGTGTATTTCAAAATTGTTCCCCTTTCTCTCCCCTGCTGGAAGCACATAATTTTTCTCTAATATTTACTGAGAGAATCTGGTTGAGCTCCTGGAAGTAAATCTCATAAAATTGTGGAAGTCTGCTTATGACTGGGTACACTGGAGTTTTTAACTCTCAGAGTTCTCCACCCTGATCCTCTAGCAATTTTCAATTATACCCCATGTTTTTCTACCCCAACAGTGAGTCCCATTAAGGTCTTTCATGTGAGTCTCTCCTCAGGTAAGTGTGACTCCTTGTATTCCCTTGTCTGTCTCTCCAATCTTGGAGGCAGTGGTCTGCCCAGAGTCCTCACTTCTCCTATTGATCCTTAGAAGAGTTATTTATTTTTCAGTCTTTTCAGCTTTTACATGTTGTTAAGACAGAGGAGAAACTTCCAAGCTCCTTACATGTAAAACCAGAAACCAGATATCTGTGCCGTCACTTTAAAACAAAATTAATCTATCTATAGATAGATGTGTGGATGCGTAACTATCGTATTACCTTTTGCACAATAATGCTTTGTAATAAGCAGTGTAAAACCTCAGTGGCTAATAACACTAAGCATTTATTTTCCTGTGCACATACATTCATATTAACAATTATTAGGCTGATGAAGGTAGGGTTTGACCCGTGTCATGGGTGGGTTCTGTTTCAGGCCAATGAACAGGAGTCCAGCCTATGGATCGTGTTGATCTGGAGCCAAGGCTGATGGGGCACAACTACACACAGCATGAAATTCTCATTGCAATTTGCAAAATCCGAGAAAATCCCTAATGCAAGCTGTCAGTGTGAATTTAAGTCCAAACATCTGTAACACAACTGCCTGCAAATTGATTTATCCTTTTGCTTTGCTAGTTTCTCAAGTTTATAAAAATCTTTACCTGATTTAATTTTCATGGTATTAGAGCATGTCATTGACAAATAATTATATTTTTCAAGGTTTAATATCTTCAAATTTTTCAAATTTAATTTTGCATTAATTAGAAAATAAAGCAGGTGCATTTTCACTATGCGGTTTTAAATATAAATTTAAAAAATATATATCCTGTTTGGAAAACATGGTCTCTTTAGCTGAAGTAAATGTCCTTAAACATTTTATTCATACATAAGTCCTACACAGATCCTTTGTTATCTTGTCAAAATTCAGAGTCTCATCAGTTGGTACAAAATGAGACCTGCTATTTTGCATTTCTAATTATCTCCCAGTAATGTCAATGATGCTACTGTCCTCTGGACAAATTTTGAGCAGCAAATTAACTGCATATAAAGGAAAAACAGCATTTCATCTATACTTTTTTCATTCCTGAAAAGCTTTTTATTTGTTTTTCAAATGATTTTTATATATTTAATGCAATTTCCTCATTTTTGCTATTTACTCTCTTACTTCATAATTTAAGCACATTGAAGTATATACTGGGGCCATTCCTTAACTGGCAAAATTCTGAAAGTTGGGAAATGAGCCTTCATGTCCATGCTATGTCCTGAATAGCACTGACTCCAACACATGATGTGGCCAGCCTGCTAAGAAGCCTCAGGGTAGTGGATTGTGCTCTGGGAACATGCAAATCATCAGGTGTTGGGTCTGGGTTGGACACAGCCGCAGGTTTGGCTTGTCTCAATAACATAGCAGAGAGTTTCCCAGGTGTCCCAAGTCCAATCAAGGCAGCACAAATTGGCACACAGAGAACATTTTTCTCGCTGGGGACCACAGGAGAGAATCATGTACTGTCCAGTGAGTAGAATGTGTTTTTCTCTCTTCAAGATTCATGACATGCTTCTCTTGCTAACTCTTCATTTATGATAGGGTTTTTTGGGCATGACACAACCCCAAAACCTGAAAGAAATTTTTTAAGCTCCTTACATTAGTTCCCTGTGCATCGTATTAAGGCCAGTCAAGATTTCTCTTGGTTTGAATCCCTGAGCCCCTGGTGTGGAAAATCATCAGCACTACCAGCCATAACTTGATGAGATTTAAGAGAAGAAAAAAACGCAGGGACATGATTTGTAAGGAAGTGCCAGGCTGTGTGTATCTGCCATTGTTAACCTAACATCTTTAACTAAGCAATCTGTCCTCCATTTCTGATTTCTCTATCTCATCATTTCCATGTAGATCAGCCATAGTCATGGATTTTCTCCCTCTACATCTGAAAAGTGTCATCTAACTTTCTAGCTCTGCATGCCATTATACATACATATCCATGCTGCATGTTACCTGAGCTCCTCTGATTATTGCTTGTGCTCATCCCTGCTAAGGAAGCTTCCCTCCAGAAGCCGAGTTCCTCCATAAACCAAGTGGTCATCTATACTCTTGGACCTAGTATGTTCTCTAAACATGTATATATTTCTCCATGATTGTATATCTTCCAGTCCCGAGAGAAGCATGTCATGAACATTTAGGTCATCAGGGTGCAAGCAGGGTAAGAAGACAACCATGCAGGAAGATGAAATTGGAAGACATGCACAGCGTATTGGAGCCCACATAATATGGAAAGATCATCCATGTGAGTTGGAGGGGGAGGCTCAGGATGGAATTTTGAAGCTCAAGTTGGGGGAGGAGGGTGGCCCCACATATGAGTGACCCTGTTTGTCCAGTGCAGATGTCCCAGTTGGTGTAGGATGAGGAAAGCATTCACCTGGGTGGGGGATTTTGGTGCAGTAGTCAAAGCCCAGGCTGGGTGAGGAGGGCAATCATGCAAAGTGTACAAAGTGGTGATGGCTGGGAAAGGGGCATCAGACTTAAGCAATGTATGTGACTATGTGTGTATATGTGTGTGTGGAGTGGTCTTCAAGATGAGTGTAGGTGACTTTGACCACAAGGGATTGGTTTCATCTGTGAGGGGTTGTTGATTAGATAAGTAAATTCAATAAAGATAATTAGAACCAAGATTCTCATTGTTGGTTAAAGGTGTTGCAAATAACGAAAGTGAAATTACTAGAATAAACTATTTTTCAGACTTGCAGTTGCAGATATTAATGTAAACTCATCGTTGCATATAGATATGGATATGAAGATGTGTAAAGATAGATAATTTTCCCTAGACTAAAAACAATGACGTAAAATCTCAATCAGCACCATAGTGCCTAGAACTTGTTTTCTAAATATCATTCTCCTCTAATGAAGACATTTGATGAAACAACTGATTCCAAGTCTAAAACAGGGAAAATATAAGATGGGCCTAGACAATCTTGTGCCAGAAACTAAGGAAGTGCTTTTTGAATTATAGAGTCATAACAAAAGGCAAGAGCATCCAAGTGGAATGGGACCCCCATTGATCAAATCTGGAAAAAGTTGAGTATCAAAATAAATAATGATGGTAACACATTATAACCCATTGAAGAAAACATGAACCATTGAGTCCATACTGATATGATTAGGAATGGGATATTTATAAAATATTTAAAAACTTCTCCAAAAATTCTTACTAATTTCAAAAGGAAAAACAGTAACTGTGAGGTAGAGAATTTTGGCATACACCGCCTTAATCCAGGACTGAAAGTGATCATCAGTAATGGGACAGATTGAAATCCTTCACCACCTGATAGGAGGTCGTGAGAAGAACAGTGTCACTTCTGGATATTCCTGCCAAGGATGCATTAGATGAATCTGATCATGAGAAAGAAACAAAGAAATCCAACTTTAGGGACATTCTACAAAATAATGTGTGCAATCTTCCAAAGAATAAGGTCATGGCATTGAAGAAAAGATTGAAGAACTGTTCCAGACTGATGGAGACTAAAGAGACATGAGCAACAAAAAGCAACATGGGATTCTGGACCAGGTCCTTTTGTTACCAAAGACATTTGGGGCACAGTTGTCAAAACTTGAAATGGACCTGAGGACTAGATAGATTAATGCTGATACCCTGATTTTATGACTGTGTTGGGGTTATGTAGAAGGATCTATTATTTGTTCAAAATACATAGTAAAGGGTCTGGTTATCAGATCTTCAACTTACTCTCAAATGTTTCAGGGAAAAATAACTACTTTATGCTTTATTTGCAATCATTTTAGAATGGCCTGACCTATTATTATGATGATTAAATGAACAAGGTATTTATTGCAGATGCACAAAGAGAATAATACCATGTTTCTTCAAAAGGTATATATCTCACATACAAATCATTGTCCAAAGACCTAGGTCTTTTTCTCTCTTCCTTCCTTCCTTCCTTCCTTCCTCCCTTCTTCCCACCCTCCATCCCTCCCTCTTTCTCCCTCCCTCTCTCCCTCCTTTCCTTCCCTCTTTCCTTCCTTCTCTCTCTCTCTGTCTCTCTGTCTCTCTCTCCCTTACTCTCTATCTCTCTCTTTCTCTCCCTCCCTCCCTCTCTTCTTTCTTTCTTTCTTTTCTTTCTTTTTAACTATCATGAGATATACTTTTTAGTCTTAAAAAATTTAGAAAAACCTTAGGGTTTTATTAAGAATTTGTGAAATAATTAGTCTTGGGTCTTGTTCAGCAAAATTTACCATCAAAGATTAAGAAATCTTAGAGCATTATGACTAGTTACAAAGAAAGATATTTACATTGGAAGACAGCTACTATCATGTTTATTCTGAGAAACACGGCAAAGTAAAATTCGTGATGAAGCTACTGCTGATTTGAACATTTTTATTTATTAGGTCATCAGTTTCCAGTTTACTGCTAGGTTTTAAAGGATGTTCCTATACCAAAGGAAGGGGAGAATGCCTATCTGTTGACTAGGGTTGTCTGCTATTGTTTGGAGCAGGTGAGCTGCTATTAAGACACCAGAAAGCAGAAGGAAGGGTAGGGGCAGAAATTAGTGACTTAATAAGACACCCAGCTCCAGAGGAAGCCAGCCACCAGTTAGAAACCAGTGGAGCAGAAGAGATTTGGGGCTAATTAAAACAACAACAGTATACTCCCCCTTGCTTTAGCCCGGCCCAGTCTCCAACATTTCCAGCATTGGGGGCGGGGACTAGTTCGGATTCAAATTTAAAGCAGGACTCCCCCGCGTGGCTCTGCAGGTGCCTCAACCCAGGTGCATAGGTCCTCTTAGTATACACTGAACTAGTGGAATGCATCTTATTCTTGTTTGGAGAGCTTCGTATTCGACTTTCTCCCCTCCTTGCTTTATTGGTATGAAAGCCTTAATTAGTGATTCCAGACCTGATTATCTATAAATAAATAAGTGAACAAATATCACTGTTTCTTAGTCCAGCTAAATAGAATGGCTTGCCCTGAAACTGGAACCTGGGTTAGGATAAACTTGATAAACCTTGGATCAGACAAGGCCCCCGAGAATTAATTCTCTTTACCTGAGCTCAAGACCAAGACCATATCATATGGAGAATTGCTGTGAGTTGCAGAGAGGACGGGGAGGATGGAAACAAAGCTGGCCCTCCTATTGCTATAACAAGACCAAGGAGTCCTTAAGCCTTCTTGTGGTGGCTGCAAAGAGAGAGAACCTGTGTCTACAACACAGAGAAGGAAAACCCATCTGTGCACAGTGGTCTTGGAGTCATCTGTGTCAATGATGGCTTAGGGACTGACTGTTATATGGTTAAATGTTACTCAATGTCTTTTGATATCTTCGCTATCAAAATGCATTCTAAGTATTTCCACTTAAAGCAGGATTCTTCCTATTTAGGAAATAAAGATAATGTAATTTATGATAAGGAATAGATTATGAAATACATATGAGCACATGTCTAGTTAAAACATATGGACCATTGCTGCTACCAATTTTGCTACTATTATTTTTATTAAAAAGTGTGTGTGGGGGCCAGCCCTGTGGCTTGGTGGTTAAGTGCGCACGCTCTGCCACTGGCGGCCTGGGTTGGGATCCAGGCGTGTACCAAAGCACCGCTTCTCCGGCCATGCTGAGGCCATTTCCCACATACAGCAACTAGAAGGATATGCCACTATAACGTACAATTATCTACTGGGGGCTTTGGGGGGGAAAAAAAAGAAGGATTGGCAATGGATGTTAGCTCAGAGCCAGTCTTCCTCAGCAAAAAGAGGATTAGCACGGATGTTAGCTGAGGGCTGATCTTCCTCACAAAAAAAATAATAAAAAAATAAAATAAAAAGTGTGTGTGTGTGTGTGTGTATGTTATGTTCAAATCCTTCCTGTCTTCTACTCTCATTCTTGAACAAGATCATATTCTGCCTCATGCTTGTGACTAAGGTATAAAAAATGTATTTAGGACCTGCCCATTGGCATAGTAGTTAAGTTCGGGCGCTCTGCTTTATCGGTCGGGGGTTTGCCGGTTTGGAACCTGGTGCTGACAGATGCACCGCTTATAAAGCCATGCTGTGTGGCAGCGTCCCACATAAAGAGGAGGAAGATGGGCAAGGATGTTAGCCCAAGGCCAATCTTCCTCAGCAAAAAGAGGAGGATTGGCAACAGATGTTAGCTCAGGGCTAATCTTCCTCACAAAAAACAAAAAACAAATGAATTTAGACTTCAGGTTAAGGATTTTTAACAGTTTAAAATCAAAATCATTTTTGACAATCTTATGAAATAGTAAACTTTCTCCCCAGAAATTACTGATATATACAGTTTTGACCTACATATTTTTATGGTTCTCCAGGATGAGAACAGATTTATTTTAAACCACAATTATTTTATGTTCCCTGGGACTTGACGTTTTTGGGGTGAAAAATAAAATGGTGATGTTTTTAATTATACTATCGATATATATTGATTAAAACTGGAATGTCTTTTGGCCAACTTTTCAGTTGCAATTAGCAGAAACCTCAATGTACCCTGCAGTAGATAAAAGAGTTCTTAAAGAAAAGACAATTCCAGGGTGGCAGGCTGAAAGAAAGCCTCAATCCATTGGTTCATTTGTATCACTAAGATCCGATTTCTTCCTACCTTTCCACTCCATCCTCCATTGTGTTAGTTTCATAGTGAGGGAAATTTTAGCAAGGATACAACAGATCCGGGGATTGTGTGCTCCTTGATCATATGTGATATCCATTCCTCACATTCCATCAGGTATCTGAGGTCCTCTCCATGTGGTAAAGCTTAGGTGATGACCACCATTTTACAGATCACAGCAGATCATTGCAATCAAGGAGATGGTTGAAAGCCTTCTGTGAAAGGCTAGTCCTCTGTCCTGCATTTCATCTCTGGAATTGGCTTGGACTCAGCATTCCCAAAACCAGTCTACCAAATAGTAAGTGAGAGCTTTGAAAAGGCAAAATAGATGCTTTGGAGGAGAGAACACAAATGAAGAGTCTCTCATCTGGAAAAAGGCCTGAGCTAAGGATTACAGAAGGAAAAGATAAGTAAGAGCTTCAAGGAGGGGTCACCATAAATACGAGGGACTTAGAGGATAAAGGCTCCTTTCTTTCCTTAGCTCAGGGAAACTTCATTGTCCAAGAAAAAAATAGAGAAAGGTAAATCAGAAGAAGGTGATCTTCACTGTAAATAAATATTAAACATGTTAAAAGATGCTCTGCTAAAACTTGGTCCAGCTAATTTTTGTATATAGTGTCAGAGCATTGATTCTAGCTACTGAGCTGTGTGTTGGGTGGTTTCATGCTGTAGAGACATGATGAATTGAAAGTCCACTGTCCATGCTTAAAAGACGATTTAGATATCTGGTAATTAATGAGACTACAACAGACTTTACTTTTCCAGGAAACACAAGGTTTTAACCAATTCATCAATTTGTTCCCTCTTCTTCCAACTCTATTTATGCTGAGGGATGAGAATATACTAAATGGACCTGGATACTCATTGCTCCATTCACACTGAGTAATGGCATTGCTTCTTGGGCTAGATCTCAGAAGGAGTAGGGTAGAAGCAACAGCAGAAAAGTTATTTCTTTGTTTACTGCCTGCCCCTCCCATTAATGAAAATTCTATGAAGTCAAGCGTTCTGAGGGAGTTTTTCAAAATGCCCTATACCTAGGAGATCTTGTGCTACTGTTATTTGTGTAATTCTATAAGTATTTTTGATTTGGAATAAGAGTAAATAAAGAATTGCTCTAGCAGAGCTCAGGAGATAAAGATATTTCACCTATTACCCCCAGGAGGAGCTGTGACACCTTAGATCAGTCCGTGACAAAGAAATTTGAGAGGACTTAAACTGATATTTGAGAAACTGGTTGATCAAGAGATCAGTGACAAGGGTGGTTTATAACATGTGGTGGTTCAT
Source organism: Ceratotherium simum simum (assembly GCF_057802395.1). NCBI lineage: Eukaryota > Metazoa > Chordata > Mammalia > Perissodactyla > Rhinocerotidae > Ceratotherium > Ceratotherium simum. Next base: position 113,406 of record NC_141910.1, on the reverse strand, counting down.
TTCCTGAGATAGTGTTTACGTTGAAGAAAATATCAGAAGTCTGGTTTAGATGTATTAAGATGCTTATAAGATGTCCATGAAGATCATCAAATATGCATTTAAAATTCAAAAGAGAATCTGAGAAAGAGATATAACTTTGTGTACAATGTTCTCATTCTGTGCAGTGACATGAATATATTTCATGTACTGACACCATATTTATATATTTCAGATAAGTTCTGCATACATACTCAAAATTACATTTATTCTATTATGAATTATGTTTTCAAGTTGACTTCAGCCCATTACAAAGAGTAGAGTTGATATTAAAACATTTTACATTTGAGAATTTTGCTGAACTGTATTGAAAATCTTGGCTTTAAGTTGATTTCTGAGTTTCTTGTAGGCATACAATCACAGTTCCTGGGTAATGATAATCTTGTCTCCTTCTTTCCATTATTTCTCTTCACAACTCACTGAACAGGTACTTTTGCTTTCATACTCTCTGATGCTTTGCACAGGCAACACTGGTAGTAGGCCGACTGCTCAGAACTCTATTAATGGGGTTCCCTGCAGATGGGGCCTGAGTGTCAGACGGGCAAGCAGCAGCAAGATGGTGCCACAGCCACAATTCCGCCTCCTACTGGTGCTCTGGGTCTCAGGTGAGGAGTTTAGAGGAGAAATATCTTTATAAAATTGGAAAATGATTTTTACATGTGGAATGAAACATCTAAAACAGTCTAATTATATGATAAATAACAAAAAATACATTTCTCAGATATATATTTTAATATATTTTTGATACAGTGTATGGTCACTGTCTATTTGTGATTGTAGGTGTCTGTGGGGACATTGTGATGACCCAGTCTCCAGGAACCCTGGCTGTGTCTGTAGGAGACACGGTCACCATCAACTGCAAGTCCAGCCAGAGTCTTTTATCCAGCGCCAACCAGAAGCACCTCTTAGTCTGGCACCAGCAGAAACCAGGACAGGCTGCTAAGCTGCTCATCTACTATGCATCCACCAGGGACACAGGGGTCCCTGACCGATTCAGTGGCGGTGGGTCTGGAACAGATTTCACTCTCACCATCAGCAGCCTCCAGGCTGAAGATGTGGCAGTTTATTACTGTCAGCAGCATTATATCTCTCCTCCCACAGTGCTTCAGGCTCAAACACAAACCTCCTCCCCAGAACCCTGGGTCAGTGAGTCTTTGCTGCACCAGCTGCTTCTTTCCTGCACCTGTTTATCCTTTTGCTGTATGTGACGCCACATTTTCTGTCTTAATTGTGGAAGAATATGCAAGTTTCAAGGGAAGATTGAGTAGATCATCTTGTTCTGTGTCTCTTGCATAAGGATGTGTCACCCTATGAAGACTCTGTAATGACCCACCATGGATCCTCTCTACATAGTTCAAGATTTTTCGCATCACCTCAATCTGTGTTGTCTATACAGATGGGTTCATATTAACTGAGCCAATCATGACTTCAACTACATCTTGTGGAGAAGGAACCAGTGTACTTCACACGCTCATGGGTCAACTATCTCTGACCTGACGACACTGAACTTTCCCGTTTTATTCCTTTGTTGTATCCCCCTGTTTTTATCACTCTTTTATCTTGGGAGCTTCCTAAGGTTCAACGCTCAGTATCTTATTTGCAATCGCTTCTCCATCAGAACTTAGTCTGATTCTCTGTCATTCACTTCCCAGATGCTGTCCGGATCAGTGTGTCCTGGTCTGACTTTCTGCATTTTCACCTCATGGACTTTGTTCCAGACTGGATTCTTTCCTCTGTTCCATTCCTCTTGGGCATATCTATTTTCCAAATGTCATTCTCATATTCCACCTTCTCCTTGTAGCCTTTTTCTACAAGTACAGCCCATGATGTTTCCAGCAGCCAGCGCTGTTAACTCTGTAAATGTTTGCAGCCATCTCCCTGACTTTGGTCTATCAGTGATAGGTCACCTACTGTCTTTGAAATTGAAATCCATTGGACAGTTTTCCATCCTTATCTTGACAGAGCTCACTTTCTTATTTGCACACTTATAATCACTATACTTATTGTGTGTGTACCACGTTAGGCTACTCTTATAAGTAAGCGACAAGCGGTAAAACATTTAGCAGGCAACATTGTGATTCTTGTGCCTTTGGGGACTGTGGTGAAAAAGTGGTCTCTATATACATGTTTGGTAACTCATACTTCAAATAATAGAAGAATTATTTGAGGTGTAAAAATGGTGATTTCGACATCTCAATTCTGGGAAGCTCATCTATAAGACCAGTCTACATCTGGAGAGTAGACATTTTTCAAAAGACTCTCATGATTCTGAAGTTCAGCCAGGCTTGAGAAATACTAGTTACTAATAAAGAATGTTAGTTTTGAAAGAAGACGGATACGAGGTCAGGCAAGTTTTCCAGATTTGTTGCTGGTGAAAACACAAAATCAAATTATTTTCTGTGCCTCACTTTACTTACATATGAAAAAGTGTATAATACACCATTTCTCAGATGATGAAAGTGATTAAATGAGATACCATACAAACATAGTTTTTAAAAACTCCCTGCCAGATGGGACGGAGTCAAGATGGTGGAGTATGCAGACTCTGAACACACCTCCTTCTACGGAGACAGCCAATTTACAACTACTCGTGGAAAAATTACCCCTGAGACAGAACTGAAAACTGGATAAGAGGGACTCCTGAAACAAGGGACAATCCTGATTGAGGTGGAAGAGGCAGAGGCTCCCTTCTCGAGACAAAAAACGCCGCCTTCATAAACAGCCAGCTTCGCAGCCGCCCAGGAGCAGCCCACAGGTACAGAGCCTCCCTGGAGGCGTGAGGCCCTGAGCTGGGGAGCACCCCAGCTGTGGGCATTTTGTGGACCCAGCACAATCCAGATGAGTGGCGTAATATCTGACTTTGCCTGCTACTAAAACATTGGGGAATTCCCCCAGAAAACCTGGTTCACAAAGAAACTAAACTGGCTCTTAAAAGCCCTGCGCACAAACTCACCTGTTTCAGAAAGCATCCTAAAATCACCAGAAAGAAAGGTGCATAGTGCTTTGGTGAAAAGAGACTCACCTGATAGGCCCTGAGTGCATCTCGGTGAGAGATGAGACCTCTCCAGGGACTGGGACATTGGCGGCGGCCATTGTTGTGGCCTGGTGTGGGCGTGCTGACACAGACGCCATTGGAGTTCTCCCTGAGGCCTGCTAGCCCAGGTCTGCCCCACCCACTAGAGCACCGATTTAATCCAGCTCAGCCAGGGCGGGCAGCCCACACTAGAGACTGGCCCCACCCAGCAACTAGCCCTCAGGAAACTTGTGGGCCTGCATAGATTGGTGACTGGATTCTCTGCAGCCTGGCAACTGAGCCGACTTCAGTGGGGCAGGGCATGCACAAGGAGTGGGTGGAGAGTGTGGGGCAGTGGAGGAGTGTGTGGGGCTCCTGCCGTGGATAGATTGGGTCGTCATCAGGAGGTCGGGGGACACACACAGGGCAGGACTGTGTTGACTGTGTGTGTGGACCTGTGGGTGGCAGGGCTGGTCAGCTGCAGAAGACTTGTGCTTCACAAAGATCCACATGGGGGTTTGCCCCACCTTCCCAAGTCTGAAACAAGTGGGTGCTCCTGTGCCTGAGGCCAGCCCCACACAGCTACAATCCTCAGAGAGCTGATAAGAGACCTAAAGGCTGGAGGCTCATAGCAATTGTAAGGTCCTGAGCCTAACAACCTGCCACGCTGGGGGCCTACTCACTTAAAAGAAATACTGCAACACAAATGTAGTATTAGATCTTTCAGCCAACTGTGCTGGGGCTCCCTACACCTGATAAAGAGACTGAAGGGCCCACAACAACTACAAACAGCTGAGCATTACAACAGCTGAACAGGAGCATAACTCAGCCTACCTGGGCACACACAAGGAGAGCAAACAGACCACAACAGAAGGACACACATAGCCCACATAGGGGTCACCCCTGGAACATTGAGAATTGAAGGAAGCACACTGCAAGACCCCTAAGGCATCACTTATATAAGGTCACCTATCCAAGAGCAGGAGACGTAGCTGACCTACCTAATATGTAGACACAAGCACAGGGAAAGAGGCAAAATGAGGAAGCAAAGGAATACATTCCAAGTAAGGGAACAGGACAAAACCCCAGAAAAGGAACTAAGTGAAACAGAAATGAGCAACCTACCCAACAGACAGTTCAAACAAAGAGTGTTAAGGATGCTCACTGATCTGGGGAGAAAGCAGGTGATCTCAGTGAGAGTGTCAACAAAGAAATGGAAGATATAAAAAAGAACCAATCAGAAATGAAGAATATGATACTGGAAATGAAAAATTCGCTAGAGGGAATCAAAAGCAGAGTAGAGGATACAGAAGAATGGATCTGTAAGCTGGACAAAAGACTAGAAGAAATTACCCAAGCTGAACAGGTAAAAGAGAAAAGAATTAAAAAGAGTGAGGACAGTCTAAGGGACCTCTGGGACAACAGCAAGCGCACTAACATCCATGTTATAGGTGTCCTGGAAGGAGAAGAGCGAGACAAAGGGGCAGAGAATATATTTCAAGAAATAATAGATGAAAACTGCCCTAACCTAAGGAAGGAAGCAGACATCCAGGTACAGGAAGCACAGAGAGCCCCAAACAAGATAAACCCGAAGAGGCCCACACCAAGACACATCATAACCAAAATGTCCAGAATTAAAGATAAAGAGAGAATCCTAAAAGCTGCCAGAGAAAGACAAGTTACATACAAAGGATAGCCATGAGGCTATCAGCTGACTTCTTAGCAGAAACCTTACAGGCTAGAAGAGAGTGGCTTGATATATTAAAGTGCTAAAAGGAAAAAACTTACAGCCAAGAATACTCTACTCAGCAAGATTATCACTCAAAATGGAAGGAGAGATCAAAAATTTCCCAGACAAGCAAAAATTAAAGGAGTCTGTCATCAAGAAACTGGTGCTACAAGAAATGTTAAAGGGACTGATTTAAGGGGAAAAGAGAAAACCACAAATGGGAAAATTTTCTATCCATGATAAGAGGGTAATGGATACAAATGCACAAAAAAGAGGTTAGATATATCAAAAACATAAAAGGAGGGAGGAGGGGAGTTAAAGAGTAGAGCTTTCAGACAGAGATCAAACTAAAGAGACTATCAATTCTGTATAGAAGGAGAAAGGAATAGAGTAGGTCTACTAAAACACTGAGAAAAAAAGTAAAAAAATGGCAGTAAGTACATACTTATCAATAGATACTTTAAACATCAATGGACTAAATGCTGCAATTAAAAGGCATAGGGTGGCTGATTGGATAAAACAACAAGACCCATATATATACTGCATACAAGAGACACACTTCAGACCTAAAAACACTCACAAACTGAAAGTGAAGGGATGGAAAAAGATACTCCATGCAAATGGCAATGAAAAGAAACCTGGGGTTGCAGTACTTATATAAGACAAAATAGACTTTAAAACAAAAACGGTAAAAAGAGACAAAGAAGGACATTACATAATGATCAAGGGAACAATCCAACAAGAGGATATAACACTTGTAAATATGTACACACCCAATGTAGGTGCACCTAAATATATAAAGCAATTATTAACAGACATAAAAAGAGAAATAGACAGTAACATAATAATAGTAGGGGACTTTAACATTCCACTTACACCAATGGATAGATCATCCAAACAGAAGATCAATAAGGAAAGATTGGCCTTAAATGACACACTAGAACAGATGGACCTAGTAGATATACACAGAGCATTCCATCCAAAAACCGAAGAATACACCTTTTTTTCAAATGCACATGGAGTCAAGGGTCACACAAGCGGGCCTTGCCAGGTGGCCAGGAGGCGTGAAGCGGGGCTGGCGCCGGCGGCGAAGACCTGTCTGGGTCCCCGGCTGGGCTGCCCAGGACAGGGGCGAGGGCTTTGGATGGCGGCTGTGTGCTCGCGGAGCCGGCAGGAGGCGGGGGAGGCCCGGGGCGTGCCCATGGGCCGATTTCACCTGCTGCCTGTGGCCATGGATTCACACTGCTGTCCTCTAAAACCAAGGAAGGGACCGAAGTTTGGAGAATGGGACTCAACAGAGATTCTCATCTTGGATTTCTCAGGAGCCGGCAAGAGACAAGTGAGACTCTCCCCTTGGCTTTCTCTGCTGTGATTGTCTGAGGAAGCTCCCTCTGACTTTCAAGAATCTGATGACATAAACCAAACCATAACAACAACAAGGTTGGAGTCTTGAAAGGCATATTGTTTGAAACCATCTGGGCTAGATTATTTTTCAGCCTGTTTGGTAAAGGTCATTTGCTGATAAGTAAGGATGTTGTTTTTTGGCCCCAAAGTGATGACCTTTCTTTCCTAGCTTGAGATAGCCTGACACACTTTACAGTGCCTAGAATGTGGTCTGGGGAAAAAATTCAATGAAAGCCTTAAGATGGAGGCTTTATTCCAATTATTTGAAACTGGATTATAAAAATGTTAGAAATTATTTATGATATTTTAACAAATAGACATTAGCCAATGAATATTATAAGGACCATAAGAAACATTTTTTAAAATAAAGTGGAATTACCCAGAAAAAAAAAAATTCAAATGCACATGGAACCTTCTCCAGGATTGATCACATATTAGGCCACAAAACGAGTCTCCATAAATTAAAGAAGACTGAAATAATACCAAGCATCTTTTCTGACCACAACGGTATGAAACTAGAAATCAACTATAGGAAGAAAATCAAAAAGGCCACAGATACGTGGAGATTAAACAAAATGCTACTGAACAACGACTGGGTCAACGAAGAAATCAAAGGAGAAATCAAAAAATACCTGGAGACAAATGAAAATGAAAATACAACATGCCAGAATTTATGGGATGCAACAAAAGCGGTTCTAAGAGGGAAGTTTATAGTGATACAGGCCTATCTCAACAAACAAGAAAAATCTCAAATAAACAATCTAACAATACACCTAAAGAAATTGGAAAAAGAAGAACAAACAAAGCCCAAAATCAGTAGAAGAAGGGAAATAATAAAAATCAGAGCAGAAATAAATGAAGTGGAGACTAAAATAAAAAAAAATAGGGTTGGCCCCGTGGCTTAGTGGTTAAGTGCGCGCGCTCCGCTGCTGGCAGCCCGGGTTTGGATCCCGGGCGCGCACCGACGCACCGCTTGTCCAGCCATGCTGAGGCCGCGTCCCACATACAGCAACTAGAAGGATGTGCAGCTATGACATACAACTATCTACTGGGGCTTTGGGGGAAAAATAAATAAATAAAATTTAAAAAAAAAATAGAAAAAATTAATAAAATCAAGAGCTGGTTCTTCTAAAAGATCAACAAAATTGACAAACCTTTAGCTAGACTCATGAAAAAAAGAGAGAAGGCACAAATAAGTAAAATCAGAAATGAAAGAGGAGAAATTACAACAGACACCTCAGAAATACAAAAGATTATAAGAGAATACTATGAAAAGCTATATGCCAACCAATTTGACAATCTGGAAGAAATGGATAAATTCTCAGAATCATACAACCTTCCAAAACTGGATCAAGAAGAAGTAGAGAATTTGAATAGACCAATCACCAGGAAGGAGATTGAAACAGTAATCAAAAACCTCCCCAAAAATAAAAGTCCAGGAGGAGACGGCTTCCCTGGTGAATTCTACAAAACATTCAAAGAAGATTTAATACCTATCCTTCTCAAACTTTTCCAAAAAATTGAGGAGGAGGGGAAGCTCCCTAACTCATTCTACGGAGCTGACATTACCCTGATACCAAAACCAGACAAGGACAACACAAAAAAAGAAAATTACAGGCCAATATCACTGATGAACATAGATGCAAAAATCCTCAACAAAATACTAGCAAATCGCATACAACAATACGTTAAAAAGATTATACACCATGATCTAGTGGGATTTATTCCAGGTCTGCAGGGATGGTTCAACATTCGCAAATCAATCAACGTAATACACACATTAATAAAATGAAGAATAAAAATCACATGATCATCTCAATAGATGCAGAGAAAGCACTTGACAAGATACAGCATCCATTTATGATAAAAACTCTGAATAAAATGGGTATAGAAGGAAAGTACCTCAACATAATAAAGACCATATATGAGAAACCCACAGGTAATATCATCCTCAATGGTGAAAAACTGAAATCTATCCCTCTAAGAACAGGAACCAGACAAGGATGCCCGCTCTCACCACTCCTATTTAACATAGTACTGGAAGTCCTAGCCAGAGCAATCAGGCAAGAAAAAGAAATAAAAGGGATCCAAATTGGAAAGGAAGAAGTGAAACTGTCACTATTTGCAGATGACATGATTTTATATATAGAAAACCCTACAGAATCCACCAGAAAACTTTTAGAAGTAATAAACGAATATGGTAAAGTTGCAGGATACAAAATCAACATACAAAAATCAGTTGCATTTCTATACACTAACAACAAAGTAGCAGAAAGAGAAATTAAGAATACAATCCCATTTACAATGGCAGCAAAAAGAATAAAATACCTAGGAATAAACTTAACCAAAGAGGTGAAAGATTTGTACACCGAAAACTATAAAACATTGCTGAAATAAATTGAAGAAGACACAAAGAAATGGAAAGATATTCCATGCACTTGGATTCGAAGAATTAACATAGTTAAGATGTCCATACTTCCTAAAGCAATCTATAGATTCAATGCAATCCCTATCAAAGTTCCAACAACATTTTTCACAGAAATAGAACAAAGAATCCTAAAATTTATGTGGAACAACAAAAGACCCTGAATCGCTAAGGGAATCCTGAGAAAAAAGAACAAAGCTGGAGGTATCACACTCCCTGATTTCAAAATATACTACAAAGCTATAGTAACCAAAACAGCCTGGTACTGGCGCAAAAACAGACACACAGATCAATGGAATAGAATCAAAAGCCCAGAAATAAACCCACACATCTATGGACAGCTAATCTTTGACAAATGAGCCAAGAACATACAATGGAGAAAAGAAAGTCTCTTCAACAAACGGTGTTGGGAAAACTGGATAGCCATATGCAAAAAAATGAGAGTAGACCCTTACCTTACACCATACACAAAAATTAACTCCAAATGGATTAAAGACTTGAATGTAAGACCTGAAACTATGAAACTTCTAGAAGAAAACATAGGCATTACGCTCTTTGACATCAGTCTTAGCAACATATTTTCAAGCACCATGTCTGACCGGGCAAGAGAAACAATAGAAAAAATAAACAAATAGGACTACATTAAACTAAAAAGCTTCTGCACAGCAAAGGAAACCATCAACAAAACGAAAAGACAACCTAACAATTGGGAGAAGACATTTGTAAACCATACATCTGATAAGGGCTTAATCTCCAAAATATATAAAGAACTCACGCATCTCAACAACAAAAAAACTAACAACCCAATTAAAAAATGTGCGAAAGACCTGAACAGACATTTCTCCAAGAAGATATACAGATGGCCAACAGACACATGAAAAGATGTTCAAAATCACTAACTATCAGGGAAATGCAAATCAAAACTACAATGAGATATCACCTCACGCCCGTCAGAATGGCTATAATTAACAAGACAGTAAACAGCATGTGTTCGAGAGGATGTGGAGAGAAGGGAACTCTCATACACTGCTGGTGGGAGTGCAAACTGGTGCAGCCACTATGGAAAACAGTATGGAGGTTCCTCAAAAAATCAAGGATAGAACTACCATATGATCCAGCTATTCCACTGCTGGGTATTTATCCAAAGAACTGAAAACACGAATGCATAAAGATACCGGCACCCCTGTGTTCATTGCAGTGTTATTCACAATAGCCAAGACTTGGAAGCAACCTAAGTGCCCATCAAGGGATGAATGGATAAAGAAGATGTGGTATATATACACAATGGAATATTACTTAGTCATAAGAAATGATGAAATCCAGCCATTTGTGACAACATGGATGGACATTGAGAGTATTATGCAAAATGAAATAAGTCAGAGGGAGAAGGTCAAATACCATATGATTTCCTTCATTAAGTAGTAGATAATATCAACAATAAACGAACACATAGAGACAGAGATTGGATTGATGGTTACCAGAGGGGAAGGGAGGAGAAAGGAGGGTGAAAGGGATAATTTGGCACATGTGTGTGGTGATGGGTTGTAATTAGTATTTGGGTGGTGAACATGATGTAATCTATGCAGAAATAGAAGTATAATGATGTACATCTGAAATTTATACAATGTTATAAACCAATGTTACTACAATAAACAAACAAACAAAAAATCAACTGTCAAGGCAAGAAAAAAAAAGAAATGTGAATGACCAGGGCTCTTACCCTTCAGAGTTTCCCGGATATGTAAACCACAAAACAGCAATTTCAAAAAGGCCACAATAGAGCTATTACCAGTGACTATAGGAGCCCAGAAGATGAAGCTCTGACCCTGCCTATAGAGTTCGGTCAAGAAGATAAAGGATGGAAAGAGGAAAACACAGTGCATAGAATGTCAGAGTGTATATTTGCACTTCTGTGTATTTATAGTATCTTGTATTAAAATGTCACAAGTAAGTCACTAGGCATATAATATCAGTATATCGGTAAATTTTAATGTACTTTTTTTAGTCACACATTAACTGGTGAGATGCAATAATCTTAAGTGGACATTACGATGAAAAATCCTTGTGTGAATGAACACTGAAAAGAAAAATAGTATAAAATATATATATATAAAATATGAAGAGATGATATATGATGAGACATGATATGAAGAGAGGAACCTCCAATATTCAAAACCCACAAATCACTTTGGAACCAGTAGTTGAGGAAAGTATATCTGATCCAAAATAATTTTTAAGAGTATGTCCTTTTTTTTCTGTAAAATCATGTGGGGCCCATTGTTTCCTTTCGTTTTACTTATTGTGTTTGTAATCTCTGGAACATAGCATAATGAAGAATGCCAGATGTCAGAGCAATATGAAAAAAATGGCCTACCATTGTTCAATGTTTATTAATACAAAAACAATAATTCACATGATGTTGTCGAAAAAAAAAAAAAACTCCCTGCCAATTCACGAAGATTTAGTAAATACTCATCAAGATTTAGTCCCCTTTATGTGCTTATCAATGTTCTACATTTGCAACTCTTTTTCTGTGGTTTATGATGTAATTTATTCTACTTTATTTTTCTACCTCCGTAACTGCTACTTTTTCTTCTTTAATCTGTTAAATATAGTGAAGTATATTGACGGATTTTCAAATACTAAACCACCCTTGAATTCTCAAGATAAACCGCATTTGGTCATGATGAATTATTGTATTTTATGTATTGATGGATTCTATTTGCTACTACTACATTAAGAATTTTTGCACCTATTCTTATGGGGGATATAGTTTATAGTTTTCTTTTCTCCCCAAATCTTTGTCTGGTGTTAATATCAGAGTAATGTTTCCCTTATCAAATAAGTTGTGAAATGTTTCTGCCTTTTCTATGTTCTGGAAGAGTTTGTGAAGTGTTGGTATATTTACTTGCTAAATTTTTGGTAAAATTTACCTGTGAAAACATTTAGGCCTGGAGTTTTGCTTTTTCTTTCCTTCTTCAAGATTTTAAACTGTCAATTCAATCTCTTCAATTGGTATAGGACAATTTGGGTTATCTATTTCTTCTTGAGTTCAAGTTGGTAATTTGTCTCTTTTTATTTTTTTTCAAATTTATCGAAATATAATTGACATGTAATATTGTGTAAGTTTAAGGTGAACAATGTGACAATTTGACATACGTATGTCTTGCAAAATTTTTACCACAGTAAGGTTAGTTAATACATCCTTAACCTCACACAATTTACCATTTTGTTGCTGTTGTTGTTATGGTGAGAACATTAAAGGTTTACTGTCATAGCAACTTTCAAGTACAATACATTATTGTTAACTATAGTCACCATGCTGTACATTAGATGCCCCGAAATAACTCATCATGTCCCTGAAAATCTGTACCCATTGACCAAAATCTCCTCATTTTCCCATCTCTTGGACCATGGCAACCACTATTCTAGTCTAGGTCTCTGTGAAGTTGATATTTTTAGATTCCACATATATGTGAGATCATACAGTATTTGTCTTTCTCTGACTTATTTCACTTAGCATAAGGCCCTCAAGATCCATCCATGTTGTCACAAATGATAGGATTTCCTACTAGTCTATGGTCGGAAAATATTCGTATTTTAAAAATCTGATTGTTTGTTTGCTATTGAGTTCTATGAGTACCTTATTCATTTTGAATATTAACCCTTTATCAGATAGATGGTTTGCAAATATTTTCCTCCAATCCATATGTTGCCTTTTCATCTTGCTGATTGTTCTTTTTTGTGTGGGGAAGATCAGCCCTGAGCTAACATCCATGCCAATTCTCCTCTTTTTGCTGAGGAAGACTGGCCCTGGGCTAACATCTGTGCCCATCTTCCTCCACTTTATATGGGACACCGCCACAACATGGCTTGACAAGCAGTGTGTCTGTGTACGCCTGGGATCTGCACTGGGGCCGCCAGCAGCGGAGCATGTGCACTTAACCACTACGCCATGGGGTCAGCCCCTGCTGATTGTTTCTTTTGCTGTGCAGAGGTTTCTTAGTTTGATGTAGTCCTACTAGTATATTTTTGCTTTCGTTTCCCACACTTTTGATGTCATCCCCAAAAAGTCTTTGCCAAGACCAATGTCAAGATGTTTTTCCCTGCGTTCTCTTTTAGTAGTTTTACAGTTTTGGGTCTTACAATTAAGTCTTTAATCCACTTTGTGTTCATTTTTGTAAGTGTAAGATAGGGGTCCTATTTCATTTTTCTGCATGTGGTTGCACACTTTTCCTAGCACCATTTGTTGAAGATCCTATCCTTTCGTCATTGAGTATTCTTGGCTCCCTGGTCAAATATTAGTTGACTGTATATGTATCAGTTTATTTCTGGGTTCTTGATTCTGTTCTATTAGTCTATATATTTATTTTTATACCAGTATCGTACTGTTTTAATTACTGTAGATGTGAAATAAAGTTTGAAATCAGGAATTGTGATGCATCCAGCTTTGTTCTTTCTTAGGATTGCTTTAGCTATTCAGAATCTTTTGTGGTTTCATATGAATTTTTAGGATTGTTTTTCCTATTAATGTGAAAAATGTCCTTGGAATTTTGATACAGCATGCATTCAATTTATAGATGGCTTTGCTTAATATGGACATTTTAACAATATTAATGCTTCTGATCCATCAAGATGGGGTACATTTTCATCTATATGTGTGTTTCTCAATTTCTTATGTCACTATCTTATAATAATCAGTGTACAGATCTTTTACTTCCTTAAAACTTTTCCTGATGATTTTTTTGATGCTATTGTAAATAGGATTGTTTTTGTTATTTCTTTTTCAGGTAGTTTGTTGTTAGTGTATAGAAATCCAACTGGTTTTTATGTTGATTTTGTATCCTGCAACTTGAATGATTTTTTTAATAGTTCTAATAGTTTTTTCATGGAGTCCTTAGGGTTTTCTATGTATGAGATCATATCATCTACAAACAGAGACAGTTGTACTTCTTCCTTTCTAATTTGGATGTCTTTTATTTCTTTGTCTTGTTTAATTTCTCTGGCTAGGATTTCCAGTATTACGTTCAATAAGAATGGTGCAAGTGGACATCCTTGTCTTGTTCTTGAATTTAGTGGGAAAGCTTTCAATAAGGATGATATTGCTGTGGATTTGTCATATGTGTCTTTACTATGTTGAGGTACCTCCTTCTTTAGCCAGCCCTGGTGGTCTAGTGGTTGAGTTTGGTGCTCTCACTGACACAGCCTGAGTTCTTTTTCTAGTTAGGGAACCACACCATCCCCTTGTTGGTTGTCATACTGGGGTGGCTGCATGTTGCTATGATGCTAGAAGCTATACTAATAGTATTTCAAATACCCATGATAAACAGGTTTCAGCGGAGCTTCCAAACTAAGTCAGACTAGGAAGAAGGACATGGTCACCCACTGCTGAAAAGATTGGCCATGGAAAACCTATGAATAGCAGCAGAGCATTGTCTGCTATAGCACTGGAAATTGAGAGAATGGCACAAAAAGATGGAGCAAGGTTCCGCTCTATTATACACAGGGTTGCTAAGAGTCAAATTCACTCAACATTTCTTTTATACTCATTTTTTTGAGAGTTTTTATCATGAAAGGATGTTGAATTTTGTCAAATGTTTTGTCTGCATCTATTGAGATGATTATATAATTTTTATCTTTAATTTTGTTAATGTGGTGTTCCACATTTATTGATTTGTGTATGATGAACCATCATCATATTCTAAGGATAAATCTGTGTGACCATAGTGTATGATCCTTTTAATGTACTGTTGAATTTGGTTTGCTAGTATTATGTTGTGAATTTTTGCATCTATATATATCAGGGATATCGGCCTTCATTTTTCTTTTCTTGTAGTGTGTTTCTCTGGGCTTGGTATCAGGGTAATGCTGGCCTCATAAAATGAGTTTGGGAGTGTTTTCTCCTCTTCAATTTTTTGGAAGAGTTTGAGAAGAATCGGTATTATTTTTTCTGTAAATGTTTGGTAGAAATCATCCTTGAAACCATTGGGTCCTGGGTTTTTCTTTGTTGGGTGGTTTTTGTTTACTGCTTCAATTTCTTCACACATTATTTGTCTGTTCAAATTTTCTATTTCTTCATGATTCAATGTTTATAGGTTGTATGTTTCTAGGAATTTATCCATTTCTTCTAGGTTACCCAATTTGTTGGTGTATAATTCTGTATAGTAGTCTCTTATGATCCTTTGTAATTCTGTTGTATCACTTGTAATATCTGCTCTTCCATTTATGATTTTACTTATTTGAGTCTTCCCTCTATTTTCTTGGTTAATTTAGCTAAGGGTTTTTGAATTTTGTTTATTTTTTCAAAAGAAGCAACTCTTAGTTTTGTTGATCTTTTCTATTGTCTTTCTAGTCTCTATTTGACTTATATCCACTCTGATCTTTGTTATTTCCTTCCACCTGCTAACTTTGTGCTTAGTCTGTCCTTCTTTTCTAGTTTGTTGAGGTGGAAAATTTGGTTGCTTATTCGTGATCTTCTTTTTTTAATATAGGCATTTATCACTATAAACTTCTCTCAGCACTGCTTTCGCTATATCTCATAAGTTTTGATGTTATGCTTGAATTTTAATTTGTTTCAAAATATTTTTTGATTTCTCTTTTGATTTATTCTTTGATTCATTGGTTGTTTTTTAATTTCCACAAATTTATGAATTTTCCAGTTTTCCTCCTTTATTAACTTCCAATTTTATACCATTGTAGTCAGATAAGATACTTGGTATGATTTTAATCTTTTACATTTTCTGAGGCTTATTTTGTGACTTAACGTATCATCTATGCTGGAAAATGTTCTGTGTGCACTTGAGAGGAATGTTTATTCTACTGCCGTTGGGTGGAATGTTCTGTATATGTTTGTTAGGTCCATTTGATCTAAGGTATACTTCAAGTCCAGTGTTTCCTTATTGATTTTCTGTCTTGATGATCAATCCATTTCTTAAATTTTAATTAATTAATTAATTAATTAATTTTGTGGGAAGATTAGCCCTGAGCTAACATCCGTTCCCAATCCTCCACTTTTTTGCAAAGGAAGATTGGCCCTGGCCTAATATCTGTGCCCATCTTCCTAAATTTTATATGGGAAGCCACCACGGCATGGCTTGACAAGCAGTGCATTGGTTTGCACCTGGGATCTGAACCCAGGCCACCAAAGCAAAACATGCAAACTTAACCACTATGCCACTGGGCCGGCCCCTGATCAATCCATTTTGAAAGTGGGGTATTAAAGTTCCCTACTATTATTGTTATTTTCTATTTTTCCCTTCATATCTGTTAGTATTTCCTAAATATATTTAGGTAGTCTGAAGTTGGTGCATATATATTTAAACTTGTTATTTCCTTTTGATGAATTGACTCTTTTATCATTATATAATGACTTTCTTTGTCTCATTACTGTTTTTGCCTTAAAGTCTATTTTGACTGATTTAAGTATAGTTATCTCTGCTTTCTTTTGTTTTCCATTTGCATGGAATATCTTTTTCAATCCCTCCCTTTGAGGCTTTGTGTATCCTTGAAGCTAAACTGAATCTTTTGTAGGCAGCATCTAATTGGGTCTTGTTTTTTAATTCATTCAGCCACTCTATGCCTTTAATTAGAGAATTTAATCCATTTACATTTAAGGTAATTATCTGTAAGTAAGGACTTATTAATATCACCTTATTAATTTCAGCCTCTCCACACTTTCAGGATGAACAAGAAGAAAAGACCCAGTTGCTGTTTGGAGGACGAAGAATTCTTCTGCTGACTTCTGGATGTGTGCTCTGAGCTTGTTCAGAGGCCTTCAAAATGTATGATAGAGGGCAGTTGCAATGGGAGTGTCATCTAACCTCTCCTGAGCATCTTCAGTTGATGTTAAGATGGATTTAAGTTGTAAGATGTTGACAACAGACTATGGTGACCTAAACATTGTCCCAAGTAATCTTAGTACTACTATGTGTTTAGGGTGAGTTGTTTCTCTGAAATAATCATTGAGAAGGAGAAGAAGAAGCCCATAATTAAGTTTTATATTATCGAATTTGTCCAGGGCATTTCTAAGTGTTCAGCCCCTGTACATGGTCTCATTCATTTATTTCAACCAGTCAAAGTCTAGGCATTAGTGAGAAGACAAGATACTGCTCTCTTCCTGTTCACATTAAACTGGGGGGAGTCAGAGACACCAATAATTAAACATATACAAACCAAATTGATAATGCTATGTATGTATGTCAGAGATGTATGCTTAATATGTCAGTGATACATGTTATGAAGGAAAGGAGGCCCACGATGTCCACACTGAAAGGTTGTGAACAAGGACAGGAGCTTCATGGAGTAGGTGTTCAGAGAGGACCTCTCTGAAGAGGTGGTATTGGGGCATTGACTGAATGATGTGAAGGAAATGGGGTATGAGTGTGCTTGGCAGAGGGATGGTGCAGGACAAAGGCCTAGAAGCAGGACTGAGCTTGGCAGGTGTAGGCAGCATGGATGCAGGTGCGTCAAGGTGGATACAGAAGAGTCAAGGAAGAGAACGTTGTTCACAATCCCCTCTCTGCTTTCCTCCATGGTTGTTATCATGGGACTCCTGGGTAAATCACGAAGGGTAGACAGGACTTGATTTTCCTCCAATCTTCACTAGAACATTTTCCCTCCGGGGACAATTAATATCCAAAATGAGCCTCCTGGGAGTAGGGGAGGCCAGGTCACTTAGTATGAAATTAAATAATAAGAGCAAAATTCTTGCCCTACACTTGAAACTCAATAAATATTTGTCAATGAAATTAATATCAGCTGTTATTAATATTTAATCTCATAATCCTCCTGGAAGAAAAGGCACTATTTCCTCTTTCATGAACTAAAGGAACTTCGGGGAGGTTTGGTTTTACCTCTTTCCCTCTGAAACCTCTCCAGGAGAAGGCAGTCCCACTGCCCAATGCTCACCTCTCCCAGAAAGGCTGCTCCAAGTGCTCACTGGTTGTTTCTTCCTTTGCATAAGATCCCATCATCCAGAGCTTCCTGGAAGCTAGCACTACATTCCTAGTATCTGACAAAAATATCTGTAGCACTAAAGTGATGAAGGATCAACAGGGGCAGGTAGAGAGAGTATGATTACTGTTTAGGTAAAAGAAGTCCTAGAGAGACCTGCTCTCAATGCCAGAAAGAAGAAAGGACACTCTGACTGTCCCCTACCCTGCCCACTGGGTAACTCCTCCACTAAATTCCCATGAGCTCATCTCCACATGTCAAAGGGTCATGAGACCCTCAACAAGTCCTGCCATGAGAGTTTTGCTGCCATGACCCTTGGCGACGAGAAAGTCCAATGGCCCATTCAGAATACTCTCCCTCTATTCAAACACCATCACCCATCATTCCCCAGCCCACTAACTCACTAGCCATCTTTCTCTGCTCAGTACTTATTCTCCATGGTAGTGTGATACTTTGGCCACGTTAGTCTGCATGCACACCTCTACAATAAAGAATCCAATGCTTCCTGGCACACAATTCACATCAGTGTTTTTTAGGAAAAGTTTCTCAAATGCTGTTCTAGCTTACTGGAGGGCAAGCTATAGCCCATAGGCCTAATCTGGCCTGTTGTGGTCTGATTTTTTATTGAATAACTTTATTGAGATATGATTTACATACCATAAAATTCACTCCCTTAAAGTGTACATTTCAACAGTTTTTCAGCATATTCACAAATTTGTGCAACCATCACCACGGTCAATTGTAGAACATTTTCGTCACCTCCAAAAGAAATCCTATACCTTTTAGCTTGATAATGTCCTATCCCTCATCACTCCCCAACCCTAGGAACCACTAACCTATCTGTCACTATGGATTTGCCTATTCTAGACTTTTCATACAATAGAATCTAGACTTTTCACACGATAGAATCATATAATCTGCATTGGTTGGAGACCGCTTGTTTTCCTTAGTGTAATATTTTCAAAGTTTTTCCATGTTGTAGCATGTATCAGTACTTCATTTCTTTTTCTGGCTGAATGCTATTGCATTCTATGGGTATGCCACATTTTGTTTATCCGTTCATCATTTGAAGAACATTTGCGTTTTTCTCCTGTTGGTCTATTGTGAATAATGCTGCTGTGATCATTCATGTACAAGTCTTTACGTAGACGTGTTTTTATTTCTCTTGTATATATACCTAGGAGAGGAATTACTGAGTTATATGGTAACTCTATGTTTAACCTTTTGAGGAACTACCCAACTGTTTTCCAAAGTGATTACACCATTTTACTTTCCCATCAGCAATGCAATATGTTCCATTTTATCCATATCCTCACCAATTCTTATTGTTGTTTGCTCTTTTGACTATAGGCATTCTAGTGAGTGTGAAATGGTTTTAATTTTTATCTCCCTAACAACTAATGATGTTGAGCATCTTTTCATGTGCTTTTTGGTATTTATATATTTTCTTTGCTGAAAGGTGTATTCAAATTCTCTGCCCATTTTTGATTGTTATGTGTCTTTTTATTAACGACTTGTGATAGTCCTTTATATATTCTAAATACTAGAACCTTACCAGATATATGATTTGCCCATATTTCTCCCATTCTATTGGGTTGTCTTTTCCCTTTCTTGATAGTTTCTTTTGATGCACAAAAGTTTCTAATTTTGATGAAGTCAAATTTTTCTGTTTTTTCTTTTGTTGCATGTGCATTAGGTGTCCAATCTAAGAAAGTATTTCCAAATTGGAATCCATGAGAATTTACCACAATGCTTTTCCTAAGAGTTTTAGCACTTATATTTAGGTCTTTTCCTACTTTGAGTTAATTTTGTATTTCATGTTAAATGTGCTTTAAAATTCATTCTTTTGCATGTGGATATTTAGTAATGCCAGCACCATTTGTTGAAAAGAGCATTCTTTCCCCCATTAAATTTTTTGGAATGTAAATAAAGTTTTATTGGAACACACCAATGCTCATTAATTTACATTTCGTCTATGGCTGCTTTTGAATTACAATGGTAGTGTTGAGTAGGTGTTACACAGAACATATGGCCCCCAAATTCTACAATATTTATTATCTGGTACTATACAGAAAGTTTGCCAACCCCTGCCAAAGAGGGATATTTTGGTAATCACATTATGAATGGGCTTCCTTCTGAAGTTTTTAGCCTCACATCATTTCATATTTTTGTTTATTTCTTTGTTTTGCATTTAATTAAGCATGAATAAGAGATCTATTAAGGTTCAGTATTTGCCAATTAACTATCTAGTGACTTCTCCATTATTCCTAATCACTATTATCTGTGGATAGATAGAATCCCCTCTCTGATTATAAGGCTGATCAATGTGTGAGCAGATTAATACACTCCTAATCCATATTTTCAGAGCCTAATGCAATGAATCTCTTTTATTTTGGAACTGCAATTTGATTTCAATTTTTTGATCAGGTTTTTGAAAGCATAATTTACATGCTATAAAATTCACCCATTTTGAGTGTTCTAGTCAATAGATTTTAGTAAATATATACAGTTTGACATCTACCATTAAATTCAGTTTTAGAAAATTTCCATTATGAAAAAAATTTCCTTGTGCCTATTTGTAGTCAATCTCTGCTCCCACACCTGGCCCATGAAAACACTGATCTGATTTCTGTTTACATAATTTCTCATTTTCTAGAGTTTTCATATGAATGAGATCATAGAACATGTGGTTTTTGGGGTCTGATTCTTTTGACTAGGCATAGTTTTGAGGATCATTTGAATTTTATTGCTGAGTGATATTCCTCTTACCTCTGTCCTTCTATTGCCTAGTCCAAGAAAAGATATGTAAAGAGATGAAATCTCCTCAGAATACCTTTTCTCTAGGGGATTTTATGGGAAAATCATCTCTATGATTTAAGTTTATGATCTATGATGTAAGTTTAAAAAATTTTAAGGCAGCTAATTGATAATTAGAATATATGAAATCGAAATTAATAGAAATATATATGTACTTAAGATTGGATATATTAGCTCATGACAAGTAGATGTTATCAGGGACCTGGAAAAAAACTGTGCTGATAGTTGAAATTTTAAAGTCTTTGGAAGAGAAGTGATAATCGTGTGGGACTAAGATTGAGGGAATCTTTCAAGAGACAATGAGAGGAAAGAGAAATCACACAGATGCTTACAGAAAAGAATCTTTGCATTTTGTCTCGAGGTCATAGTCTTGAAGGCTGAGAGCATCTTTAAGGGATGCTTTTGAAGGTCCTAAAATTACTCTGCCCTTGGCTGAGAGCACACAGTAGGCAAAGTGCTAAGCTGCTCTTGTTCCATCTGCCCTGGATACCAGGTAGGAGGGAAGCACAAAGAAAAACTGGAAAAACACCCAACAAAGATTCTTTGCTTGACCAAACTTTATTCAGTCTCCTTAACCTTCTCCTAGGCCCATTTATGCACTTCCTTGTAAAATTTCATTTCAGCAAGAAACCTGCTAAGTCAGATTAGCAAGATTCCTGCATATTTGATCACCCTTGATGTCTCATGGGTTCTTCATCTTCCACTATCTTCCAGCTGATATCTGATCACCCTGGCGTGTCTTTAGCAAAGATCCTGTTTGACCATTTTAGCCAGACTCTCCTTAGTCCTGATGTTTCCTTTTAGTTTTCCATTAACTGATTCCCACCCTGCTCCT
The DNA here is from genome assembly GCF_057802395.1 of Ceratotherium simum simum. Classification (NCBI taxonomy): domain Eukaryota; kingdom Metazoa; phylum Chordata; class Mammalia; order Perissodactyla; family Rhinocerotidae; genus Ceratotherium; species Ceratotherium simum. Next base: position 92,195 of record NC_141910.1, on the reverse strand, counting down.
TGGCTATAAATTCCCACTTGCCCAGCAGTATTCAGAATTGAGCCTGGTCCTCTTTTCCCATATTGCAATAGCCCTGAATAAAATATGTTTTTAACACTTTAACTGCTGTCTAGCTCTGGATTTTCTTTGACACACCTCACCATCAATCTTTCCTAACATCTTGGTAGCTGGAATTGGAGTGTATGTGTGTGTGTACGTGTGTGTTTGTGTATGTGTGTTTACTTGACTGTGTGCACACTTCTTCCCTAGGCTGCTGGTTGCTCAGAGTGAGGACCCTTCCCGGTGTGTACTTTTCACACACCATGTGACATTTCCCAAGCACACTTGTATTTGTCCTTGATCATTGTGTAGTTTTTACTTTAGGCTCTAACTTTGACAATGAGCTGAACCTGTCTTCGTTCTGACCATCTTTCCAGGAGAGGGAGCCACTAACACACATCTCTCCAGTCAAGGGTCACCAGCTGTATGTCCACAATCACTGTATACAACTAGCAACCAGAGAAACAAGTTTCTAAGCTCCTGATCCATTTGGCATCCAAGAATGCCTATGGGATCTCCAATCACTTCTGTAAGAGTAGGCCTGGGACATATTTTCACAGTCAGCCCTGGGGAAGCAGATGATGCTCAAATTCATTGTCGTCAGCAGAGCATGAATAGACTCTCCCAAGACTCTGGCCCCAAACCACAAGTTTCCTTGTCCACTGTGGGGAGAGGTATGAGCAATTCAAGGTCTGTAGCTCTTAAACACTCCCTACTCTGTTGCCCCTTCTCTACTAGCTATTACAGCAGAATGCTCTCCTGTAATAGTGAATTATCAGTGTTTACTGCAACTGTCCCATTATCTTCATAGCAGCCCAGTTTCAAGAACTGAATACTCACATGTGTCCATAAGATTGCCCTTCTTTCAGCTTCTCTTCTCTCTTCTTGTAACGACGAGGAAATAAAAAAATAAATGGGAAACACTGTCCCACTGGGTCCTGCTGAAGCCTCTCAAAGATGTTTAGGTCACTGCAAAAGGAGCACTACAATCTGAGTTATACAGAAGCTGCAGAGACCTCTGAGGTAAGACTAGTGATGTCTTCTAGTTCTATTTCTGACAACTGGAAAAAATTTAGGTTCCAAGATATCTAAGAAATCTCTTTATTTTCTGTTTGCACAGTGTGAGAATGCTTACGTATTTTTCTGGGCTGATGGATTGGAATATATCTTTTCTTGTCCCCTGGGGTCTATCTTGAAGATTTACTCTGTCTTACTACACAGATCTCTACAAATTAATGAGTGTGGAAAAGGTCTTAGATGCTTATTGAGTATGTAAACACTTTCTACCTTCTAAATATTTCAAAATTTTAAGCTTTCCACCTCCACCCTCTACTTGGGATTCAGGGCAACCTCATATAATCCCAAGTTCTACTGATGGATTCTGACTAAACAAAATCAGAATGTACAATTATTTGTAGCTGTTGTTGTTACTGCTGTTGTTATGGGACACTCAATAGGACTAAAGAAAGAACTTAAAAATAGTATCTCTTGCTTCAAGGAGAGGATAGTTTCTTTCTCCTGCTGGCTGTTCAGAAAGTTTCATTTCAATACCTCTGTTAGAAACCACTTTCCAATCACAAAGTTGGCTTAATTGAGTAGACTGAGGATGACAAAGCAGTGAGATGGAAACCATTTGCTCTTACTTTCACCCATTGACTTGAATAACCCTGAAACCCACCTTTCCTCTAACCTTCTGCTAGTTGTAGTGACAGCATTCCATGGGATACTTTGTGTTTGGTTCTCAATTATTCAATAACCTACACAGGGCAGTAGATTGCAGATAAGCTAGTATCCTTGCTATTTTTGGATTATTGTAGATTATCTCACTAACATAATCTGAAGTGAGTGTTTTCACACCTTGTTCTACCCTGGGAATCAGGATAACAGCTACAAGCTGAGACATGTGACCTTCCCTTGTATCTTATACGATTGTCAACAAAATAAGCAAGTGCTGCTGTTTCTGCTGCAAGTGCTATGGAAAAAGGGATGAATTGGCACAAAAGAGCCTCCCTGCCCAGTTGGCCTGGCGTTTGTGTTCAGAGTTGTGCATCTGTGGGGAGTTGGGGATGACTTTACCAACCAGTGAAGGACAACACTGTCAGTATCTCCTTTTTTGATAGTTAAAGTATAGACAGGGTAAGGACACCTGGACTCTTCCCACAAACTGGGTTGGAAGCTCATTGACAAGGATCCTGAATCCACTCGTGGCTACCGTTTGTTCTAGTGTGAGTAGCCACTAACTCCATTGGTGTCCTTAAAATTGATGATGACTTTCTTTAGAGATATTGCCAAAGATTTTGCTTGTTGAGTAAAGGTAATATCACGTAGAATTTTAGAAAATGATAAAATAAATGTATATGCTAATAAATCCAATAATTACCCTTTTACCTGTAACAAAAACACAATTTTCCTGGGCTACAATATTTAAACAATTTTTAAAAGGCTGATATAAGTATTTGCCCACGAGTATATTAACTAGAATACCTAACCTAGCTAACTCTTAATAGCTTTCTTACACCCTTTTAACCTCCAAGAAATATTTTTATTTTTATTTATTTATTTTTTCCCCCAAAGCCCCAGTAGATAGTTGTATGTCATAGTTGCAAATCCTTCTAGTTGCTGTATGTGGGACGCGGCCTCAGCATGGCCAGAGAAGTGGTGCGTTGGTGTGCGCCCGGGATCTGAACCCGGGCCGCCAGCAGCAGAGTGCGTGCACTTAACCACTAAGCCACCAGGCCGGCCCAAGAAATATTTTTAGATTTAAATCTTTCTATTCACTTCATAGTCTAAAATAAATTTAATGTCAACTTTGTAACCATTCTCAGAGTCTTTGGGACACCATATGTTGCTGTAGGAGAACATGGGGTTTCTCAGCTCTAGCCTCCAATGACAAGAAATGTGGGTCAACAGGGAGTTAGAGACTAGTTGTTCTCCACTCTGAACAGAAATGACTCCTTTGCCTGTGGGAACTTCGGGGGGACACAGCATTGATTTTCATACGGAGCAGATGGAGAGTCCTTCTCTTACCCACATTGATGCAAGTTCATTGATTAGTTTAGGTTCCCAGCCTTCATCAAGGTTCATTGCTCACCTTCCTCATTCTTTCCAGCTCCTGATGATATTTCGGGACTTGTTTTAAAGGCCATTTACTCAGTGCAGCCAACTTCCCCTCCCTATCTCAACCAAGCCACTCACTTTCACTTTTATAAAACCCACTGCTTTCTCTTCCTGACAACAATCACAACTTGAAATACATTATTATTTGTGATTGTTTAAAATTGTAATTTTAGGGTCAAGAGTGTTCCTGAAACAATTTATATCCTAACTGAAGGGCATCCCCAGTACACTCTGCCACATGGCATTTCAGAAAGACTAGAAGGCAGAGTTTCAACAAACTGGTCACAAATTCCCTTGAGACATGCTTGAGCTACACTTGGAAACTTTTCTAACCCCAAGTCCCAATGGGTGAAATATGAGCAGGTGTCCCTCTTGAGCATCAACCCAAGCTCTTCTGAGCTGATTTGCATGCTGTGTTATTAGACAATGCTCCAGGCTGCTCATGGTATCCTTAAAGACAGCTTGTCAGGGCCCCTGAGGAGAAGCCTCTAGTTCAGCTCTCAGAGATGGGTTCAAGGGCTTCACTGCTGTGGATCCTGCTGCTCTGGGTTCCAGGTCAGAGGGAGGGTATACAGAGAAATGTTGGGCAAACTGATGGTGGCTGTAATGCTTTCTATGTCTCTGAATTCTTGGTCCTTGGAACTAAAGTGTTCATTGTAAGTTTCAAGTCACCCAGTTTTCTGGTTACTTAAATAAAGTGTTGTCTGTGACTGTGATTACAAGTGTCACCAATGCAATGGGCCTACATTGGGATGATCTCAGTATATCTGTTAAGTTTATTGTGTTTATCATTCCAGGCTCCACTGGGGACATTGTGCTGACTCAGTCTCCAGTTTCCTTGATGGTGTCTTCAGGTCAGAGGGCTGCCATATCCTGCAGGGCCAGTCAGAGTGTCACTTCAGGCAGTTACAGCTTTATTAACTGGTATCAACAGAAACCAAGACAGCCTCCTAAACTCCTGATCTATGTACCATCCAATCGAGAGTCTGGAGTCCCAGCCAGGTTCAGTGGCAGTGGATCTGGGACTTATTTCTCCCTCACAATTAATCCTGTGGAGGCCGACGATGCTGCAAACTATTACTGCCAGCAGAGTAAGGTGATTACTCCCACGGTGATCTAGGTCTAAAGAAAAACCTCCCTAGGCAGCTGCTCACTGAGGCTCAGCTCTCTCAGAAGCTCCTTTCCACCCGACCCCTCATCCCAGTGTCTCTAAGTTATTTGGATAAGGTGGGTCAAATAACGAAAGAGAAAATTCTTAAACTGATGTGTTTGTGTGTGTGTCCCACATGACCTGTTTTATGATTTAATGATCTTATTACTACAGAGCTCAGATCCACTGCCATGGAACCGTGATGAGACCCCAGTGTGCCAAGTGGATGCCTTATAGATCAGGAGCTTAGGACCTTTCCCTGATTTCTGCTGATACCAAGCTATCCAACGGCTCATGCTCTGACTAGCCTGGCAAGTGATAGTGACTCTGTCTCCTAGAGATGCAAACAGAGATGATGGAGACTGTGTCATTTGGACTTCACAGTTGGCACCTGAAATTGGAAACATAAAAACAAATATATACACTGTTAATCATGCTATAAGAAGACTTCACCGAAAGACCAGGCAGTACTGACCACACAGGGTTGAGGCAATGTTCAAATGTCTCAGACACATGGGCACATTGAGGGGGATCCAGCAATGAGAATTGAAGAAGGGGCAGTTTTCACCAATGTAAGTAAATTCCTAGTGTTCTCCTTCCTTACCTGGAAGGCAGAGCAGCAGGAGGCTGAGAAGCAAAATGAGGGCTCTCATGTCCATGCTATGCCCTGAATAGCACTGACTCCTGCACATGGTGTGACTAGCCCACTAAGAAGCCTCAGGGTAGTGGACTGTGCTCAGAGAATACATGAATCACAGCTGATTCGCAGCTGGGTCTGGGCTTGACATAGCTGCAGGTTTGACTTGTCTCAATAACACAGCATAGAGTTTCACAGGTGTCCCAGGACCCACCAAGGCAGCACAAATTTGCCTGCAGAGAACATTTGTCTCCCTGGGGGCCACAGGACAGAATCATGTACTGTCCAGTGAGTAGAATGTTGTTTTGCTCTCTTCAAGGTTCATGACATGCTTCTCTTGCTAACTCTTCATCAATGATAGGGCTTGTTGGGCATGACACAACGCCAGAACCTCAAAAAAATTTTGCAAGCTCCTTACATTTGGTCCCTGTGCATCTTATTAAGGCCAGAGAGTTTTCTCTTGGCTTGAATCCCTAAGCACTTGGTGTGGTAAATTACGCGCACTACCTGCCATGACTTGATGAGATTTAAGAGCAATAAAAAAGAAAAAAAAACTGCAGGGACATGATTTGTAAGACAGTGTCAGGCACAGTGTATCCGCCATTGCTAATCTATCATCTTTAGCTAAGTGATTTATCCCCCATCTCTGATTTCTCTATCTCATCATTTCCAACTAGGCCAGCCATGGTCAGGGATTTTCTCCCTCCACATATGAAAAGCGTCATCTACCTTTCTAGCTCTGCATGCCATTATATGTACAAATCCATGTCACATGTTACCTGAGCTCCTCAGATTATTGCTTGCGCTCATCCCTCCTAAGGAAGCTTCCTTCCAGAAGCCGAGTTCCTCCTTAGACCAAGTGGTCATCTATATCCTTGGGCCTACTCTGTGGTCTAAATATGTACATTTCTCCATCATTGTATGTCTTCCAGTTCCTGACAGAAGCATGTCATGAACTTTACGTCATTAGGGTGCAAGCAGAGTGAGAAGACAACCACGCAGAAAGGTGAAATTGGAAGACATGCACAGGGTGTTGGAGCCCACACAATATGGAAAGAGCATTCACTGAGTTGAAGGGGGAAGCTCAGCATGGAAATTTGAAGCTAGAGTGGGGTCAGGAGGGTGGTCTCACGTATGAGTGACTCTGTTGGCCCAGTACAAATGTCCCAGTTGGTGTAGGATGAGGAGGGCATTAACCTGGGTGGGAGTGGGGCTCAGTGCAGTAGTCAGAGACTAGGCTGGGTGAGGAGGGCAATCATGCAAGGGGTACAAAGTGGTGTTGGCTGGGCAAGGGGTATCAGATCTAAGCAATGTATATGAATGTGTGTGTGTGTGTGTGTGTAGTTGTCTGCAAGGAGTGTGTAGGTGACATCGACAGCAAGAGATTGGTTTCATCTGTGAGAGGTTGTTGATTAGATAAGTAAATGCATTAAATATAATTAGAGGCAAGATTCTCACTATTGATTAAAGGAGTTGCCAATAAGGAAAGTGAAATTACTTGAGTAAAATATTGTTTTGGATTGCAATTGCAGATATTAGTGTAAACTCATGGTTGCATACAGATATAGATATGAAGGTGTCTATATATAGACAATTTCCCCTAGCCAAAAGCAATGACATAAAATCTCAATCAGCACCCATAGTGCCCAGAACTTGGTTTCTAAATACCTTTCTCCTCTAATGAAGTCAATTTAACAAATGACTGATTCCAATTCTGACAAGGAATATGCAAGATGAGCCTAGACAACCTTGTGCCAGAAACTAAGGAAGTGCTCAATGAATTTATTACAGAGTTGTGACAAAAGGCAAGAGAAGTCAAGTAGAATGGGATTCCTATTGATCAAATCTGGAGAAATTTGTGTATCAAAATAAATAATGATGGTAACACATTATAACCATTGAAGAAAATATGAACCCACGAGTGCATACTGATACTTTGATTAGGAGTGGGATATTTATAAAATATTAAGAAACTTCTCCAAAAACTCCTTTTCACTTCAAAAGGAAAAAGATTTACAGTGAAGTAGAGAATTGTGGCTGACACCACCTTAATCCAGGACTGAGACTGAACATCATCAGCAATGGGACAGATTGAAATCCTGCACCACCTGATAGGAGGCAGTGAGAAGATCACGGACAGTGTCACTTCCAGATATTCCTGCCAAGGATGCATTAGATGAATCTGATCATGAGAAAGAAACAAAGAAATCCAACTGTAGGGACATTCTATAAAACAAGCTTCCAAAGGATAAGGTCATGGCATTCAAGGAAAGATTGAAGAACTGTTCCAGACTGATGGAGACTAAAGAGACATGGGCAACTAAAAGCAACGTGGGATTCTGGACGGAGTCCTTTTGTCACCAAAGACATTTGGGGGACAATCATCAAAACTTGAAATGGACTTGAGGACTGGATAGATTGATGCATTAATGCTAATTTCTTGATTTCATGACTGTATCAGGGTTATGTAGAAGAATGTATTGTTTGTAGAAAATACATACTAAAGTTTTAGAGGGTGGGGCTATTGGATCTTCAGCTTACTCTCAAATGGTTCAGGGGAAAATAGCTACTTTATGCTTTACTTGCAACATTTCCATGTAAAATTGTTTCAATTTAATATATATATATACATATACATATATACATATATATAAAGTAGTTCTCAAGATTATACTCAATTTACTGTAAATCATTTTGGAATGGCCCTGACCCATCATTATGAAGATTAAAAGAACAAGTAATTTATTGCAGATGCACAGAGATAATACCGTGTTTCTTCAAGGGTATGTATCTCTCACACACATCATTGACCAAAGCCATAGGTCTCTTTTTTCTTTTATTTACCGTGAAATAGACATTTTACTCTTAAAAAAACTAGAAAACTCTTAGGGCTTTATTAAGAATTTGTAAAATAGACTTGGGTCTCATCCAGGGAAATTTACCCTTAAAATAAAGAAATCTTAGAACATTAGCACTAGTTACAAACAAAGATATTTTCAATGGTAAACGCCTACTATCATATTTACTCTGAGAAACACAGCAAAGTAAAATTCATGATGATGCTAGTGCTGATTTTGACGTTTTTATTTATTAGGTCTTCCTATCCTTTGACTAGAGTTGTCTGCTATGGTTTGGAGCAGGTGAGCTACTATTGAGGTGCCAGAAAGCAGGAGGAAGGGTAGGGGCAGAAATTAGCGACTTAACAAGACACCCAGCTCCAGAGGAAGCCAGCCGCATATTAAAAACCAGTGGAGCAGACGAGATTTGGGGCTAATTAAAATAATCACAGGACACTCCCCCTTGCTTTAGCAGGGCCAGGTTCCAGCATTCGCAGAGTTGGGGGCGGGGACTAGTTCGGATTGAAATTTAAAGCAGGACGCCTCCGAGTGGCCCAACAGTGTCTCAACCCAGGCATAGGTCCCTTTAGTATCCACTGAACTAGTGGAATGCATCTTATTCTTGTTTGGAGACATTCATATTCTACTTTCTCCCCTCCGTTCTTTATTGGTATGAAAGCCTTAACTAGTGATTCCAGACCTGATTATCTATAAATAAATAAGTAAACAAATATCACTGTTTCTTACTTCAACTAAATAGAATGGCTGGCCCTGGAATTGGAACCTGGATTAGGATAAACTTGATAAACCTTGGATCAGACAAGGTTAATTGTCTGAGAGTTAATTCTCTCTATGTGGGCTCAAGATCAAGACCATATCATCTGGAGAATTGCTGTGCATTGCAGAGAGGACGGGGAGGATGGAGACAAAGCTGACTCTGCTATTATTATAACAAGACCAAGGAGTCCCTAAGCCTTCTCGTGGTGGCTGCAAAGAGAGAGAACCTGTGTCTACAACACAGAGTAGGAAAGCCCATCTGGGCACAGTGGTCCTGGAGTTGTCTGTGTCAATGATGGCTCATGGACTGACTCATATGGTTAAATGCTACCCAATGCCTTTTGATATCTTTCCTATCAAAATGAATTCTAAATATTTCTATTAAAAGCAGGATTCTTCCTATTTAGGAAATAAGGATGATCTAATTTATGATAAAGAATATGTGTGAACACATGTCTAATTAAAACATATGGATAATTGCTGCTACCAATTTTGCTATTATTTTTACTAATAAGTGTGTGTGTGTGTGTATGTATGTTCAAATCCTCCCTGTCTTCTACTCTTATTCCTGAATAAGATCATATTCTGTCTCATGCTTGTGACTAAGATGTAAAAGATGAATTTATACTTCAGGTTAAGGGTTTTTAATGTTTTAAAATAAAAATCGTTTTTGACAACCTCAGGAAATAGTAAACTTTCTCTCCAGAAATTACTGATATATACAGTTTTGCCCTACATATTTGTATGGTTCTCTAGGATAAGAACAGATCTATTTTAAACAAGTATTGTACATTTCCTGGAACTTGACACCGTAGAGTAAAAAATAAAATGGTGATGTTTCCAATTATATTACCAAAATATATTGATTAAAACTAGAGTGTCATTTGGCAGATTTTTAGTTACAGTTAACAGAAACTTTAATGGACCCTGCATTAAATGGAAGAGTAGTTAAACAAAAGAAAATTCCAGGGTCGCAGGCTGAAAGAAAGGGTCAATCTTGTGGCTCATTTGTATCATTAAGGTCCGCTGTCTTCTTATAGCTCAACTCCGCCCTCCCCCATGTGCTCAGGGAAACTTTAGCATTGATGCCAACAGATCCCGGAATTATGTGTTCTTTGATCATATATGGTGTCCATTCCTCACATTTGATCATTCCATCAGGTATCTAACATCCTCTCCACATGGTTAAGTTTAGGTAATGACCATCCTTTTATAGGTCACTACAGATCATTGCAGTCAAGGAGATGGCTTCTCTGAAAGGTAGTCCTCTGTCCTGCATTTCCTCCCTGGAATTGACTTGGAATCAACACTCCCCAAACCAGTCTACCAAATAATAATTGAGAGCTTTGAAATGACAAAATAGATGCTTTGAAGGAGAAAATACAAATGTTGACTCCCCCATCAGTAATCAAAGGCCTGAACTAAGGATTACAGAAGGAAAAGATAAGTAAGAGCTTCAAGGAGGGGTCGCCATAAACACGAGGGACATAAAAGATAAAGGCTCCTTTCTCTCTTTTAGTTGAGGGAAACATCATTTTCGAAGAAAACAACGGATAAAGGTAAAGCAGAAGAAGGTGATCTTCACTAGAAATATGTATTAAATGTGTTAAAAGACATTCTGCTAAAACTGGGTCCAGCTGATTTTTGTAGTGTCAGAGCATTGATTCTTGTTACTGACCTGTGTGTGGAGTGGTTTCATGCTGCACGGATGTGATAAATTGAAAGTCCACTGTCCATGTTTAAAAGATCATTTGGACACCTGGCAATTAATGAGACCACAATTGACTTTACTTTTCCAGGAAACACAAGTTTTTAACCAATTACACCAATTTGTTCCATCTTCTTCCAGCTGTTTATGCAGAGGGATGAGGATACACTAAATGGACCTGGATACCCATTGCTCCATTCACCCTAAGTAATGACATTGCTTCAGGGGAGGGATCTCAGAAGGAGTGGATTAAGAGCAGCAGCAGAAATCTTATGTCTTTGTTTACTGTCTGCCCCTCCCATTAATAAAAACACTATGAGGTCAAGGAGCTGATGAAGTTGTTCAAAATGCATGCTTAGGAGAGTTTGATACTGTTATTTGTGTAATTCTATAAATATTTTTGATTTGGAATAAGAATAAATAAAGAACTGCTTTAGCTAAAGATGTTTCACCTATCACCCCCAGGAGGAGCTGTGACACCTTAGATCAGTTAGTGACAAGAGAAATTTGAGAGGACTTAAACTGATATTGAGAAACTGGTTGACCTAGAGATCAGTGACAAGGGTGGTTCATAAAATGTGGTGATTTATTTTCTGAGATAGTGTTTGTGTTGAGTAAAATATTCGAGGTCTGGTTTGGATGTATGGAGATGCTTATGAGATGTCCATGAGGAACTTCAAATAGGTATTTAAAATTCAAGAAAGAATCTGAGATAGAGATATAAATGTGTGCACCATATCCTCATTCTATCCAGTGACATGAATATATTTCATGTACTGACATGATGTTTATGTTTCAAATAAGTTCCATATACGTACTGAAAATTATATTTGTTCTATTATAAATTATTTTTTTCAAGTTGATTTCAGCTGATTTCAAAGAGTAGGGTTGATATTAAAAACATTTTACATTTGGGAATTTTGCTGAACTGTATTGAAAATCGTAGCTTTAAGTTGATTGCTGGGTTTCTTGTAGGCATACAATCACATTTCCTGGGTAATGATAATCTTGTCTCCTTCTTTCCATTATTTGTCTTCACAACTCACTGCATAAGCGCTTTTGCTTTCATACTCTCTGATGCTTTGCATAGGCAACACTGGTAGTAGGCTGACTGCTCAGAACTCTATTAATGGGGTTTCCAGGAGATGGGGCCTGAGTGAGTCAGACGGGTGAGCAGCATCAAGATGGTGTCACAGCCACAACTCTTCATCCTCCTGGTGCTCTGGGTCTCAGGTGAGACGTTTAAAGGAGAAATATCTTTATAAAATTGGAAAATGATTTTTACATGCAGAATGAAACATCTAAAACAGTCTAATTATATGATAAATAACAAAAAACTACATCTCTTAGATGTGCATTTGGATAAATTAGTGATGCAATATATAATCACTGTCCATTCCTGATTGCAGATGTCTATGGGGATATTGTGATGACCCAGACTCCAGGCTCTCTGGCTGTGTCTGTAGGAGATACGGTCACCATCAACTGCAAGTCCAGCCAGAGTCTTTTATCCAGCTCCAACCAGAAAAACTACTTAGCCTGGTACCAGCAGAAACCAGGGCAGGCTCCTAAGTGGCTCATCTACTATGCATCCAGCAGGGCCACAGGGGTCCCTGACCGATTCAGTGGCAGTGGGTCGGGGACAGATTTCACTTTCACCATCAGCAGCCTCCAGGCTGAAGATGTGGCAGTTTATTACTGTCAGCAGCTTTATAGCTCTCCTCCCACAGTGCTTCAGCCTCAAACACAAACTTCCTCCCCAGAACCACACATCAGTGAGTCTTTGCTGCACCAGCTGCTTCTTTCCTGCACCTATTTGAGAGGCCCTTAGCTGTATGAGAGGCCACGTCTCCTGTCATAATTGTGGAAGAATGTGCAAATCTCTAGGGAAGATTGAGTAGATTAGCTTGTTCTGCATCTCTTGCACAAGGAAGTCACTCCATGAAGACTCTGTAGTGACCTGCCATGGACCCTTCTCTACATTGTTCAGGATGTTTTGCATCACCTGAATCTTTGCTGTATACAGATGGGTTTATATCACCGAGCCACTCGTGACTTCAGCTACATCTTGTGGAGAAGGAACCAGTGTACTTCATACACTCATGGATCAATTATCTCTGCCCTATGCCTGATGACACTGAAGTTTCCAATTTTATTCCTTTGTTGTATCCCCCTGTTCCTATCAGTCTCTTACCTTGGGAGCTTCCCAAGGTTCAGTGCTCAGTATCTTATTTGCAATCATTTCTCCATCAGACCTTAGTCTGCTTCTCAAACACATCAACTTCCCATATGCTGTCCTGGTCAGTGTCTCCTGGTCTTCATTTTCACTTCATGGCCTTTGTTCCAGAGAGGATCCTTTCCTCTGTTCCATTCCTATTGATCATATCTGTTTTCCAAATGTCATTCTCATATTCCACCTCCTCCTTATAGCCTTGTTCTACAATTAGAGCCCATGATGCTTCCAGCAGCCAGTCCTTTTAACTCTGTAAATGTGTGCAACCATCTCCACGACTTTGGTTTATCAATGATAGGTCGCATACTGTCTTTGAAATTGAAGTCTATTGGGTAGTTTTCTATTCTTATATTATTGGAGCTCACTTTCCTATCTACACACTTATATCACTATGTTTATTATGTGTGTACTATGTTAGGATACTTTTCTAAGTAATCGAAAATGGGTAATACATTTAGTAGGCAACTTTGTGATTCTTGTGACTTTGGGGACTGTGGTATTAAGTGGTCTCTAAATGTGTGTTTGCAGACTAGTACTTCAGATAATAGAAGGATTATTTGAGGTGTAAAAATGCTAGTTTCCCCATCTCAAGTCTGGGAAGGCTCATCTTTAAGACTAGTTTACCAAGACACATCATAATGAAAATATCCAGAATTAAAGGTAAGGAGAGAATCCTAAAAGCCACAAGAGAAAGACAAATTACATACAAAGGAAACCCCATAAGGTTATCAGCTGACTTCTCAGCAGAAACATTAGAGGCTAGAAGAGAGTGGCATGATATATTTAAAGTGCTAAAAGGAAAAAACTTACAGCCAAGAATACTCTACTTGGCAAGGTTATCATTCAAAATTGAAGGAGAAATCAAAAGTTTCCCAGACAAGCAAAAATTAAAGGAGTTTGTCACCAAGAAACCAGTTAAAGAAATGTTAAAGGGACTGATTTAAGGGGAAAAGAGAAGACCACAAATAGGAAAAATTATCTATTTCCATGATAAGAGGGTAATGGATACAAAGGCACAAAAAAGAGGTTAGATATGATATCAAAAACAAAAAATGAGTGAGGAGGAGAGTTAAAGAGTAAAGCTTTCAGACAGAGGTCAAACTAAAGATACCATCAATTCTGTATAGAAGGAGAAAGCAACAGAGAAGGACTACTAAAACATTGAGGAAAAAAGTTAAAAAATGGCAGTAAGTACGTACTTATTAATAGCTATTTTAAATGTCAATGGACTAAATGCTCCAATTAAAAGGAATAGGGTGGCTGATTGGATAAAACAACAAGACAAATATATATGCTGCATACAAGAAACACACGTCAGACCTAAAGACACTCACAGACTGAAAGTGAAGGGATGGAAAAAGATACTCCACGCAAATGGCAATGAAAAGAAAGCTGGGGTAGCAGTACTCATATCTGACAAAATAGGCTTTTAAACAAAAACGGTAAAAAGAGACAAAGAAGGACATTACATAACGATCAAGGGAACAATCCAACAAGAGGATATAACACTTGTAAATATCTACGCACTCAATGTAGGTGCACGTAAATATATAAAGCAATTATTAAGAGACATAAAAACAGAAATAGACAATACACAATAATAGTAGGACACTTTAACACTCCACTTACACCAATGGATAGATCATCCAAACAGAAGATCAATAAGGAAAGATTGGCCTTAAATGACACACTAGAACAGATGAACCTAGCAGATATATACAGAGCATTCCATCCAAAAACCGAAGAATACATGTTCTTTTCAAATGAATGTGGAACATTCTCCAGGATTGATCACATATTAGGCCATAAAACAAGTCTACATAAATTTAAGAGGATTAAAATAATACCAAGCATCTTTTCTGACCACAACGGTGTGAAACTAGAAATCGACTATAGGAAGAAAGCCAGAAAAGCCACAAATACGTGGAGATTAAACAAAATGCTACTGAACAACGATTGGGTCAATGAAGAAATCAAAGGAGAAATCAAAAAATACCTGGAGACAAATGAAAATGAAAATACGACATGCCAGAATTTATGGGATACAGCAAAAGCGGTTCTAAGAGGGACGTTTATAACAATACAGGCCTATCTCAACAAACAGGAAAAATCTCAAATAAACATTCTAACAATGCACCTAAAGGCACTGGAAAAAGAAGAACAAACAAAGCCCAAAATCAGTAGAAGAGGGGAAATAAAGATCATGGCAGAAATGAATGAAATAGAGAATAAAAATTCCATAGAAAAAATTAATAAAACCCAGAGCTGGTTCTTCTGAAAGATCAACAAAATTGACAAACCTTTAGCTAGATTCACCAAGAAAAAAAGAGAGAAAGCTCAGATAAGTAAAATCAGAAATGAAAGAGGAGAAATTACAACAGACACCTCAGAAATACAAAAGATTATAAGAGAATACTATGAAAAGCTATATGCCAACCAATTCGACAATCTGGAAGAAATGGATAAATTCTTAGAATCATACAACCTTCCAAAACTGGATCAAGAATAAATAGAGAATTTGAATAGACCAATCACCAGTAAGGAGATCGAAACAGTAATCAAAAACTTCTCCCAATATAAAGGTCCAGGACCAGATGTCTTCCCTGGTGAATTCAACCAAACATTCAAAGACGACTTAATACCTATCATTCTCAAACTCTTCTAAAAATTTGAGCAGGGGCGGAGGCTCTCTAACTCATTCTACGAAGCTGACATTACCCTGATACCAAAACCAGACAAGGACAACACAAAAAAAGAAAATTACAGGCCAATATTACTGATGAATATCGATGCAAAAATCCTCCACAAAATACTAGCAAATTGCATACAACAATACATTAAAAAGATTATACACCATGATCAAGTGGGATTTATACCAGGTATGCAGAGATGGTTCCACGTATGCAAATCAATCAACATAATACACCACATTAATAAAATGAAGAATAAAAATCACATGATCATCTCAATAGATGCAGAGAAAGCATTTGACAAGATACAGCATCCATTTATGATAAAAACTCTGAATAAAGTGGGGATAGAAGGAAAGTACCTCAACATAATAAAGTCCATATACGACAAACGCACAGCTAACATCATCCTCAATGGTGAAAAACTGAAAGTTATCCCTCTAGGAATAGGAACCAGACAAGGATGCCCACTCTCACCACTCCTATTTAACATAGTACTGGAAGTCCTAGCCAGAGCAATCAGCCAAGAAAAGAAATAAAAATGATCCAAATTGGAAAGGAAGAAGTGAAACTCTCACTATTTGCAGACGACATGATTTTATATATAGAAAAGCCTAAAGAATCCACTAAAAAACTTTAGAAGTAATAAACGAATATGGTAAAGTTGCAGGATACAAAATCAACGTACAAAAATGAGTGGCATTTCTATACACTAACAACGAAGTTGCAGAAAGAGAAATTAAGAATACAATCCCATTTACAATGGCAGCAAAAAGAATAAAATACCTAGGAATAAACTTAACCAAAGAGATGAAAGATTTGTACACCGAAAACTATAAAATATTGCTGAAAGAAATTGAAGAAGATGCAAAAAAATGGAAAGATATTCCATGCACTTGGATTCGAAGAATTAACATAGTTAAGATGTCCATACTTCCTAAAGCCATCTATAGATTCAATGCAATCCCTATCAAAGTTTCAACAACATTTTTCACAGAAATAGAACAAAGAATCCTAAAATTTATAGGGAACAACAAAAGACCCCGAATAGCTAAAGGAATCCTGAGAAAAAAGAACAAAGCTGGAGGTATCACACTCCCTGATTTCAAAATATACTACAAAGCTATAGTAACCAAAACAGCATGGTACTGGCACAAAAACAGACACACAGATCAATGGAACATAATCGAAAGCCCAGAAATAAACCCACATATCTATGGACAGCTAATCTTTGACAAAGGAGCCAAGAACATACAATGGAGAAAAGAAAATCTCTTCAACAAATGGTGTTGGGAAAACTGGACAGCCACATGCAAAAAAATGAAAGTAGCCTCTTACCTTACACCATACACCAAAAATTAACTCCAAATGGATTAAAGACTTGAATGTAAGACCTGAAACTATGAAACTTCTAGAAGAAAACATAGGCAGTACGTTCTTCAACATTGGTCTTAGCAAAATATTTTCAAGCACCATGTCTGACTGGGCAAGAGAAACAATAGAAAAAGTAAACAAATGGGACTACATGAAACTAAAAAGCTTCTGCACAGCAAAGGAAACCATCAACAAAACGAAAAGACAACCTAACAATTGGGAGAAGATATTTGTAAACCATACATCTGATAAGGGCTCTATCTCCAAAATATATAAAGAACTCATGCATCTCAACAACAAAAAAACTAACAACCCAATTAAAAAATGTGCAAAAGACCTGAACAGACATTTCTCCAAAGAAGATATACAGATGGCCAACAGACACATGAAAAGATGTTCAAAATCATTAACTATCAGGGAAATGCAAATCAAAACTACAATGAGATATCACCTCACGCCTGTCAGAATGTCTATAATTAACAAGACAGGAAACAACATGTGTTGGAAACGATGTGGAGAGAAGGGAACTCTCATACACTGCTGGTGGGAGTGTAAACTGGTGCAGCCACTATGGAAAACATTATGGAAATTCCTCAAAAATTAAGCATAGAACCACCATATGATCCAGCTATTCCACTGCTGGGTATTTGTCCAAAGAACTTGAAAACACCAATGTGTAAAGATACATGCACCCCTTTGTTCATTGCAGCGTTATTCACAATAGCCAAGATTTGGAAACAACCTAAGTGCTCATCAAGGGATGAATGGATAAAGAAGATGTGGTATATATACACAATGGAATACTATTCAGCCATAAGAAAAAATGAAATCCACCCATTTGTGACAACATGGATGAACATTGAGGGTACTATGCAAAATGAAATAAGTCAGAGGGAGAAGGTCAAATATCGTATGATCTCCCTCATTAAGTGGTAGATGATAACAACAACAAACAAACACATAGAGACAGAGATTGGATTGGTGGTTACCAGAGGGGAAGGGGGTAGGGAGGAGGGTGAAAGGGATAATTCGGCAATGTGTGTGGTGATGGGTTGTAATTAGTATTTGGGTGGTGAACATGGTGTAATCTATGCAGAAATAGATGTATAATGATGTACACCTGAAATTTATACAATCTTATAAACCAATGTTACTGCATTAAACAAAAAATTAAAAAAATATATGGAAATAAATACCAGAATAAATAGATTTGAAAAAAAAAATAGACCAGTTTAGATCTGGAGAATACATATTTTTTACAAGACCCCCATGATTCTAAAGTTCAACCAGGCTTGAGAAACACTAGTTACTAATATCGAATGTTAGTTTTGAAAGAAGACAGATATGAGTTCAGATTCATTTTCCAGATTTATTGCTAGCAAATAAACAATAAATTATTTTCTGTGCCTCACTTTACTTACACATGAAAAGGTATATAATACACCATTTTTCAGATGGTGATGATTAAATGACATACCATATAAATATAGTTTTAAAAAACTCCCTGCCAAATTCACCAAGATTTAGCACATATTCATCAAGATTTAGTCCCCTTTCTGTGCTTGTCAAAACTTCCATTTGCAACTCTCTGTTTCCTTGGCTTATGACATAATTTTTTCTACTTTCTTCACCTACCTCCCTAACTGCTACTTTTTCTTCTTTAATCTATTAAAATATTGTGAATTATATTGCTTGATTTTCAAATATTAAATCAGGTTTGAATTCTTGAGACAAATGCTATTTGGTCCTGATGTATTATTGTATTTTATGTATTGATGGATTCTCTTTGCTGCTATTATGTTTTCGGATTTTTGCATCTATGCATATGGGGTATATAGTTTATAGTTTGCTTTTCTCCCAAAATCTTTGTCTGGTTTTAATATCAGAGGAATGCTTTCCTCATCAAATAAGTTGGAAAATATTCCTGCCTCTTCTATTTTCTGTAAGAGTTTGTGAAGTATTGGCATATTTATTTCCCAAATTTTTGATAAAATTTCCCTGTGAAAACATTTAGGCCTGGAGTTTTGCTTTTTCTTTCCTTCTTCAAGATTTTAAACACTCAATTCAATTTCTTCAATTGGCATAGGACAAGTTGGGTTATCTATTTCTTCTTGAGTTAGAATTGGTAATTTATTTCTTCTTTTTCCAGCTTTATTGAAATATAAGTGACATATAAGATTGTGTAAGTTTAAAGTGAACTATGTGATGATTTGATACACAGATATATTGCAAAATGTTTACCACAATAAGGTTAGATAACATGCCCTTCACCTCACATAATTACCATATTGTTGTTGAGGTTGTCATGGTGAGAGCATTAAACGTCTACTCTCATACCAACTTTCAAGTACAATATATTATTGTTAGCTAAATTCACCATACTGTGCATTAGATGCTTCAAAATTATTCCTCTTATACCTGAAAGTCTGTACTCATAGACCAAAATATCCCCATTTCCCGCATCCATTAGCCCCTAGCAGCCACCATTCTATTCTGTTTCTATGAGTTTGATATTTTTAAATTCCACATGTATGTGAGATCATACAATATTTATCTCTCTCTTTCTACCTTTTTCCACTTAGCATAATGCCCTCAAGATCCATCCTTTTTTGTCACAAGTAACAGTATTTCCTTTTTTATGGTTGAATAATATTCCTATATACGTGTAAAATCACATTTTCTTCATCCGTTAATCCACTGATGGACACTCAGGTTGTTTCCATGTCTTAGCTATTGTGAATAATGCTTCAATGAACAAGGGATAGCAGAAATTTATTTGAGATAATGATTTCATCTCCTTCATACACTCAGAGGTGAGATTGCTGGATCATATGGTAGTTCTACTTCTAACTTTTTGAGCAGCCACCATACTGTTTTCCGTAGTGTCTTCACCAATTTACATTCCCATCAACAGGGCACAAGGATTCTCTTTCCTCCACAGTCTCACTAGCACTTGTCTTTTTTCTTTTGGATAATAGCCATCCTAACAGGCATGAAGTGATATCTCATAGTGGTTTTGATTTGTATTTCCCTGATGACTAGTGAAGCCAAGCATATTTTCATGTATATCTTGGCCATTTGTATGTCTTCTTAGGAAAACTGTCTATTCAATTCCTCTGCCCATTTTTGAAATAATCTGATTGTTTACTTTTTTGCTATTGAGTTCTATCCATTCCTTATATACTTTGAATATTAACCCTTTATCAGATAGATGGTTTGCAAATATTTTCTTCCAATCCATATATTGCCTTTTCATTTTGCTGATTGTTTCTTTTGCTGTGCAGAAGCTTTTTAGTTTGATGTAGTCCTAATAGTTTATTTTTGCTTTTGTTTCTTGCACTTTTGATGTCATATCGAAAAAGTCTTTCCGAAGACCAACATCAAAGAGCATTTTCCCTATGTTCTCTTTTAGTAGTTTGACAGTTTTGGGTCTTACATTTAAGTCTTTAATCCATTTTGTGTTCATTTTTGAAAAGGTTGTAAGATAGGGGTCCTATTTCACTTTTCTGGATGTGGTTATCCATTTTTCCCAACACCATTTGTTGCAGATACTATCCTTTAACCATTAAGTATTCTTGGCTCCCTAGTGAAATATTAGTTGACCGAATATAAATGGGTGTATTTCTGAGCTCTTGATTCTGTTCTATTCGTCTATGTGTATATTTTTATATCAGTATCATATTGTTTTTATTACTGTAGACTTGTAATAAAGTCTGAAATCAGGAATTGTGATGCCCCTAGCTTTGTTCATTCTTAGGATTGCTTTAGCTATTAAGGATCTTTTGTGGTTTCATATGAATTTTACTATTGTTTTTCCTACTTCTGTGAAAAATGTCCTTGGTTTTTTGATAGAGAGTGCATTGAATCTAGAAGTGGCTCTGGGTAACATGGACATTTTAACAATATTAATTTTTCTGATCTGTGAATACGGGTTAACTTTCCATTTATTTGTGTCTTCCTCAATTTCTTATATCACTATCTTATAATAATCAGTGTACAGATATTTCACCTCTGTAAATTTAGTGCTAAGCATTTTATTGTTTTCAATTCTATTGTAAATGGGATTGTTTTCTTTATTCCTTTTTCAGACAGTCCCTTGTTTGTGTATGGAAATGCAACTGGTTTGTATGGTTATTTCATATTCTACAACATGATTGAATTTTTATTAGTTCTAATAGTTTTTTCATGGAGTCTTTACGGTTTTCGTTATATAAGATCATATCTGACCGAGACAGTTGTACTTCTTCCTTTCCACTTTGGGCACATTTTATTTCTTTGTCTTGTTTAATTTCTCTGGCTAAGATTTCCAATATTATGTTCTATAGGAATAGTGAAAGTGGGCATCCTTGTTTTGTTCCTGAATTTAGTGGGAAAGTTTTTAATCTTTCAATGTTAAAGTAATGTTTGCTGTGTATTTGTCATATGTGTCTTTATTATGTTGAGGTACATTCCTTCCATAGCCAGCCCTGGTGGTCTAGTGTTTAGGATTTTGTGCTCAAACCACCACAGCCCGGTTCCTTTCATGGTCAGGGAACCACAACACCCATCTGTCAGTTGTTATATTGTGGTGGCTGTATGTTGCTGTGATGCTGAAAGCTATGCCACTCATATTTTATATACCAGCAGAGTCACCCATAGTGAACAGGTTTCAAAGGAGCTTCCGGACTAAGACAGATTAGTAAGAAGGAACTGACCACCCACTTATGAAAAAATAGGCCATGGAAACCCTATAAATAGCAGTGGAACATTGTCTACTATAGTACCAGAAGGTGAAAGTAGGGTTCAAAATGATTGAGCAGCATTCTACTCTGCTGTACATAGGCTTGCTAGGAGACAGAATCCACATGAAATCACTAAGAACAACAACAAACATTTCTTTTATACTAATTTTTTGAGAGTTTTTATCAAGAAAGGATGCTGCAATTTTGTCCAGTGCTTTTTCTACATCTATTGAGATGATCATATAATTTTTTGTCATTAATTTTATTAACATGGTGTTTCACAGTTATTGATTTGTGTATGATAAACCATCCTCATATTCCAAGGACTAATCCCACTTCATCATAGTGTATGATCCTTTTAATGTACAGTTGAATTTGGCTTGCCAGTATATTGCTGTGAATTTTTTCATCTATAGTCAGTAGGGATATTGGCCTTTAGTTTTCTTTTCTTGTTATGTCTTTTTCTGGCTTTTGTGTCAGAATAATATTGGACTCACAAAATGAGTTTGTGAGTGTTCTCTCCTCTTCAGTTTTATTTTATTTTAACCCTAACCCTAACCCTAACTCTAACCCATCTTCCTCTACTTTATATAGGACTCTGCCACAGCATGGCCTGACAAACAGTGTGTGGGTGCACATCTGGGATCCAAACCCAGCCACTGTGCCACAGGGCCAGCCCCTCCTCTTCAGTTTTTTAGAAGAGTTAGAGAAGAATTGGTGTTTATTTCTTCTGTAAATGTTTGGTAGAATTCATCCTTGAAACCATCTGGTCCTGGGCTTTTCTTTGTTGGGAGATTTTTAATGATTTTTAATGATGGCTTCAATCTCTTCACATATTATTGGTCTGTTCAAATTTTCTGTTTCTTCATGATTCAGTGTTTGTAGGTTGTATGTTTCTAGGAATTTTTCCATTTCGTTTTGATTATTCAATTTGTGTATAATTGGGTATAGTATTCTCATGATCCTTTATATTTCTGTTGTATCACTTGTAATATCTGCTCTTTCCTTTATGATTTTACTTATTTAAGTCTTCTCTCTTTTTTCTTAGTTAATTCAGCTAACGGTTTGTGAATTTTGTTTATTTTTTCAAAAATAAAGGTCTCTTAGTTTTGTTGATCTTTTCTATTGTCTTTCTAGTCTCTATTTCACTTATTTCTGCTCTGATCTTTGTTATTTCCTTCCATCTGCTAACTCTGTGCTTAGTTTGTTCTATTTCTAGTTCCTTGAGGTGTAAAGTTTGGTTGTTTATTTGTGATTTTTTTTTTTGTGCGGAAGATCAGCCCTGAGCTAACATCCATGCTCATCCTCCTCTTTTTGCTGAGGAAGACCGGCTCAGAGCTAACATTTGTTGTCAATCCTCCTCCTTTTGTTCCCCGAAGCCCCAGTAGATAGTTGTATGTCATAGTTGCACATCCTTCTAGTTGCTGTATGTGGGATGTGGCCTCAGCATGGCCAGAGAAGTGGTGCGGCGGTGCGTGCCTGGGATCTGAACCCGGGCCGCCAGCAGCAGAGCGTGCGCACTTAACTGCTAAGCCACGGGGCCAGCCCTCTTTTTTTTTTTTAATATAGGCATTTATCACTAAATGTCTCTCTTAGCACTGTTTTTGCTGCATCCCATAAGTGTTGATATGTTATGCTTCCATTTGTTGCAAAATATTTTTTGATTTCTCTTTTGATTTCTTCTTTGATTGGTTCTTCAGGTGTCTGTTTAATTTCAACAAATTTATGAATTTCCCAGTTTTCCTCTTTTATCAATTTCCAGTTTCATACCATTGTAGTCAGAAAAGATACTTGGTAAGATTTTAATCTTGTACATTTACTAAGACTTATTTTGTAACTTAACATCTAATCTATGCTGGAGAATGTTCTGTGTGCACTTGAGAATAGACATTCTGTTGGGTAGACTGTTATGTATATGTTAGGAACATTTGGTCTAAGGGATAGTTCAAGTCCAGTGTGTCCTTATTGATTTTCTGTCTGGATGATCAATTTATTTTGAACATAGGGTATTAATGTCGCCTACCATAACTGATATTTTCCATTTCTCCCTTCATATCTGTTAGTGTTCCTTAAATATATTTAGATGGTTTGACGTTGGGTGCATATATATTTAAAGTGTTATACATTTTTGATGAATTGATCCTTTTATCATTTTAAAATGACTTTCTTTGTCTCTTATTACAGTTTTTGGCCTACAGTCTATTTTGACTGATATAAGTATAGATATCCCTACTCTCTTTGGTTTTCCATTTGCATGGAATATCATTTTCAATCCCTCACTTGGAGACGATGTGTATCCTTAAAGTTAAACTGAATCTGTAATAGCCAGCACTTAATTGGGTCTTGTTTTTTAAATCTGTTTAGCTACTCTATGCCTTCAAATGAGAATTTAATTTATTTACCTTTAAAGTAATTATCTATAGGTAAGGACTTATCAATGCTGTCTTATTAATTTCAGCCTTTCCATGCTCTCAGGACAAAGAAGAGGGGAAGACCCACTCACTGTCTAAGGGATCAGGAAGTATTCTACTGACTTCTGGATGTGTGCCTTGAACTAGTGCATAGGCCTTCAAAATGTAGGATAAGAGGATTGTTTCAAGGAGAGTGTCATCTAACATCTCCTGAGCATCATCAGGTGTCATTAGGATGGCTCTAAGTTATAAGATGTTGACAACAGACTATGGTGACCTAAACATTGTTCCAAGTAATCTTGGTACTACTATGTGTGGAGGGTGATTCATTCCTCTGGAACAATCATTGAGAAAGAGAAAAAGAAGCCCACAATTAATTTCTCTATTAACAAGTTTCTCCAGGGAATTTCAAGGTGTTCAGATGCTACCTATGGTCTCATTCATTTACCCCCACCAGTCTTAGACATTAGTGAACAGACAAGATACTACTCTCCTCATCTTCACATTCTCCTGGGGGGAGTCAGAGACACCAACAATTAAACAGGTTCAGACCAAACTTATCTCAGCCAGTGATACATGTTATGAAAGGAATTAGACCAAGTAGTGTTTACTATGGATGGGTGTGAACAGGCATGAGAGCTTCACAGAGCAGGTGGCCAGAGAAGATCTCTCCTTAGGGGTGCCATTGAGCTGTTGACTAAATGATAAGAAGGAACTGGAGTGCCAGGGGCTGATGTATGAATATGCATGGTGGAGGGATGGTTCAGGACAAAAACCTAGATACAATAGTGAGATTTGCAGGTGTGAGCAGTGAACTGAGGGTGAAAGTGGATACAGAAGAGTCAGGGAGTAGAATGTAATTCAATATCCCCCCCTTTCTCTCCCCCTAAAAGTGTCATCTTGTAACTCCTGGGTAAATCATGTAGCACAGACAGGACTTGACATTCCTCAGATCTTCACTAGAAGATCCCTCCAGGGGACAATTAATGTCCAATATATGCCTCCTGGGAGCCAGGTCACTATGTATTAAATAAAATAATAATAATAAAATTCTTGCCTCACATTTGAAACTCAATAAATATTTGTCAGAGGAATGCATAGCAGCTGTTATTGATATCGAAACTCATTACCCTCCTGGAGGAAAAGGCACTGTTTCCTCTTCCAAGAATCAAAGGAACTTTGGAGAGGTTTGGTTTAACTTTTTCCCTCTGAAACTTCCCCAGGAGAAGGCAATCCCACTGCCCAATGCTCACTTCTCCCAGAAGGGCTGCTCCAAGGCCCTTACTGGTCATTCCTTCCTTTTCACAGGATCCCATCATCTAAAGCTTCTTGGAAACTAGCACTGTGTTCCTAGTATCTGACAAAGCACCTGCAGCACTAGAGTGATCAGGGAACAAAGGAGAAGGTAGAGAGAATGAGATTTCTGTCTGGGCAAGAGAAGACCTAAAGAAACCTGGTCTCAATGACAGAAGGAAAAAGGAACACATTGCCCCTCCCCTGCCCTACCCATTGTGTAACTCCTCCTGGCCTTCCCATGAGCTCATTTTCCCATGTCAAGGCTGTGAGATCCTCAACAAGTCCTAACCTGTGCAGTTTTGCTGCCATGGCCTTTGGATAAGGAAAGCCCAGTGGCCCATTCAGAACACTATCTCTCTATTAAAACATCATCACCCGTCATTCCCCAGCTTGCTACCTCACCAGCCCTCTTTCTCCACTCAAATCTTTCTCCACAATGGTGGGCTACTTTGGCCACATTGGCCTGCCTGGATACCTCTATAACAAAGAAACCAGTGCTTCCTGGCACACAATTTACCAGTCAGTGTTTTTAGGTAAATTTTCTCTAATGATGTTCTAGCTAAAAGGAGGGCAAACTACAGTCCAATTAGCCAAATTTGGCCTGCTGCTGTTTATTAATTTTTAAGCAGCTTTATTGAGATATAATGCGTATACCATAAAATTAACTCATTTAAAGTGTACATTTCAGTGATTTGTTAACATAATCACAAATATGTGCAACCATCACCACAGTCAATTTTAGAATATTTTCATCACCTCAAAAAGGAACACTATTGTTTAGCTCGATAGTGTCCTATCCCACATCATCCCCAGCCACACTGGGCACCACTAATCTGCTTTCTGTCTCTATAGATTTGCCTATTCTGGACGTTGCATATAATTGAATGACATAATATGTATTATTTTGTGACTGGCTTCTTTTCCTTGGTTAATATTTTCAAGATTTTTCCATTTTGTTTCAAGATATTTCCATTTAGCAAATATCACTATTTCATTTCTTTTTCTATCTGAATACTATTCCACTGTATGGATATACCACATTTTATTTATTCATTCACTGTCTGATGAACATTGGGCTGTTTCTAATTTTGGTCTATTATGAATCACCTTGCTATGATCATTCATGCATGAGGTTTTGCATGGATATGTTTTTATTTTCCTTGTGTATATACAGTGGAGTGGAATTACTGAGTTCCATGGTAACTCTATGTTTTAACTTTTGAGGAACAACTCAACTATTTTCCAAAGTGACTGCTTTTACACTACTATGATAGAGTTGAGTAGGTGTAACAAGTCTTATGGCACACAAGTCTAAAGTCTTTAATGTCTGGTCCTTTACAGAAAATTTGCCAACTCCTGCTATAGAGGGACATTTTGCTAACCATATTATGAATGGGCTTCACTCTGAAATTTTTAACCTCATGTCAATTTTTACTTTTGTTTATTTGTTTACTTTGCACTTAATTGAACATGAATAACAGATCTATTGAGGTCCAGTATTTGCAATTAACTGGCTGCTGACTTCCCCATTATTCCCAATCACTATTATCTGTGGATGGACAGAATTCCTTCTCTGATATAAGGCTATTGTATGGGGAGATTAATACATTCCTAATCCATATGTTCAGAGCCTAAAGCAATGAATCTCTTTTCATTCAGAATTGCCATTTGATTTCAATTTTTTTGAGCAGCTTTATGAAGACACAATCTACATGTATGAAATTCACCAGTTTTGAGTGTTCTAGCCAGTACATTTTAGTAAATATATACAGTTTGACATCTACCATCACAATCGGGTTTTAGAATATTTTCATCGTCAAAAAGATTCCTTGTGCCTGTTGTAGTCAATCACTGCTCCCACACCTGGCCTCAGGCAACCAGGGATCTGCTTTCTGGCTATATAGTTTCTCCTTTTCTAGACATTTCATATGAATGGAATCATAAAATATGTGGTCTTTCTATTCTGACTTCTTTCACTTGGCATATTTTTGAAGATCACTCCAATTTTATTGCTGAGTAATAACCTTCAGTTGTTTCTCATCTGTCCTCTAACCTCTGTCCTTCAATTGCCTATTTTAAGAAATTATATGTAGAGAGAAACAATCTTCTCAGAATATGTTTTCTTTAGAGGATTTTATGGGAAAATCACTTCTGGATCTAAGATTTAAGTTCCCAAAAATTTAAGGCAGCTAATGATACTTAGAACATATTAAATTGAAATTAATAGAAATATGTATGTAGTTGGAATTGGATATATTAGCTCATCCCAGGTCGATGTTATCAGGGACCTGGAAAAAAATATGCTGAGAGTTGAAATTTTAGTCTTAGAGAGAGAAGTGAAAATGATGTGGAATTGAGATCGAGGATATCTTTCAAGAGACAATGAGAGGGAAGAGACACATGTAGATGCTTACAGAAAAGAATATTTGCATTTTGTCTCCAGGTCATAGTCTTGAGGGCTGAGAGTATCTTTAAGGGATGTTTGTAAAGGTCCTAACATTACTCTGCCCTTGGCTGAGAGCACACAGTGGACAAGACGCTAAGCTTGTTCCATCTGCCCTGGATACCAGGTAAGAGGGAAGCACAAAGAAAAACTGGAAAATACCCAATAAAGATTCTTTGCTTGACCAAACTTTATTCAGGCTCCTGAACATTCCCCTAGGACCATCTATGCACTTCCTTGTAAAATTTAGTTTTAGCAAAAATCCTGCTAAGAAACAATTTATCAAAAGTCCTTCATACCTGATCACCCTTGATATCTAATCAGGTTCCTCCTCGTCCACCATCCTTCAGCTGATGTCTGATCACCCTGGCTTGTCTTTAGAAAAGATCCCATTAGACCATTTTAGCCATACCCCCTTTAGTCCGGATGTTTCCTCTCAGGAGTTTTCCATTCACTGACTCCCACCCTGCTCCTTGGCTATAAATACTCACTTGCCCAGCTGTATTTGGAATTGAGGCTGGTTCTGTACTGAGGCCTCTTTTCACCTATTGCAATAGTCTTGAATAAAATCTGTTTCCAGCACTTTAACTACTGTAAAGTTCTGGTTATTCTTTGAAACACTTCACCATTAATATTTCCTAACTTATTAATAGATGGAATTGGAGTGTGTGTGTGTGTGTGTTATTCTGCGTATGTGCTTATTTGAGTGTGTCCACACTTATTCTGTAGGCTGCTGGTGAATTGAAGACACTTCTCAGCGTGTACTTTTCATATGCCATGTGGCTTCTTCCAGCCATGCTTGCGTTTGTCCTTGATCATTGTGGCTTTAGGCTCTAACTTTGACAATGAGCTGACCCTATTTTCATTCTGACCATCTTTCCAAGAGAAGGAGCTGTTAACAGACCTCTGTTCAGTCAAGGGTGACCAGCAGTCTGTCCACAATCACTGTATACACTAGCAACCAGAGAAACAAGTTCTTAAGCTCCTGATTCATTTGGCATCCGAGAATGCCTGTGGGTCTCTAACCACTTTTGTGAGAATAGGTCTGGGACACATTTCATCCTCACAGTCAGACCTGGGGCCAGAGATGGTGCTCAAATTCATTATCATCAGCAGAGTTAGGAAAAAGCTGTTCCAGGACTCCGGCCCCAATACAACTTTCCCTGGCACAGTTAGAACGGCTTTCAGATCTCCTTCTTTTTTTCTGGACGCACACAATTTCAGACACTGTATCTGAGCTGATCCAAGTACTGGGATTGCTTATGTTTACAGCCTGATAGGAAGGTGTTTGTTAGCAACCAAAAGAATTTCAAATTTGAGAGGTTACTGAAGACCTGGTGAAGAAATTATTATATCAGTAAACCTGAGAGAAGCAAGTGGACATGATAGACTTATGAAGACTTTCTTTGGTCATTCAGGGATTGTTTTCCTGAAATTCTCTTTCAATGGAACAAAGGATTTTTTCAATGATGAATTACTAATCTTCCATGTCACTGGGGGCCACTGATATAGATCAAATAATTAAAAATTCAGAAAATATTTAGCTACATGCATGAAAACCGTGCACGTGGATGTGGCAAGATAAGGAAGTCCTTAAAAAATCATCAGAAATAGGATAAGATGGGGAGTTATAATCCTATGTCTCCAGCCCGTAGAAAGTACCCAGGTTTTGCCAGTGGATTCACAGGCTTAGAGTCTTAGTTATATTCTAGAATCAGGTCATTGAATATTTTGTCAAGAAGCTGGTTGAAAATTAGGTGAACATCTAATTTTCTCTAGTTTCAATAATTATTGAAGTTGTGATATTTGCCATTTTTAGGTGTTTTGAGAAGGAAAAAAACTCAGTAGAATTTTCTGACTCCAGAGGGAATAAATTCTTGCTTTGAAAGGGTTTATGTGTTGATAAACCCACACATAGGGTGACATCATTTGTTGTTTCCTCTGGGCACATTGGACAATGAAAATACGCTATTTCAAAAATTTTTCTAGAACAACAGGCGTAACCTGGGATTGTCTTAGGTAAATCAGGACATATGTCATCCTAACACTTACCATTTAGCTATCATCATTTCCACCTCAGAACTCTATGAATAATGTCTTTGTCTAGGACTGGAGACTAGCTTTGGATTATTCAAAATCTACAAAATATTGTCACTGCAAAATCCTTGGATTCTTGTTTCTCTAAATGCTGCTCTTGGGTAAAAGAGTTTTTGGCAATATGTGAATATTAATATATCAGCAAAGCACTTGGTAATATACTATTTATATTTTGGTCCCAATTTTAGGTTTCAGAGGTGACCCTGTTGACCTAGGGTTAGGCTTCCGTTTCTGCAGGTGAAAGAGTCACCATCACCTGTTTTAATCAGAATGCAAAGTCCAGTTTACTTTGTTGCCAGAAGAAACTGGTCAAGACCCGCAATTAAGTGGTCCATGGAATATCATGCCTGAATTATTTAATCTCAACCAGATTCAGTGTTAGGTTTTTATTTTTTATTTTTTAAATTTTTTGTTTACTGCAGTAACATTGGTTTATAACATTGTATAAATTTCAAGCATACAACATTATACATCTATTTCTGCATAGATTACATCATGTTCACCACCCAAGTACTAATTACAACCCATCACTGCACACATGTGCCAAATTATCCCTTTCGCCCACCGCACTCCCCCCTTCCCCTCTGGTAACAACCAATCCAGTCTCTGTCTCTATGTGTTTGCTGTTGTTATTATCTACTACTTGATGACGGAGATCATATGGTATTTGACATTCTCCCTCTGACATATATCACTTTGCATAATACCCTTAATGTCCATCCATGTTGTCACAAATCCGTGGATTTCATCGTTTCTTATGGCTGAGTAGTATTCCATTGTGTATATATACCACATCTTCTTTATCCATTCATCCCTTGATGGGCACTTAGGTTGCTACCAAGTCATGATTATTGTGAGTAACGCTGCAATGAACACAGGGGTGCATGTATCTTTACACATTGGGGTTTTCAAGTTCGTTGGATAAAGAACCAGCAGTGGAATAGCTGGATAATATGGTGGTTCTATACTTAATTTTTTGAGGAATCTACATACTATTTTCCATAGTGGCTGCACCACTTTACACTCTCACCAGCAGTGCATGAGAGTTCCCTTCGCTCCACATCCTCTCCAACACATGTTGTTTCCTGACGTGTTAATTATAGCCATTCTGATGGGCATGATGTGATAGCTCATTGTTGTTTTGGATTGCATTTCCCTGATAGTTAATGATGTTGAACATCTTTTCATGTGTCTGTTGGCCATCTGTATATCTTCTTTGGAGAAATGGTGGTTCAGGTCTTTGGCCCATTTTTTAATTGGGTTGTTAGTTTTTTTGTTGTTGAGATGCATCAGTTCTTTATATATTTTGAGATTAACCCCTTATCAGATGTATGGTTTGCAAATATCTTCTCCCAATTGTTAGGTTGTCTTTTCGTTTTGTTGATGGTTTCCTTTGCTGTGCAGAAGCATTTTAGTTTAATGTAGTCCCATTTGTTTATTTTTTCTATTGTTTCCCTTGCCTAGACAGACATGGTGTTTGAAAATATGTTACTAAGATCAATGTCGAAGAGAGTACTGCCTATGTTTTCTTCTAGAAGTTTCATAGTTTCAGGTCTTACATTCAAGTCTTTAATCTATTTGGAGTTAATTTTTGTGTATGATGTAAGGTAAGGGTCTACTTTCATTATTTAGCATGTGGCTGTCCAGTTTTCCCAACACCACTAGTTGAAGAGACTTTCTTTTCTCCATTGTATGTTCTCGGCACCTTTGTCGAAGATTAGCTGTCCATAGATATGTGGGATTATTTCTGGGCTTTCGATTCTATTCCATTGATCTGTGTGTCTGTTTTTGTGCCAGTACCATGCTGTTTTGGTTACTATAGATTTGTAGTATATTTTGAAATCAGGAAGTGTTATATCTCCAGCTTTGTTCTTTTTCTCAGGATTCCTTTAGCTATTCGGGGTCTTTTGTTGTTCCATATAAATTTTAGGATTCTTTGTTCTATTTCTGTGAAAAATGTTGTTGGAACTTTGATAGGGATTCCATTGAAACTATAGATTGCTTTAGGAACTATGGACATCATAACTATGTTAATTCTTCCAATCCAAGAGCACAGAATATCTTTCCATTTCTTTGTGTATTCTTCAATTTCTTTCAGCATAGTTTTATAGTTTTCGGTGTACAAATCTTTCACCTCTTTCATTAAGTTTATTCCTAGGTATTTTATTCTTTTTGTTGCAATTGTGAATGGGATTGCATTCTTAGTTTCTCTTTCTGCTACTTCGTTGTTAGTGTATAGATATGCCACTGATTTTTCTATGTTGATTTTGTATCCTGCAACTTTACCATATTCATTTATTAGTCCTAAAAGTTTTTTAGTGGATTCTTTATGCTTTTCTATATATAAAATCATGTCATCTGCAAATAGTGAGAGTTTCACTTCATCCTTTCCAATTTGGATCCATTTTATTTCTTTTTCTTGGCTGATTGCTCTGGCTAGGACTTCCAGTACTATGTTAAATAGGAGTGGTGACAGTGGGCATCCTTGTCTGGTTGTTCTTCTTAGAGGAATAGCTTTCAGTTTTTCACCATTGAGGGTGATATTAGTTGTGAGTTTGTCATATATGGACTTTATTATGTTGAGGTTCTTTCCTTCTATACCCATTTTATTCAGAGTTTTTATCATAAATGGATACTGTATTTTGTCAAATGCTTTCTCTGCATCTATTGTGATGATCATGTGATTTTTATTCTTCATTTTATTAATATGGTGTATAAGCTTGATTAATTTGCGAACATGGAACCATCCTTGCATACCTGGAATAAATCTCACTTGATCATGGTGTATAATCTTTTTAATGTATTGTTGTATGCAATTTGCTAGTATTTTGTGGAGGATTTTTGCATCAATGTTCATCAGTGATATTGGCCTGTAATTTTCTTTAGTTCTGTTGTCCTTGTCCGGTTTTGGTGTCAAGGTAATGTCGGCTTCTAGAATGAGTTAGGAAGCTTCCCCTCCTCCTCAATTTTTTGGAAGAATTTGAAAAGGATAGATATTAAGTCTTCTTTGAATGTTTGGTAGAATTCACCAGGGAAGCCGTCTGGTCCTGGACCTTTATTTTTGGGGATGTTTTTGATTACTCTGTTGATCTCCTTACTGGTGATCAGTCTATTCAAATCCTCTACTTCTTCTTGATCCAGTTTTGGAAGGTTGTATGATTCTAAGAATTTATCCATTTCTTCCAGATTGTTGAATTGGTTGGCATATAGTTTTTCATAATATTCTCTTATAATCTTTTGTATTTCTGAGGTGTCTGTTGTAATTTCTCCTCTCTCTTTTCTGATTTTACTTATTTGAGCCTTTTCTCTTTTTTTCTTGGTCAGTCTAAATAAGGTTTGTCAATTTTGTTTGTCTTTTCAAAGAAACAGCTCTTGGTTTTATTAATTTTTTCTATTTATTTTTAGCCTCTATTTCATTTATTTCTGCTCTGATTTTTATTATTTCTCTTCTTCTACTGATTTTGGGATCTGTTTGTTCTTCTTTTTCCAGTTCCTTCAGGTGCATTGTTAGATTGTTTATTTGAGATTTTTCCTGTTTGTTGAGATAGGCCTGTATTGCTATAAACTTCCCTCTTAGAACCGCTTTTGCTGTATCCCATAAATTCTGGCTTGTTGTATTTTCATTTTCATTTGTCTCCAGGTACTTTTTGATTTCTCCTTTGATTTCTTCGTTGACCCAATCATTGTTCAGTAGCATTTTGTTTAATCTCCACGTATTTGTGGGTTTTCTGATTTTCTTCCTATAGTTGATTTCTAGTTTCATACCATTGTGGTCAGAAAAGATGCTTGGTATTATTTCAATCTTCTTAAATTTATGGAGACTTGTTTTGTGGCCTAATATGTGATCAATCCTGGAGAACGTTCTATGTGCATTTGAAAAGAACATGTATTCTTCGTTTTTTGGATGGAATGCTCTGTATATATCTATGAGATCCATCTGTTCTAGTGTGTCATTTAAGGCCAATCTTTCCTTATTGATCTTCTGTTTGGATGATCTATCTGTTGGTGTAAATGGAGTGTTAAAGTCCCCTACTATTATTGTGTTACTGTCTATTTCTTTTTTATGTCTGTTAATAATTGCTTTATATACTTAGGTGCTCCTATATTGGGTGAGTAGATATTTATAACTGTTATATGATATTGTTGAATTGTTCCCTTGATCATTATGTAATGACCTTCTTTTTTTCTTTTTACAATTTTTGTTTTAAAGTCTATTTTGTCTGATATGAGTATTGCTACCCCAGGTTTCTTTTCATTGCCATTTGCATGGAGTATCTTTTTCCTTCCCTTCACTTTCAGTTTGTGAGTGTCTTTGGGTCTGAAGTGTGTCTCTTTTATGCAGTATATATTTGGGTCCTGTTTTTTTATCTAATCAGCCACCCTATGCCTTTTCATTGGAGCATTTAGTCCATTGATGTTTAAAATAGCTATTGATAACTATGTACTTACTGCCATATTTTAACTTGTTTTTTCTCACTGTTTTAGTAATCCTTCTCTTTTCCTTTCTCCTTCTTTACAGAATTGATTGTCTCTTTAGTTTGACCTCTCTCTGAAAGCTCTACTCTTTAACTCCCTTCATCCTTCATTTTATGTTTTTGATATCATATCTAATGTCTTTTTGGTGCATTTGCATCCATTACCCTTTTGTCATGGAAATAGATAATTTTTTCTATTTGTGGTCTTCTCTTTTCCCCTTACATCAGTCCCTTTAACATTTCTTGTAGCACTGGCTTCTTGGTGACAAACTCCTTTAATTTTTGCTTGTTTGCTTTTTGATCTCTCCTTCCGTTCTGAGTGATAACCTTGCCTGGTAGAGTATAATTGGCTGTGAGATTTTTCCCTTTAGCACTTTAAATATATCATGCCACTCTCTTCTAGCCTGTAAGCTCTCTGCTGAGAAGTCAGCTGATAACGTTATGGGGTTTCCTTTGTATGTAACTTGTTTTTCTCTTGTGGCTTTTAGGATTCTCTCTTTATCTTTAATTCTAGACATTTTGATTATGATGTGTCTTGGTGTGGGCCTCTTTGGGTTTATCTTGTTTGGGGCTCTCTGTGCTTCCTGTACCTGGATGTCTGTTTCCTTCCTTAGGTTAGGGAAGTTTTCATCTATTATTTCTTGAAATAAATTCTCTGCCCCTTTGTCTCGCTCTTCTCCTTCCGGGACACCTATAACACAGATGTTAGTGTGCTTGATGTTGTCCCAGAGGTCCCTTAGACTGTCCTCACTCTTTTTAATTCTTTTTTTCTTTTACCAGTTCAGCTTGGGTAATTTCTTCTAGTCTTTCTTCCAGCTCACATATCTGTTCTTCTGTATCCTCTACTCTGCTTTTGAGTCCCTTTAGTGAATTTTTCGTTTCCAGTGTTGTATTCTTCATTTCTGATTGGTTCATTTTTATATCTTCCATTTCTTTGTTGACAATCTCACTGAGTTCCTCTACTTTTCTCCCCAGATCAGTGAGCATCCTTAACACTCTTTGTTTGAACTCTCTGTCGGGTAGGTTGCTCATTTCTGTTTCACTTAGTTCCTTTTCTGGGGTTTTGTCCTGTTCCCTTACTTGGAATGTATTCCTTTGCCTCCTCATTTTGCCACTTTCCTTGTGCTTGTGTCTATGTATTAGGTAAGTCAGCTATGTCTCCTGCTCTTGGATAGGTGACCTTATATAAGTGATGCCTTATGAGGTCTGCAGTGTGCTTTCCTCAGTTCTCAATGTTCCAGGGTGATCCCTATGTGGGCTACGTGTGTCCTTCTGTTGTGGCCTGTTTGCTCTCCCTGTATGTGCCCAGGGAGGCCAAGTTATGCTCCTGGCCAGCTGTTGTAATGCTCAGCTGCTTGTAATTGTTGTGGGCCCTTCCATCTCTTTATTGGGTGTGGGGAGCCCCATCACAGTTGGCTGCAAGTTCTAATACCACATTTGTGTTTCAATATTTCTTTTAAGTCAGTAGGCCCCCAGAATGGTAGGTTGTTAGGCTCAGGGCTTACAAATGCTATAAGCCTCCAGCCTTTAGATCTCTTGTCAGCTTTCTGAGGATTGCAGCTGGGTGGGGCTGGCCTCAGGCATAGGAGCACTCAATTGTTTCAGGCTTTGGAAGGTGGGGCAAACCCCCTATGTGGGTCTTTGAGAAGCACAAGTCTTCTGCAGCTGACAAGCCCTACCACCCACAGGTCCACACACACAGTCAACACGGTCCTGTCCCATGTGCATGCCTTGACCTTCTGAAGTGGACCCAGTCTCCCCACGATGAGAGCCCAACTCACTCTACCACTGCCCCACACTCTCCACCCACTTCTTGTGCACACCTTGCCCCACTGAAGTGGGCTCAGTTGCCAGGCTGCAGAGAATCCAGTCACGAATCTATGCAGGCCCACAAGTTGCCCAAGGGCTTGTTGTTGGGTGCGGCCATTCCGTATGGTAGGCTGCCTGCCCTGGGTGAGCTGGATTAAATTGGTGCTCTAGTGGGTGAGGCAGATCCTGGGCTAGCAGGCCCCAGAGAGAACTCCAATGGCATCTGTGACAATACACCCATACCAGGCCACAACAATGGCCGCTGCCAATGTCCCAGTCCCTGGAAAAGTCTCACCTCTCATTGCAATGCACTCAGAGCCTATCAGGTGAATCTCTTTTCACCAAAGCACTGTGCATCTTTGTTTCTGGTGATTTTACGTTGCTTTCTGAAACAAGTGAGTTGGTGCTTGGGCCCTTTAAGAGCCAGTTTTAATTTCTTTGTGAACCAGCTTTTCTGGGGGTTCTCCCCAATGTTTTAGTAGCAGGCAAAGTCAGATATTATGCCGCTTGTCTCAATTGTGCTGGGTCCACAAAATGCCTACAGTGGGGGTGCTCCCTGGCTCAGGTCCCCGCTCCTCCAGGGATGGCTGTGTACCTTTTGCTGATCCCGGGCAGCCGTGAGGCTATGCAGCTTGTGAAGGTGGCGTTTTTCCTCTCCAGAAGGGGGTTTCTGTCTCTTCCACCTCAATTAGGTTTGTCCTTTGTTGCAGGAGTTCCTCTTATCCAGTTTTCAGTTCTCTCTCAGGGGTAATTTTTCCATGAGTAGTTGTAAATTGGCTGTGTCCACGGGAGGAGGTGAATTCAGAGTCTGCTTACGCCACCATCTTGTCTTCTCTCCTCCAGTGGTAGGATTTTAAACGATCGCTTTCATAATACATCATTTCCTGATGCAGTACATTATTATTATAACAATTTAATAGTCACTTTCTCCCATACAACAATGGTGCACTACCCCACATGCACACATTAACAGAGTTTTAGACACTCAGACCTAGTGTAGCTATTTCATTCATATCCCCCAAAATCATTATGAAGTTGTCCAGATAATGTAACCCTGAGACTGAGGGTAACCAAAACTCATGGAAAACAGCTCTCAGTTGTGATCTCTTTCCCCACTGCCTTCCACCTTGTCTATCCCACAGCATCACAGAGCACTCCTGGGATTTCCCTACTAGATACGGGGGGTGGGTGGCAGTTCAAGGTCAGTGGTTCTTTACACACTTTCCAATTCTATTGTCCCTTCAGCACTGGCTTTTACCACAGAATGTTCTCCTGTAATGATGACATCTCTGCATTTACTGCAACAGTCCCAATATCTTCATAGTAGCCCATTCTCCAGAACTGAATACTCAGACGTGTCCATAAAACTGTCCTTCATTCAGTTTCTCTTCTCTCTTCTTGTAAGAGTGCTAAGGGGAGAAAAGAAAAAATGGGAAACATTTTCCTTCTGGGTCCCTCTGAAGCCTTTCAAAGATGTTTAAGATCAGTGTAACAGGAGTAAGATAATCTGAGTTATACAGAAGCTGCATAGACATCAGAGGAGGGACTGAAGATGGCTTCCTAGTTCTATTTCTGACAACAGGAATGAGTTTAGGTTCCAAGATATCTAAGAAATGTCTATATTTTTCTGTTTGTGCACTATCAGAATACTTACATATTTTTATGGGCTGTTTGGTTGGAATTTATCTTTTCTTGTCCCCTGGGCTCTACCTGAAGATTTACGCAGTTTTACTACTCAGATCTCTACCTGTTAACGAGTATGGAAAGTGGCTTAGATGATTATTCAGCATCTAGACATTTTTTTCCTTCTAAAATATTTCAATATTTTAATCTTTCCACCCCAACCATCTTCTTGGGATCAGGACAAGTTGTATAATCCCAAATTCTACTGCTGGATTCTGACCAAACAAAATCAGTATATGCAATTATTGTTGCTGTTGCTGCTGCTGCTGTTGTTATGAGATACTCAATAGGACTCAAAGAAAGAACTTAAAAATTGTATCTCTTGCTTCAGGGAAAGGATCATTTCTTTCTTCTGCTGGCTGTGCAGAAATTTGCATGTCACTCCTGTTGTTGGAAACCATTTTCCAATCATAAAGCTCTCTGTTAATTGAATAGACTGAGGATGGCAAAGCAATGAGATGGAAGCTATTTGATCTCACTTTAAGCCATTGACTCAACCAGCCCTGAAACCCACCTTTCCTCTAACCTTCTTTTAGTTGTACTGACAGCATTCCATGGGATACTTTGTGCATGCTTCTCAATTATTAAATAACATACACAGGGCAGTAGATTGTAGAAAAACTGGTGTCTTTGCTATTTTTGGATTATTGTAGAGTATCTCACTAACATCAACTGAAGTGTGTATTATCAAGCATTGTTCTATCTTCCAAACACTTGAGTAGCTCTTTCCCAGAGTTAGAGTAAAATGTGCAGGTCCAGTTAACTTGAGAGAAGAGCTGCACTGACCCTCACTCAGTCCCTCATGTTATAACTAATACTATGTGGTCTCCTAGGCAAACAGCTTCAAGCTGAGATGTGTGACCTTCCTTTGTATCTTACACAATTTCCAAGAAAACAAGCTATTGTTGTTGCCTTGGATTCAGGTTCTATGAAAAAGGGGAGCAATTAGCACAAAAAAGCCTCCCTGCTCAGCTAGCCTGAAGTTTGTGTTCAGGAATATGGCTCTGGAAAATTGGGGATGACTTTACAAAACAATGAAGCACAACATTGCCAGACTCTCCAAAGTAGGCAGTTAAAATATAGACAAGGTAAGGCTATTTGAACCTCTGCCCACAAACTGGGTTGAGATCACTATGTTGGAAGCTGGTTGATAGGTATCCTGAATCCAGTCTGCTGCTGGTGGCTCCAGCATGAGTAGTTTTGGTGTTTTTAGAATTGATGATGACTTTTTTTAGAGTTCCTGCCAGAGATTTTGTTTGTTTAATAAAGATGATATCATGTAGAATTTTTTTAAAGTATATGGTAATAAATTTATTATTTACTCTTTTACATCTAAAAAAGGGGAATTTTCCTGGACTAAAATATTTTTAACAATTCTAAGAAGACTGATATATGTATTTGTGCATGAGTATATTGAATAGAGTACCTTAGTGGGTGATTTTTCTCAGTTGATTCCTCGTACCTCTTGAACTTCTAAGACATATTTTTAGAAATAAATCTTTCTTCTCCCATCTCATCACTAGTGTCTCATCACTAACACCTGGCATAAAGGTACATCTTTGTGTTGATGAAATAGTTCTCAGCTGCAGTGATGGTTAAATAAATGTGCACATGTAACAAAATGCCATAGAACCAGAAGCACACATTGTACCAATGTCAATTGCTTAGCTTTTATATTGTACTATAGTTATGTGAAATGTAATCATTGGGGAACATTGGGTGAAGGGTACATGTGACCCCTCTATACTGTCTTTGCAACTTTCTGCAAATCTATAATTATTTCAAAATAAAACATGAACAAAAATTAAGAAAAAAAATCTTTCAATTCAACTCATACTCTAAAATAAATCTAATATCATTTATATAACCATTCTCAATGTCTTTGGGACACTATAACTTGCTGTAGGAGAATATGGGGTCACTCAGCTCCAGCATCCAGTCACAAGAAAGTTTGATCAACTGGAAGTTTGAGATTGGTTGTTCTCCACTCTGAGGAGGAATAACTGCTCTGCCTGTGGGTGCTTTGAGGGAATGCAACATTGGCTTTCAGGATAGAGCAGATGGAGAAACCCTGTCTTTTCTACATTGAGG
Source organism: Ceratotherium simum simum (assembly GCF_057802395.1). NCBI lineage: Eukaryota > Metazoa > Chordata > Mammalia > Perissodactyla > Rhinocerotidae > Ceratotherium > Ceratotherium simum. The sequence goes on along the minus strand of NC_141910.1, from coordinate 52,607 downwards.
CAGATTCATTGACTAATTTGGGTTCTCAGCCTTCATCAAGATTCCATGCTGACCTTCCTCATTCTTTCCACCTCCTGATAATACTTCAGTACTTGTTTCAAAGATATTTTCCTAGTGGTGGCAACTTTCCCTCCCTAACTGAGACAAACCACCTAGTTTCACTCTTTTATAAAACCCACTACTTTCTCTTCCTGACAACAATCACAACTTGAAATACATTATTATTTGTGATTATATGAAATTTTATTTTAACATCAAGTGTTCCTGAAACAATTTATAATCTAACGGAAGGGCAGCCCCAGTACACTCCCCTGCATGGCTTTCACACAGATTAGAAGCAAAGATTCAACAAACTGGTCACAAAATCTCTTGGGACGTGTTTGAGCTACACTTAGAAACTTTTTCGGGCCGGCCCCGTGGCTTAGTGGTTAAGTGCTCGCGCTCCGATGCTGGCGGCCTGGGTTTGGATCCCGGGCGCGCACCGATGCACCGCTTCTCTGGCCATGCTGAGGCCGCGTCCCACATACAGCAACTAGAAGGATGTGCAACTATGACATACAACTATCTACTGGGGCTTTGGGGGAACAATAAATAAATAAAATTATAAAAAAAAATGTTTAAAAAAAAAAAGAAAAGAAACTTTTTCTAACCCCAAGTCCCACTGGGTGAACTATGAGCAGGTGTCCCCTTTGAGCACCACCCCAAGCTCTTCTGAGCTGATTGGCACGTTGTGTCATTAGACAATGCTCCAGGCTACTCACAGCATCCTTAGAGGCAGCTTGTCAGGGCTTCCGAGGGGCAGCCTCTAGTTCATATCTCAGAGATGGGGTCAGGGGCTTCACTGTTGTGGATCCCGCTGCTCTGGGTTCCAGGTGAGAAGGAGACTATACAGAGAGATGTTGGGTAAACTCATTGTGGCCATCTTGCTTTCTGTTTCTCCAGCTTCTTGGTCCCTGGAATTAAAGCATTTGTTGCAAGTTTCAAGTTACCCAGTTTTCTGGTTACTCAGAGCTTTGCCTGTGACTGTAATTACAAGTGTCACCAATGCAATGGGCCTACGCTGAGATGATCTTAGTCCATCTATTACACTTATTGTGTTTATGATTCCAGGCTCCACTGGGGACATTGTGCTGACCCAGTCTCCAGCCACCTTGATCCTATCTCCAGGACAGAGGGCCACCATCTCCTGCAGGGGCAGTCAGAGTGTTGATTTTTTTTCTTTCACATTTATTTATTTATTGATTTATTTTAATTTTTTGTTTATTGCAGTAACATTGGTTTATGACATTGTATAAATTTCAGGTGTACATCATTATACTTCTATTTCTGCATGGATTACATCATGTTCTCATGTTCACCACCCAAATACTAATTACAACACATCACCACACACATGTGCCGAATTATCCCTTTCGCCCTCCTCCCTCCCCTCTTCCCCTCTGGTAACCACCAATCCAATCTCTGTCTCTATGTGTTTATTGTTGTTATTATCTACTACTTAATGAAGGAAATCATACGGTATTTGACCTTCTCCCTCTGACTTATTTCACTTTGCATAATGCCCTCAATGTCCATCCCTGTTGTCACAAATGGCTGGGTTTCATTGTTTCTTATGGCTGAGTAGTAGTCCCTTGTGTATATATACCACAGCTTCTTTATCCATTCGTCCCTTGATGAGCACTTAGGTTGCTTCCAAGTCTTGGCTATTGTGAATAACGCTGCCATGAACAAAGGGGTGCATGTATCTTTATGCATTGGTGTTTTCATGTTCTTTGGATAAATACCCAACAGTGGAATAGCTGGATCATATGGTAGTTCTATCCTTGATTTTTTGAGGAATCTCCATACTGTTACCATAGCGGCTGCACCACTTTGCACTCCCACCAGCAGTGTATGAGAGTTCCCTTCTCTCCACATCGTTTCCAACACATGTTGTTTCCTGTCTTGTTAATTATAGACATTCTGACAGGCGTGAGGTGATATCTCATTGTAGTTTTGATTTGCATTTCCCTGATAGTTAGTGATTTTGAACATCTTTTCATTTGTCTGTTGGCAGTCTGTATATCTTCTTTGGAGAAATGTCTGTTCAGAACTTTTGCCCACTCTTTAATTGAGTTGGTAGATTTTTTGCTGTTGAGATGCATGATTTTTTTATATATTTTGGAGATTAAGCCCTTATCAGATGTTTGGTTTGCAAATATCTTCTCCCAATTATTAGGTTGCCTTTTCATTTTGTTCATGGTTTCCTTTGTTGTGCATAAGCATTTTAGTTTGATGTAGTCCCATTTGTTTATTTTTTCTATTGTTTCTTTTGTCCGACCAGACATGGTCCTTGAAAATGTGTTGCTAAGACCGATGTCGAAGAGCATACTGCCTATGTTTTCTTCTAGATGTTTCATAGTTTCAGGTCTTACATTTAAGTCTTTAATCAATTTGGAGTTAATTTTTGTATTTGGTGTAAGGTAAGGGTCTACTTTCATTTTTCTGCATGTGGTTATCCAGTTTTCCCAACACCATTTGTTGAAGAGACTTTCTTTTCTCCATTGTATGTTCTTGGTTCTTTTGTCAAAGATTAGCTGTCCATAGATGTGTGGGTTTATTTCTGGGCTTTCGATTCTATTCCATTGATCTGTTGTCTGTTTTTGTGCCAGTACCATGCTGTTTTGGTTACTATAGCTTTGCAGTATATTTTGAAATCAGGGAATGTGATACCTCCAGCTTTGTTCTTTTTTCTCAGGATTCCTTAAGCTATTCGGGGTCTTTTGTTGTTCCACATAAATTTTAGGATTCTTTGTTCTATTTCTGTGAAAAATGTTGTTGGGACTTTGGTAGGGATTGCATTGAATCTATAGATGGCTTTAGGAAGTATGGACATATTAACTATGTTAATTCTTCCAATCCAAGAGCACGGAATATCTTTCCATTTCTTTGTGTCTTCTTCAATTTCTTTCAACAATGTTGTATAGTTTTCCGTGTACAGCTCTTTCACCTATTTGGTTAAGTTTATTCCTAGGTATTTTATTCTTTTTGTTGCAGTTGTAAATGGAGTAGTATTCTTAATTTCTCTTTCTGCTACTTCGTTGTTAGTGTAAAGAAATGCAACTGATTTTTGTATGTTGATTTTGTATCCTGCAACTTTACCATAATCGTTTATTACTTCTAAAAATTTTCTGGTGGATTCTTTAGGGTTTTCTATATATAAAATCATGTCATTTGCAAATAGTGACAGTTTCACTTCTTCCTTTCCAATTTGGATCCATTTTATTTCTTTCTCTTGCCTGATGGCTCTGGCTAGGACTTCCAGTACTAATTTAAATAGGACTGGTGACAGTGGACATCCTTGTCTCATTCCTGTTCTTACCGGGAGAGCTTTCTGTTTTTTACCATTGAGGATGATATTAGCTGTGCGTTTCTCATATATGGACTTTATTATGTTGAGGGTCTTTCCTTCTATACCTATTTTATTCAGAGTTTTTATCATAAATGGATGCTGTATCTTGTCAAATGCTTTCTCTGCATCTATTGAGATGATCATGTGATTTTTATTCTTCATTTTAATAATAAGGTGTATCACGTTGATTGATTTGCGAATGTTAAACCATCCCTGCATACCTGGAATAAATCCCATCTGATCATGGTGTATAATCTTTTTAATGTATTGTTGTATGCGATTTGGTAGTATTTTGTTGAGGATTTTTGCATCTAAGTTCATCAGTGATATTGGCCTGTAATTTTCTGTTTTTGTGTCGTCCTTGTCTGGTTTTGGTATCGGGGTAATGTCAGCTCCGTAGAATGAGTTAGGGAGCTTCCCCCCCTCCTCAATTTTTTGGAAGAGTTTGAGAAGGATAGGTATTAAGTCTTCTTGAATGTTTGGTAGAATTCACCAGGGAAGCCATCTGGTCCTGGACCTTTATTTTTGGGGAGGTTTTTGATTACTCTGTTGATCTCCTTCCTGGTGATTTGTCTATTCAAATTCTCTATTTCTTCTTGATCCAGTTTTGGAAGGTTGTATGATTCTAAGAATTTATCCATTTCTTCCAGATGGTCGAATTGGTTGGCATATAGCTTTTCATAGTATTCTCTTATAATCTTTTGTATTTCTGAGGTGTCTGTTGTAATTTCTTCTCTTTCATTTCTGATTCAACTTATTTGTGCCTTCTCTCTTTTTTTCTTGGTGAATCTAGCTAAAGGTTTGTCAATTTTGTTTATCTTTTTGAAGAACCTGCTCTTGGTTTTATTAATTTTTTCTTTTGTTTTTTTGGTGTCTTTTTCATTTATTTCTGCTCTGATTTTTATTATTTCCCTTCTTGTACTGATTTTGGGCTTTGTTTGTTCTTCTTTTTCCAGTTCCTTTAGGTGCATTGTTAGATTGTTTATTTGAGATTTTTCCTGTTTGTTGAGATAGGCCTCTATTGTTATAAACTTTCCTCTTAGAATCGCTTTTGCTGTATTCCATAAATTCTGGTATGTCATATTTTCATTTTCATTTGTCTCCAGGTATTTTTTGATTTCTTCTTTGATTTCTTCATTGACTCTATCGTTGTTCAGTAGCATTTTGTTTAATCTCCACGTATTTGTGGGTTTTCTGATTTTCTTCCTATAGTTGATTTGTAGTTTCATACCGTTGTGATCAGAAAAGGTACTTGGTATTATTTCAAACTTCTTAAATTTATGGAGACTCGTTTTGTGGCCTAATATGTGATCAATCCTGGAGAATGTTCCATGTGCATTTGAAAAGAACGTGTATTCTTCGGTTTTTGGATGGAATGTTCTGTATATATCTACTAGGTCCATCTGTTCTAGTGTGTCATTTAAGGCCTATGTTTCCTTATTGATCTTCTGTTTGGATGATCTATCCGTTGGTGTAAGTGGAGTGTTAAAGTCCCCTACTATTATTCTATTACTGTCTATTTCTGTTTTTATGTCTGTTAATAATTGCTTTATATATTTAGGTGCACCTACCTTGGATGCGTAAATCTTTACAAGTGTTATATCCTCTTGTTGGATTGTTCCCTTGATCATTATGTAATGCCCTTCTTTGTTTCTTTTTACAGTTTTTGTTTTAAAGTCTATTTTGTCTGATATGAGTATGGCTACCCCAGGTTTCTTTTCATTGTCATTTGCATGGAGTATCTTTTTTCATCCCTTCACTTTCAGTTTGTGAGTGTTTTTAAGTCTGAAGTGTGTCTCTCGTATGCAGCACATATATGGGTCTTGTTGTTTTATCCAACCAGCCACTCTATGTTTTTTAATTGGAGCACTAAGTCCATTGACGTTTAAATTAGCTATTGATAAGCCTGTGCTTACTGCCATTTTTTAACTTTCTTTTTCTCAGTGTTTTAGTAGTTCTTCTCTGTTCCTTTCTTCTTCTATACAGTATTGATGGTCTCTTTAGTTTGACCTCTGTCTGAAAGCTGTACTCTTTAACTCCCTTCCTCCCTCCTTTTATGTTTTTGATATCATATTTAGCCTCTTTTTTGTGCATATGTATCGATTACCCTCTTGTCATGGAAATAGATATTTTTTCCTATTTGTGGTCTTCTCCTTTCCCCTTTAACATTTAACATTTTACATTTGACATTTAACATTTTCCCTTTAACATTTCTTGTAGCACTGGTTTCTTGGTGACAAACTCCTTTAATTTTTGCTTGTCTGGGAAATTTTTGATCTCTCTTTCCATTTTGAATAATAACCTTGCTGGGTAGAGTCTTCTGGGCTTTAAGTTTTTTCCTTTTAGCACTTTAAATATACCATGCCAATCTCTTCTAGCCTGTAAGTTTTCTGCTGAGAAGTCAGCTGATAGCCTTATGGAGTTTCCTTTGTATGTAACTTCACTTTCTCTTGTGGCTTTTAGGATTCTCTCTTTATCTTTAATTCTGGACATTTTGATTATGATGTGTCTTGGTGTGGGCCTCTTTGGGTTTATCTTGTTTGGGGCTCTCTGTGCTTCCTGTACCTGGATGTCTGTTTCCTTCCTTAGGTTAGGGAAGTTTTCATCTATTACTTTTTGAAGTAGATTCTCTGACCCTTTATCTCGCTCTTCTCCTTCCGGGACACCTATAACACGGATGTTAGTGTGCTTGATGTTGTCCCAGAGGTCCCTTAGACTGTACTCACTCTTTTTAATTCTTTTCTCTTTTACCTGTTCAGCTTGGGTAATTTCTTCTAGTCTTTGTCCAGCTCAGAGATCCGTTCTTCTGTATCCTCTACTCTGCTTTTGAGTTCCTCTAGTGAATTTTTCAGGTCCAGTATTGTATTCTTCATTTCTGATTGGTTCGTTTTTATATCTTCCATTTCTTTGTTGACATTCTCACTGAGTTCATCTATTCTTCTCCCCAGATTAGTGAGCTCCTTAACACTCTTAGTTTGAACTCTCTGTCGGGTAGGTTGCTCATTTCTGTTTCACTTAGTTCCTTTTCTGGGGTTTTGTCCTGTTCCCTTACTTAGAATGTATTCCTTTGTCTTCTCATTTTGCCTCTTTCCCTGTGCTTGTGTCTACGTATTAGGTAGGTCAGCTATGTCTCCTGCTCTTAGATAGGTGACCTTATGTAAGTGATGGCTTAGGAGGCCTGCAGTGTGCTTCCCTCAGTTCTAGATGTTCCAGGGTGACCCCTATGTGGCCTACGTGTGTCCCTCTGTTGTGACCTGTTTGCTCTCCCTGTAGGCACCCAGGGAGGCCGAGTTATGCTCCTGGCCAGCTGTTGTAATGCTCAACTGCTTGTTGTTGTGGTGGGTCCTTCAGTCTCTTTATCAGGTGTGGGGAGCCCCAGCACATTTGGCTACAAGTTCTAATACCACATTTGTGTTGCAGTTTTTCTTTTAAGTGAGTAGGCCCCCAGCGTGGCACGTTGTTAGGTTCAGGGCCTTACAATTCCTATAAGCCTCCAGCCTTTAGGTCTCTTGTCAGCTCTCTGAGGATTGTAGCTGGGTGGCGCTGGCCTCAGGCATAGGAGCACCCAATTGTTTCAGGCTTTGGAAGGTGGGGCAAACCCCCTATGGGTGGGGTTTGAGAAACACAAGTCTTCTGCAGCTGACAAGCCCTGCCGCCCACAGGTCCACACACACAGTCAACACAGTCCTGCCCTATGTGCGCGCCCTGATCTCCCAAAGTGGACCCGGTCTCTCCACGGTGGGAGCCCCACACACTCCACCACCACCCCACACTCTCCATCTGCTCCTTGTGCATCCCTTGCCCCACTGAAGTCAGCTCAGTTGTCATGCTGCAGAAAATACAGTCACCAATCTATGCAGGCCCACAAGTTGCCTGATGGCTTGTTGTTGGGTGGGACCAGTCTCTAGAGTGGGCTGCCTGCCCTGGCTGAGCTGGATTAAATCAGTGCTCTAGCGGGTGGGGCAGAACTGGGCTAGCAGGCCTCAGGGATAACTCCAATGGCGTCTGTGTCAGCACACCCACACCAGGCCACAACAATGGCCGCTGCCAATGTCCCAGTCACTGGAGAGGTCTCACCTCTCACCGAGATGCACACAGGGCCTATTAGGTGAATCTCTTTTCACCAAAGCACTGTATATCTTTCTTTCTGGTGATTTTAGGTTGCTTTCTGAAATGGGTGAGTTTGCACGTGGGCCCTTTAAGAGCCGCTTTTACTTTCTTTGTGAACCAGCTTTTCTGGGGGTACTCCCCAATGTTTTAGTAGCAGGCAAATCAGATATTATGCCACTCTTCTCGATTGTGCTTGGTCCACAAAATACCCACAGCAGGGGCACTCTCTGGCTCAGGGCCCCGCTCCTCCAGGGAGGGCTGCGTACCTGTGGGCTGCTCCCGGGCCACTGTGAGGCGCTGCGCCTTGTGAAGGTGGCATTTTTCCTCTCCAGAAGGGAGTTTCTGCCTCTTCCACCTCAGTTAGGATTGTCCGTTGTTGCAGGAGTTCCTCTCATCCAGTTTTCGGTTCTGTCTCAGGGGTGATTTTTGCACGAGTAGTTGTAAATTGGCTGTGTCTGCAGGAGGAGGTGAGTTCAGAGTCTGCCTACGCCGCCATCTTCCAATGTTCTTCCCCCAGAGTGTTGATTATTTTGGCATTACTAGCCTTATTATCTGATATCAACAGAAACCAGGACAGCGTCCTAAACTCCTGATCTATGAAGCATCCATTGGAGAGTCTGGCATCCCAGCCAGGTTCAGTGGCAGTGCGTCTGGGACTGATTTCACCCTCACAATTCCTCCTGCATAGGCCGATGATTCTGCAAACTATTACTGCCAGCAGAGTAAGGAGGATCTTCCCATGGTGACCTAGCTCTAAACAAAACCTCCCCAGGTGGCTGCTCACCTAGGCTCAGCTCTTTCAGGTGCTCCTCTTCCCCTGGCATCTCAACCTAGTGTCTCTAGGTTTATTTGGTTAATGGGGTCAAACTATGAAAGAGAAAGCTCTTAAACTGATGTCTCTGTGTCTGTGTCTGTCCCACATAACCTGTTTTATAATTTAGGGTTTTTTTACTACATCAGGACCTCTCAGATATTGTGTACTCCTCTGTTCATTTCTGGATGCCAAATGACTTGCAGAGAAGAGTTTTAAACTTGGAGGAAACTTTTCTCTATTATTTCAAAGAGAAAGAGTCTTGAACAACCAAAATTGTTAGCTGTGTATCTTTCAGATACAGGCTGATATTCTTAATTTAATCTTGGTTTTTAACTTCTTGTCTTGCTTGAACTCACATAAAAACCCCTCCATAGTCATTTAATAACCTCAGAATTGTAATATAGTTTTCTTTTCTCCTTTCATTCAGTTTTATCTACCACTGTGTCTTTCCCCAAAGCTAGGTCCTCAGTTCTAGACATATTTACTAGTCCTTTTCTCCTCATCCAATTTTCGTGTCTTTTCTCCATGATACTTTCCATATGCATGGCCATGATCTTCTCTCTTTTTCTTTTTCTATTTGCTGAAGTATTGTGGGTAGAATGGACTCCAGAAGCCTAAGCGTGCACAGTAATAATTATGGAAGATTCAGTTTTCATATCCCTTCCTTGGCCTCCCTTGGGCTTCCACATCCTTCCAGAAGGGAGCAGGGGAAATTTATAAAATATTCCTCTGACAACTGATAAAATAATCCTCTGATAACCGATAAAATAGGCCTCTGCCACTTTCAGTTTGCTCAGATTCACATTATTTTCTAAGATTGTAACTCTATCTCACTACTTATAAAATTGTATTGTTGCATTAGTTTTCTATTGCTCTGTAACAACTTACCATTGACTTAGGGCTTAAAACAACACACATTTATAATCACACAGTTTATATGATCCAGAAGTCTGGGAAATGTTTGGCTGGGTCACCTCCTCTCAGTCTCATCAGCTGAAATCCAGGTGTTAACTAGGCTGCATTTTCATCTGGAGACTTGAAGAATCTGTCATTCAGGTTGTGGAAAGAATTCTTTCTTTTCTATTGTATGACTAAGAGTCTTGGCTTTTGCTGGCTATCAGCTGGAGCCTCCCTAAGGTCATACAAGCCACCCAAAGATCCTGTCATATGAACTACTTTAATCAAACCAGCAAGGAGAATTTCTCGACAATAGGGAGTACCCAAGTCTTCTTTTTGGGGCTTTATCATGATTAAATCAAACCCTCCCTGGAAAATCTCCATTTTGGTTAACTCAAAATAAACTGATTCAGAACCTTAATCATATCTGCAAAATCCCTTCATCTTTGCAATATTTTATGGGTTGGAAGTAAGTCACAGGTTCTGCCCATAGTCAAGAGAAGGGGATTATATATAGGGCATGAACACCTGGTGGCTGGTGTCATGGGGTCACCCTAGGTTCTGCCTGCTACAACTGTCATACTACCTAGGATTTTCATCAGCGTTCATTTTCTCACTCCCAAATGTCCCTTGTGCCAAATTATTAAATATGGGAGCTTCCTTGGTAATGGGCTTTGAACAGCATCAGATAGATCCCTCAACATGGTGTTTTCATCCTAGCTTCTCATATTTCTCCTGTTACTTCCCAAGGGAAGAAATAGCCAAATTTGAAATAAGAGGCAAAATTGAAATTAATTGACAGTCAAATAATATTATAAATGTATATCTGTAAATGACAGAATTAGAAAGAAGAAAGGCCTAAAATCAATGACCTACGTTTCTACCTTAATAAACTATATATATATAAAAAAAAGCAAACAAAACCCAAAGTAAGCAGAAGAAAGGAAGTAATAAAAATTAGAACAGAAATAAATGAAATAGAAAACAGAAAATCATGGAAACAAAAATAAACATTCAGAAGCAGAATAGTGTTAATATTATGACTAAGATAATCATTACTTTGATTTCTAGTTGTTTTATTTGTGTCCGTATTCCAGCTCTTCAAAGCCCAGGGTCTTTTAAAAACTTGCACGTGGTAGCATGGTAGATAAATCACAGTTGCTCATGAGCCATTAGCTGAATGTTCTTCAGTTTCAAACAGAACGGTTTTTGTGCCCAACCTACAGGTGGTTTCTATTCTCTGAATGTAACCAGTGCCTGTTTTTTATGGGAACTTATCCCCATGGATATCTAGGTCCGACATCACACACTGGAATGTTAGTTTTTCCTGTACTTTGCATGTTCAGAGGCATTTGGGGAGACCTCAATGGATGGGCAAGGTCTTAGTTGAGCAGCTGCTAGGGAAAGAGGAGGCAGGTCTGTGGGGGTGGGGTTTTCTGATGGAAGTTACATGAATCATCCCTTAAGATATTCTTTTCTTAGAGAATGTTATCCTGCCACACTGCTCTGTAGACCTGTCTTTGCCAGTGAGGTCAAATTAAGTCTTTCTGGACAGGAATACACAGGTAATATCCTGGACCTTGTGTATGCACATTTCATAAAAACACTGAGAACCTTCCCTCTCCTATACTTTTTTAACTTATAGAAGTAAGTGGAAGGACGACATGGATTTATATTCCAGGACCTACTCCCCTACACCTACACCCTGCTGATTTGCATCTTTCTTCCTCTGAAACCACAAGACCCTCGAAGTGGTTTTTAAGGGATGTTCTTATGAGAAGAGGTGTGTTTAGCCAGTGACAAGGCTCAGCCAACATAATGGACTTTCAGGTTCAAATTCTCAGCTTCCTGCTGCTATCACAGGTAAGAAAGAGAGGTAGCTCAAGTCTCAGGATGCTCTTTCCCATCAGAGTTTGCGTCTAAGCTTTTTCTTTTTGTGTGTTGGGTGTTATAGTAAATCTGTATGTTATGAATACATTCTTGTAGCTCTATTTCTGCTAACTCATATCTCTTTTCTTCTCTCCTATTTAATCATAGTATCCAGTGGAGAAATTGTCTTGACCCAGTCTCCAGCCTCCATGGCTTTTTCCCAAGGAGAGAGAGTCACCATCACCTGCAGCACACGCTCAAGTGTAAGCACCCGCTACTTACACTGGTACCAACAGAAACCTGGAGCCCCTCCAAAGCTCCTCGTTTACAGCATATCAAGCCTGCAACAAACGACAATACTGACTGACGTGGAAGAGGTATAAATTCCCTTCTGGAGAGAAAAAACACCACCTTCACAAGCCACAATGATTCATCACCATCCAAGAGCAATTCAAAGATATGCAACCTTCCCTGGAGGAGTGTGGGAACTGAGCTGGGGAGTGTTGCCACTATAAGTACTTTGTTGGACCCAACACAATTGAAACGAGTGTCGTAATATCTATCTTTGCCAGCTACTAACAACAACGGGGAATACCAGCAGAAAGGGGACATAAAGAAATTAAAGCCAGCTCTTAAGGGGCCCATGCACAAATTCACTTGTTTCAGAAAACAACCTAAAATCACCAGGAAGAAAGATGCACAGGCCTTTGGTGAAAAGAGACTCACCTGATAGACTCTGGGTGCATCTTGGTGAGAGGTGAGACCTCTCCAGGGACTGGGACATTCATGGCAGCTATTGTTATGACTTTGTGTGGGCGTGCTGACACAGATGCTGGAAGATGCCATTAGAGTTCTCCCTGTGGCCTACTAGCCCAGGATCTGCCCCACCCACTAGAGCACTGATTCAATCCAGCTCAGCCAAGGAAAGCAACCCACCCTACGTTCTGACCCCATCCAACAATAAGTCCCTCGGCAACTAGTGGGCCTGAATTGGCTATGTGCCTGGACTCTGCAGGCTGGCAAATGGGTCCACCTCTGTTGGGCAGGGTATGCAAGAGGAGCAGATGGAGTGTGTGGGGCATTGGTGGAGCATGTGCGGCCTCTGCCGTGGGGTGACTGGGTCTGCCTCAGGGTGTTGAGTCATGCACGTGGAGCAGGACTGTGTTGGCTGTGTGTGTGGCCCTGTGGGAGGTGGGGCTTATCAGCTGCAAAAGACTTCTGCTTCACAAACAGCCAGATATGGGATTGGACCCACCTTCCATAGCCTGAAATAATTGGGTGCTCCCATGCCTGGGGCCAGCCCCACCCAGCTGCAATCACCAGAGAGCTGACAAGAACCTTATAGGCCAGAGGGCTAGAGCAATTGTAAGCCCCTGAGCCTGACAACCAGCCACCCTGGGGGCCTACTCAGTTAACAGAAAAACGGCAACAGGAATGTGCTATTGGCCTTTGCAGCCAACTGTGTTGGGGCTCCACAAACCCAGTAAAGAGACTGAATGGTCCACAACAAGCTAAACAGCTGAGTATTGCAACCAGCTGGCAAGGGGGACAGCTAGCCTCCCTGGACACCTATAGCTTGCCACAACAAAAGGACACACATAGTCCACACAAAGGTCACTCCTAGAACATTCGGAACTAGTGACAAAAGAGAAGCATGCTGCTGGGTCTCATAAGGCATCAGTTACATGAGGCCACCTCTCCAAGATCAGGAGACATAGCTGATCTACTTAATACATAGATACAAGCACAGAGAAAGAGGCAAAATGAGGAGGCAAAGGAATACATTCCAAGTAAGGGAACAGGACAGAAGCCCAGAAAAGGAACTAAATGAAACAGAAATGAACAATCTACCTGACGGAGAGTTCAAACAAAGAGTCATAAGGATGCTTACTGTACTTTGGAGAAGAATGGATGAATTCAGGGAGAATGTCAACAAAGAAAGGGAAGATATAAAAAAGAACCAATCATAAATGAAGAATACAATACTGGAAATGAAAAATTCACTAGAGGGACTAAAAACCAGAGTAGAGGATACAGAAGAATGGATCAGCAAGCTGGATGAACGACTAGAAGAAATCACCCAAGTGGAACAGACAAAAGAAAAAAGAATTGAAAAGATTGAGGACAGTCTAAGGGACCTCTGGGACATCAAGCACACTAACATCCATGTTATAGGTGTCCCAGATGGAGAAGAGAGAGACAAAGGGGCAGAGAACCTATTTGAAGAAATAATAGCTGAAGACTTCCCTAACCTAAAGAAGGAAAAAGACATCCAGGTACAGGAAGCACAGAGAGCACCAAACAAGATAAACCCAAAGAGGCCCTCAACAAGATGCACCATAATTAAAATGTCCAGAATTAAAGATAAGGAGAGACTCCTAAAAGCCACAAGAGAAAGGCAACAAGTTACTTAATAGGGAAACCCCATAAGGCTATCAGTTGTCTTCTCAGAAGAAACCTTACAGGCTAGAAGAGAGTGACACAACATATTTAAAGTGCTAAAAGGAGAAAATCTACAGCTAAGAATATTCTACTGAGCAAGGTTATCATTCAGAAGGGAAGGAGAGATAAAGAGTTTCCCAGACAAGCAAAAATTAAAGGAATTTATTACCAAGAAACTAGTCCTACAAGAAATGCTAAAGGGACTTAAGGGGGAAAGAGAAGATCACAAATAGGAAAAAATTATCTATTTCCATGATAAGAGGGTAACAGATACAAATGCACAAAAAAGAGGTTAGACATGATATCAAAAACATAAAATGTGGGAGGAGTGGAGTAAAAGAGAATAGCTTTTAGAAATAGGTCAAACTAAAGAGACAATCACTTAATATAGATGGCTATATATGCAGGTTACTGTATATGAACCCCAAGGTAATCACAAACCAGAAACCTATAACACATACACAAAAAATTAGGAGAAAAGAACCCAAACATAGTACTAAAGAAAGACATCAAACCACAAAGAAAGAGAACAAGAGAAGAAGAAAGGAACAGAGAAGAACTACTAAAGCTCGGGCATTCAGAACATATAGCAAGTGGCTTTAAGCAAGCACTTTCTCATTCCAAGTTGCAAGTTACTATCTAGGAACAAGTTTGTATAGGACTTTCAAAGATTCCCAGAATTGAGCTAAAGTGGGTATGACTCCAAATCCTAGAAATAACTTCATGCCCCATCTCCATTACTTCCATCTAGTAAGGATCACATAATTCCGAACAAAGTTTTGACACAGATTCCCAATTCTGGCAACCAGAACATATAGCATGGTGCTTTAAGCAAGCACTTTCTCATTCATAGTTGTAAGTTACTATGTAGGAACAAGTTTGTATAGGACTTTCAAAGATTCCCAGAACTGAGCTAAAGTGGGTATGTCTCCAACTCCTAGAAATAACTTCATGCCCCATCTCCCTTACTTCCATCTAGTAAGGATCACATAATTCCTAACAAAGTTTTGAAACAGATTCCCAATTCGGGCATTCAGAACATATAGCACGTTGCTTTAAGCAAGTCTTTCTCAAGCCTAGTTGTAAGTTACTATCTAGGAACAAGTTTGTATAGGACTTTGAAAGATTCCCAGAACTGAGCTAAAGTGGGTATGTCTCCAACTCCTAGAAATAACTTCATACCACATCTCCCTTACTTCCATCTAGTAAGGATCACATTATTCGGAACAAAGTTTTGACACAGATTCCCAAATCGGGCACTCAGAACATATAGCAAGTTGCTTTAAGCAAGCACTTTCTCATTCCAAGTTGCAAGTTACTATGTAGGAACAAGTTTGTATAGGACTTTCAAAGATTCTCAGAACTGAGCTAAAGTGGGTATGTCTCCAACTCCTAGAAATAACTTCATGCCCCATCTCCCTTACTTCCATCTAGTAAGGATCACATAATTCCTAACAAAGTTTTGACACAGATTCCCAATTCGGGCATTCAGAACATATAGCAAGTTGCTTTAAGCAAGCACTTTCTCATTCCAAGTTGCAAGTTACTATCTAGGAACAAGTTTGTATAGGACTTTCAAAGATTCCCAGAACTGAGCTAAAGTGGGTATGTCTCCAACTCCTAGAAATAACTTCATGCCCCATCTCCCTTACTTCCATCTAGTAAGGATCACATAATTCCTAACAAAGTTTTGACACAGATTCCCAATTCGGGCATTCAGAACATATAGCACGTTGCTTTAAGCAAGCACTTTCTCATTCCAAGTTGCAAGTTACTATGTAGGAACAAGTTTGTATAGGACTTTCAAAGATTCCCAGAACTGAGCTAAAGTGGGTATGTCTCCAACTCCTAGAAATAACTTCATGCCCCATCTCCCTTACTTCCATCTAGTAAGGATCACACAATTCCTAACAAAGTTTTGACACAGATTCCCAATTCGGGCATTCAGAACATATAGCACGTTGCTTTAAGCAAGCACTTTCTCATTCCAAGTTGCAAGCTGCTGGGTAGAAACAAGTTTGTATAGGACGTTCAAAGATTCCCAGAACTGAGCTAAAGTGGGTATGTCTCCAACTCCTAGAAATAACTTCATGCCCCATCTCCCTTACTTCCAGCTAGTAAGGATCACATAATTCCTAACAAAGTTTTGACACAGATTCCCAATTCGGGCATTCAGAACATATAGCACGTTGCTTTAAGCAAGCACTTTCTCATTCCAAGCTGCAAGTTACTATCTAGGAACAAGTTTGTATAGGACGTTCAAAGATTCCCAGAACTGAGCTAAAGTGGGTATGTCTCCAACTCCTAGAAATAACTTCATGCCCCATCTCCCTTACTTCCAGCTAGTAAGGATCACATAATTCCTAACAAAGTTTTGACACAGATTCCCAATTCGGGCATTCAGAACATATAGCACGTTGCTGTAAGCAAGCACTTTCTCATTCCAAGCTGCAAGTTACTATCTAGGAACAAGTTTGTATAGGACGTTCAAAGATTCCCAGAACTGAGCTAAAGTGGGTATGTCTCCAACTCCTAGAAATAACTTCATGCCCCATCTCCCTTACTTCCATCTAGTAAGGATCACATAATTCCTAACAAAGTTTTGACACAGATTCCCAATTCGGGCATTCAGAACATATAGCACGTTGCTTTAAGCAAGCACTTTCTCATTCCAAGTTGCAAGTTACTATGTAGGAACAAGTTTGTATAGGACTTTCAAAGATTCCCAGAACTGAGCTAAAGTGGGTATGTCTCCAACTCCTAGAAATAACTTCATGCCCCATCTCCCTTACTTCCAGCTAGTAAGGATCACATAATTCCTAACAAAGTTTTGACACAGATTCCCAATTCGGGCATTCAGAACATATAGCACGTTGCTTTAAGCAAGCACTTTCTCATTCCAAGTTGCAAGTTACTATCTAGGAACAAGTTTGTATAGGACTTTCAAAGATTCCCAGAACTGAGCTAAAGTGGGTATGTCTCCAACTCCTAGAAATAACTTCATGCCCCATCTCCCTTACTTCCATCTAGTAAGGATCACATAATTCCTAACAAAGTTTTGACACAGATTCCCAATTCGGGCATTCAGAACATATAGCACGTTGCTTTAAGCAAGCACTTTCTCATTCCAAGTTGCAAGTTACTATGTAGGAACAAGTTTGTATAGGACTTTCAAAGATTCCCAGAACTGAGCTAAAGTGGGTATGTCTCCAACTCCTAGAAATAACTTCATGCCCCATCTCCCTTACTTCCATCTAGTAAGGATCACATAATTCCTAACAAAGTTTTGACACAGATTCCCAATTCGGGCATTCAGAACATATAGCACGTTGCTTTAAGCAAGCACTTTCTCATTCCAAGTTGCAAGTTACTATGTAGGAACAAGTTTGTATAGGACTTTCAAAGATTCCCAGAACTGAGCTAAAGTGGGTATGTCTCCAACTCCTAGAAATAACTTCATGCCCCATCTCCCTTACTTCCATCTAGTAAGGATCACATAATTCCTAACAAAGTTTTGACACAGATTCCCAATTCGGGCATTCAGAACATATAGCACGTTGCTTTAAGCAAGCACTTTCTCATTCCAAGTTGCAAGTTACTATCTAGGAACAAGTTTGTATAGGACTTTCAAAGATTCCCAGAACTGAGCTAAAGTGGGTATGTCTCCAACTCCTAGAAATAACTTCATGCCCCATCTCCCTTACTTCCATGTAGTAGGGATCACACAATTTCAGCAAACTTTTGACACAGATCCACAATTCTGGCACTCAGAACATATAGCAAGTTGCTTTAAGCTAGCGCTTTCTCATTCTAAATTGCAAGTTACTATCTAGGAACAAGTTTGTATAGGACTTTCAAAGATTCCCAGAACTGAGCTAAAGTGGGTATGTCTCCAACTCCTAGAAATAACTTCATGCCCCATCTCCCTTACTTCCATCTAGTAAGGATCACATAATTCCTAACAAAGTTTTGACACAGATTCCCAATTCAGGCATTCAGAACATATAGCACGTTGCTTTAAGCAAGCACTTTCTCATTCCAAGTTGCAAGTTACTATCTAGGAACAAGTTTGTATAGGACTTTCAAAGATTCCCAGAACTGAGCTAAAGTGGGTATGTCTCCAACTCCTAGAAATAACTTCATGCCCCATCTCCCTTACTTCCAGCTAGTAAGGATCACATAATTCCTAACAAAGTTTTGACACAGATTCCCAATTCGGGCATTCAGAACATATAGCACGTTGCTTTAAGCAAGCACTTTCTCATTCCAAGTTGCAAGTTACTATCTAGGAACAAGTTTGTATAGGACTTTCAAAGATTGCCAGAACTGAGCTAAAGTGGGTATGTCTCCAACTCCTAGAAATAACTTCATGCCCCATCTCCTTTTACTTCCATCTAGTAAGGATCACATAATTCCTAACAAAGTTTTGACACAGATTCCCAATTCAGGCATTCAGAACATATAGCACGTTGCTTTAAGCAAGCACTTTCTCATTCCAAGTTGCAAGTTCCTATCTAGGAACAAGTTTGTATAGGACTTTCAAAGATTCCCAGAACTGAGCTAAAGTGGGTATGTCTCCAACTCCTAGAAATAACTTCATGCCCCATCTCCCTTACTTCCATCTAGTAAGGATCACATAATTCCTAACAAAGTTTTGACACAGATTCCCAATTCGGGCATTCAGAACATATAGCACGTTGCTTTAAGCAAGCACTTTCTCATTCCAAGTTGCAAGTTACTATCTAGGAACAAGTTTGTATAGGACTTTCAAAGATTCCCAGAACTGAGCTAAAGTGGGTATGTCTCCAACTCCTAGAAATAACTTCATGCCCCATCTCCCTTACTTCCATCTAGTAAGGATCACATAATTCCTAACAAAGTTTTGACACAGATTCCCAATTCGGGCATTCAGAACATATAGCACGTTGCTTTAAGCAAGCACTTTCTCATTCCAAGTTGCAAGTTACTATCTAGGAACAAGTTTGTATAGGACTTTCAAAGATTCCCAGAACTGAGCTAAAGTGGGTATGTCTCCAACTCCTAGAAATAACTTCATGCCCCATCTCCCTTACTTCCAGCTAGTAAGGATCACATAATTCCTAACAAAGTTTTGACACAGATTCCCAATTCGGGCATTCAGAACATATAGCACCTTGCTTTAAGCAAGCACTTTCTCATTCCAAGTTGCAAGTTACTATCTAGGAACAAGTTTGTATAGGACTTTCAAAGATTCCCAGAACTGAGCTAAAGTGGGTATGTCTCCAACTCCTAGAAATAACTTCATGCCCCATCTCCCTTACTTCCAGCTAGTAAGGATCACATAATTCCTAACAAAGTTTTGACACAGATTCCCAATTCGGGCATTCAGAACATATAGCACGTTGCTTTAAGCAAGCACTTTCTCATTCCAAGTTGCAAGTTACTATGTAGGAACAAGTTTGTATAGGACTTTCAAAGATTCCCAGAACTGAGCTAAAGTGGGTATGTCTCCAACTCCTAGAAATAACTTCATGCCCCATCTCCCTTACTTCCATCTAGTAAGGATCACATAATTCCTAACAAAGTTTTGACACAGATTCCCAATTCGGGCATTCAGAACATATAGCACTTGGCTGTAAGCAAGCACTTTCTCATTCCAAGTTGCAAGTTACTATCTAGGAACAAGTTTGTATAGGACTTTCAAAGATTCCCAGAACTGAGCTAAAGTGGGTATGTCTCCAACTCCTAGAAATAACTTCATGCCCCATCTCCCTTACTTCCAGCTAGTAAGGATCAGCTAATTCCTAACAAAGTTTTGACACAGATTCCCAATTTGGGCATTCAGAACATATAGCACTTTGCTTAAGCAAGCACTTTCTCATTCCAAATTGCAAGTTACTATCTAGGAACAAGTTTGTATAGGACTTTCAAAGATTCCCAGAACTGAGCTAAAGTGGGTATGTCTCCAACTCCTAGAAATAACTTCATGCCCCATCTCCCTTACTTCCATCTAGTAAGGATCACATAATTCCTAACAAAGTTTTGACACAGATTCCCAATTCGGGCATTCAGAACATATAGCACTTGGCTGTAAGCAAGCACTTTCTCATTCCAAGCTGCAAGTTACTATCTAGGAACAAGTTTGTATAGGACTTTCAAAGATTCCCAGAACTGAGCTAAAGTGGGTATGTCTCCAACTCCTAGAAATAACTTCATGCCCCATCTACCTTACTTCCAACTAGTAAGGATCACATAATTCCTAACAAAGTTTTGACACAGATTCCCAATTCGGGCCTTAAGAACATATAGGACTTTGCTTTAAGCAAGCACTTTCTCATTCCAAGCTGCAAGTTACTATCTAGGAACAAGTTTGTATAGGACGTTCAAAGATTCCCAGAACTGAGCTAAAGTGGGTATGTCTCCAACTCCTAGAAATAACTTCATGCCCCATCTCCCTTACTTCCAGCTAGTAAGGATCACATAATTCCTAACAAAGTTTTGACACAGATTCCCAATTCGGGCATTCAGAACATATAGCACTTGGCTGTAAGCAAGCACTTTCTCATTCCAAGCTGCAAGTTACTATCTAGGAACAAGTTTGTATAGGACTTTCAAAGATTCCCAGAACTGAGCTAAAGTGGGTATGTCTCCAACTCCTAGAAATAACTTCATGCCCCATCTCCCTTACTTCCATCTAGTAAGGATCACATAATTCCTAACAAAGTTTTGACACAGATTCCCAATTCGGGCATTCAGAACATATAGCACTTGGCTGTAAGCAAGCACTTTCTCATTCCAAGTTGCAAGTTACTATCTAGGAACAAGTTTGTATAGGACTTTCAAAGATTCCCAGAACTGAGCTAAAGTGGGTATGTCTCCAACTCCTAGAAATAACTTCATGCCCCATCTCCCTTACTTCCAGCTAGTAAGGATCACATAATTCCTAACAAAGTTTTGACACAGATTCCCAATTTGGGCATTCAGAACATATAGCACTTGGCTGTAAGCAAGCACTTTCTCATTCCAAGCTGCAAGTTACTATCTAGGAACAAGTTTGTATAGGACGTTCAAAGATTCCCAGAACTGAGCTAAAGTGGGTATGTCTCCAACTCCTAGAAATAACTTCATGCCCCATCTCCCTTACTTCCAGCTAGTAAGGATCACACAATTCCTAACAAAGTTTTGACACAGATTCCCAATGCGGGCATTCAGAACATACAGCACTTGGCTGTAAGCAAGCACTTTCTCATTCCAAGTTGCAAGTTACTATCTAGGAACAAGTTTGTATAGGACGTTCAAAGATTCCCAGAACTGAGCTAAAGTGGGTATGTCTCCAACTCCTAGAAATAACTTCATGCCCCATCTCCCTTACTTCCAGCTAGTAAGGATCACATAATTCCTAACAAAGTTTTGACACAGATTCCCAATTCTGGCATTCAGAACATATAGCACTTGGCTGTAAGCAAGCACTTTCTCATTCCAAGCTGCAAGTTACTATCTAGGAACAAGTTTGTATAGGACGTTCAAAGATTCCCAGAACTGAGCCAAAGTGGGTATGTCTCCAACTCCTAGAAATAACTTCATGCCCCATCTCCCTTACTTCCAGCTAGTAAGGATCACATAATTCCTAACAAAGTTTTGACACAGATTCCCAATTCGGGCATTCAGAACATATAGCACTTGGCTGTAAGCAAGCACTTTCTCATTCCAAGCTGCAAGTTACTATCTAGGAACAAGTTTGTATAGGACGTTCAAAGATTCCCAGAACTGAGCTAAAGTGGGTATGTCTCCAACTCCTAGAAATAACTTCATGCCCCATCTCCCTTACTTCCAGCTAGTAAGGATCACACAATTCCTAACAAAGTTTTGACACAGATTCCCAATGCGGGCATTCAGAACATATAGCACTTGGCTGTAAGCAAGCACTTTCTCATTCCAAGCTGCAAGTTACTATCTAGGAACAAGTTTGTATAGGACGTTCAAAGATTCCCAGAACTGAGCTAAAGTGGGTATGTCTCCAACTCCTAGAAATAACTTCATGCCCCATCTCCCTTACTTCCAGCTAGTAAGGATCACACAATTCCTAACAAAGTTTTGACACAGATTCCCAATGCGGGCATTCAGAACATATAGCACTTGGCTGTAAGCAAGCACTTTCTCATTCCAAGCTGCAAGTTACTATCTAGGAACAAGTTTGTATAGGACGTTCAAAGATTCCCAGAACTGAGCCAAAGTGGGTATGTCTCCAACTCCTAGAAATAACTTCATGCCCCATCTCCCTTACTTCCAGCTAGTAAGGATCACACAATTCCTAACAAAGTTTTGACACAGATTCCCAATTCGGGCATTCAGAACATATAGCACTTGGCTGTAAGCAAGCACTTTCTCATTCCAAGCTGCAAGTTACTATCTAGGAACAAGTTTGTATAGGACGTTCAAAGATTCCCAGAACTGAGCTAAAGTGGGTATGTCTCCAACTCCTAGAAATAACTTCATGCCCCATCTCCCTTACTTCCAGCTAGTAAGGATCACACAATTCCTAACAAAGTTTTGACACAGATTCCCAATTCGGGCATTCAGAACATATAGCACTTGGCTGTAAGCAAGCACTTTCTCATTCCAAGCTGCAAGTTACTATCTAGGAACAAGTTTGTATAGGACGTTCAAAGATTCCCAGAACTGAGCTAAAGTGGGTATGTCTCCAACTCCTAGAAATAACTTCATGCCCCATCTCCCTTACTTCCAGCTAGTAAGGATCACACAATTCCTAACAAAGTTTTGACACAGATTCCCAATGCGGGCATTCAGAACATATAGCACTTGGCTGTAAGCAAGCACTTTCTCATTCCAAGCTGCAAGTTACTATCTAGGAACAAGTTTGTATAGGACGTTCAAAGATTCCCAGAACTGAGCCAAAGTGGGTATGTCTCCAACTCCTAGAAATAACTTCATGCCCCATCTCCCTTACTTCCAGCTAGTAAGGATCACACAATTCCTAACAAAGTTTTGACACAGATTCCCAATGCGGGCATTCAGAACATATAGCACTTGGCTGTAAGCAAGCACTTTCTCATTCCAAGCTGCAAGTTACTATCTAGGAACAAGTTTGTATAGGACTTTCAAAGATTCCCAGAACTGAGCTAAAGTGGGTATGTCTCCAACTCCTAGAAATAACTTCATGCCCCATCTCCCTTACTTCCAGCTAGTAAGGATCACACAATTCCTAACAAAGTTTTGACACAGATTCCCAATGCGGGCATTCAGAACATATAGCACTTGGCTGTAAGCAAGCACTTTCTCATTCCAAGCTGCAAGTTACTATCTAGGAACAAGTTTGTATAGGACATTCAAAGATTCCCAGAACTGAGCTAAAGTGGGTATGTCTCCAACTCCTAGAAATAACTTCATGCCCCATCTCCCTTACTTCCAGCTAGTAAGGATCACACAATTCCTAACAAAGTTTTGACACAGATTCCCAATGCGGGCATTCAGAACATATAGCACTTGGCTGTAAGCAAGCACTTTCTCATTCCAAGCTGCAAGTTACTATCTAGGAACAAGTTTGTATAGGACGTTCAAAGATTCCCAGAACTGAGCCAAAGTGGGTATGTCTCCAACTCCTAGAAATAACTTCATGCCCCATCTCCCTTACTTCCAGCTAGTAAGGATCACACAATTCCTAACAAAGTTTTGACACAGATTCCCAATTCGGGCATTCAGAACATATAGCACTTGGCTGTAAGCAAGCACTTTCTCATTCCAAGCTGCAAGTTACTATCTAGGAACAAGTTTGTATAGGACGTTCAAAGATTCCCAGAACTGAGCCAAAGTGGGTATGTCTCCAACTCCTAGAAATAACTTCATGCCCCATCTCCCTTACTTCCAGCTAGTAAGGATCACACAATTCCTAACAAAGTTTTGACACAGATTCCCAATTCGGGCATTCAGAACATATAGCACTTGGCTGTAAGCAAGCACTTTCTCATTCCAAGCTGCAAGTTACTATCTAGGAACAAGTTTGTATAGGACTTTCAAAGATTCCCAGAACTGAGCTAAAGTGGGTATGTCTCCAACTCCTAGAAATAACTTCATGCCCCATCTCCCTTACTTCCAGCTAGTAAGGATCACACAATTCCTAACAAAGTTTTGACACAGATTCCCAATGCGGGCATTCAGAACATATAGCACTTGGCTGTAAGCAAGCACTTTCTCATTCCAAGCTGCAAGTTACTATCTAGGAACAAGTTTGTATAGGACGTTCAAAGATTCCCAGAACTGAGCTAAAGTGGGTATGTCTCCAACTCCTAGAAATAACTTCATGTCCCATCTCCCTTACTTCCAGCTAGTAAGGATCACACATTTCCTAACAAAGTTTTGACACAGATTCCCAATGCGGGCATTCAGAACATATAGCACTTGGCTGTAAGCAAGCACTTTCTCATTCCAAGCTGCAAGTTACTATCTAGGAACAAGTTTGTATAGGACGGTCAAAGATTCCCAGAACTGAGCTAAAGTGGGTATGTCTCAAACTCCTAGAAATAACTTCATGCCCCATCTCCCTTACTTCCAGCTAGTAAGGATCACACAATTCCTAACAAAGTTTTGACACAGATTCCCAATGCGGGCATTCAGAACATATAGCACTTGGCTGTAAGCAAGCACTTTCTCATTCCAAGCTGCAAGTTACTATCTAGGAACAAGTTTGTATAGGACGTTCAAAGATTCCCAGAACTGAGCCAAAGTGGGTATGTCTCCAACTCCTAGAAATAACTTCATGCCCCATCTCCCTTACTTCCAGCTAGTAAGGATCACACAATTCCTAACAAAGTTTTGACACAGATTCCCAATGCGGGCATTCAGAACATATAGCACTTGGCTGTAAGCAAGCACTTTCTCATTCCAAGCTGCAAGTTACTATCTAGGAACAAGTTTGTATAGGACGTTCAAAGATTCCCAGAACTGAGCCAAAGTGGGTATGTCTCCAACTCCTAGAAATAACTTCATGCCCCATCTCCCTTACTTCCAGCTAGTAAGGATCACACAATTCCTAACAAAGTTTTGACACAGATTCCCAATGCGGGCATTCAGAACATATAGCACTTGGCTGTAAGCAAGCACTTTCTCATTCCAAGCTGCAAGTTACTATCTAGGAACAAGTTTGTATAGGACGTTCAAAGATTCCCAGAACTGAGCCAAAGTGGGTATGTCTCCAACTCCTAGAAATAACTTCATGCCCCATCTCCCTTACTTCCAGCTAGTAAGGATCACACAATTCCTAACAAAGTTTTGACACAGATTCCCAATGCGGGCATTCAGAACATATAGCACTTGGCTGTAAGCAAGCACTTTCTCATTCCAAGCTGCAAGTTACTATCTAGGAACAAGTTTGTATAGGACGTTCAAAGATTCCCAGAACTGAGCCAAAGTGGGTATGTCTCCAACTCCTAGAAATAACTTCATGCCCCATCTCCCTTACTTCCAGCTAGTAAGGATCACACAATTCCTAACAAAGTTTTGACACAGATTCCCAATGCGGGCATTCAGAACATATAGCACTTGGCTGTAAGCAAGCACTTTCTCATTCCAAGCTGCAAGTTACTATCTAGGAACAAGTTTGTATAGGACGTTCAAAGATTCCCAGAACTGAGCCAAAGTGGGTATGTCTCCAACTCCTAGAAATAACTTCATGCCCCATCTCCCTTACTTCCAGCTAGTAAGGATCACACAATTCCTAACAAAGTTTTGACACAGATTCCCAATGCGGGCATTCAGAACATATAGCACTTGGCTGTAAGCAAGCACTTTCTCATTCCAAGCTGCAAGTTACTATCTAGGAACAAGTTTGTATAGGACGTTCAAAGATTCCCAGAACTGAGCCAAAGTGGGTATGTCTCCAACTCCTAGAAATAACTTCATGCCCCA
Source organism: Ceratotherium simum simum (assembly GCF_057802395.1). Lineage (NCBI taxonomy): Eukaryota > Metazoa > Chordata > Mammalia > Perissodactyla > Rhinocerotidae > Ceratotherium > Ceratotherium simum. Next base: position 27,183 of record NC_141910.1, on the reverse strand, counting down.
TCTCCCTTACTTCCAGCTAGTAAGGATCACACAATTCCTAACAAAGTTTTGACACAGATTCCCAATGCGGGCATTCAGAACATATAGCACTTGGCTGTAAGCAAGCACTTTCTCATTCCAAGCTGCAAGTTACTATCTAGGAACAAGTTTGTATAGGACGTTCAAAGATTCCCAGAACTGAGCCAAAGTGGGTATGTCTCCAACTCCTAGAAATAACTTCATGCCCCATCTCCCTTACTTCCAGCTAGTAAGGATCACACAATTCCTAACAAAGTTTTGACACAGATTCCCAATGCGGGCATTCAGAACATATAGCACTTGGCTGTAAGCAAGCACTTTCTCATTCCAAGCTGCAAGTTACTATCTAGGAACAAGTTTGTATAGGACGTTCAAAGATTCCCAGAACTGAGCCAAAGTGGGTATGTCTCCAACTCCTAGAAATAACTTCATGCCCCATCTCCCTTACTTCCAGCTAGTAAGGATCACACAATTCCTAACAAAGTTTTGACACAGATTCCCAATGCGGGCATTCAGAACATATAGCACTTGGCTGTAAGCAAGCACTTTCTCATTCCAAGCTGCAAGTTACTATCTAGGAACAAGTTTGTATAGGACGTTCAAAGATTCCCAGAACTGAGCCAAAGTGGGTATGTCTCCAACTCCTAGAAATAACTTCATGCCCCATCTCCCTTACTTCCAGCTAGTAAGGATCACACAATTCCTAACAAAGTTTTGACACAGATTCCCAATGCGGGCATTCAGAACATATAGCACTTGGCTGTAAGCAAGCACTTTCTCATTCCAAGCTGCAAGTTACTATCTAGGAACAAGTTTGTATAGGACGTTCAAAGATTCCCAGAACTGAGCCAAAGTGGGTATGTCTCCAACTCCTAGAAATAACTTCATGCCCCATCTCCCTTACTTCCAGCTAGTAAGGATCACACAATTCCTAACAAAGTTTTGACACAGATTCCCAATGCGGGCATTCAGAACATATAGCACTTGGCTGTAAGCAAGCACTTTCTCATTCCAAGCTGCAAGTTACTATCTAGGAACAAGTTTGTATAGGACGTTCAAAGATTCCCAGAACTGAGCCAAAGTGGGTATGTCTCCAACTCCTAGAAATAACTTCATGCCCCATCTCCCTTACTTCCAGCTAGTAAGGATCACACAATTCCTAACAAAGTTTTGACACAGATTCCCAATGCGGGCATTCAGAACATATAGCACTTGGCTGTAAGCAAGCACTTTCTCATTCCAAGCTGCAAGTTACTATCTAGGAACAAGTTTGTATAGGACGTTCAAAGATTCCCAGAACTGAGCCAAAGTGGGTATGTCTCCAACTCCTAGAAATAACTTCATGCCCCATCTCCCTTACTTCCAGCTAGTAAGGATCACACAATTCCTAACAAAGTTTTGACACTGATTCCCATTGGGCATTCAGAACATACAGCACTTGCCTGTAAGCAAGCACTTTCTCATTCCAAGCTGCAAGTTACTATCTAGGAACAAGTTTGTATAGGACGTTCAAAGATTCCCAGAACTGAGCCAAAGTGGGTATGTCTCCAACTCCTAGAAATAACTTCATGCCCCATCTCCCTTACTTCCAGCTAGTAAGGATCACACAATTCCTAACAAAGTTTTGACACAGATTCCCAATGCGGGCATTCAGAACATATAGCACTTGGCTGTAAGCAAGCACTTTCTCATTCCAAGCTGCAAGTTACTATCTAGGAACAAGTTTGTATAGGACGTTCAAAGATTCCCAGAACTGAGCCAAAGTGGGTATGTCTCCAACTCCTAGAAATAACTTCATGCCCCATCTCCCTTACTTCCAGCTAGTAAGGATCACACAATTCCTAACAAAGTTTTGACACAGATTCCCAATGCGGGCATTCAGAACATATAGCACTTGGCTGTAAGCAAGCACTTTCTCATTCCAAGCTGCAAGTTACTATCTAGGAACAAGTTTGTATAGGACGTTCAAAGATTCCCAGAACTGAGCCAAAGTGGGTATGTCTCCAACTCCTAGAAATAACTTCATGCCCCATCTCCCTTACTTCCAGCTAGTAAGGATCACACAATTCCTAACAAAGTTTTGACACAGATTCCCAATGCGGGCATTCAGAACATATAGCACTTGGCTGTAAGCAAGCACTTTCTCATTCCAAGCTGCAAGTTACTATCTAGGAACAAGTTTGTATAGGACGTTCAAAGATTCCCAGAACTGAGCCAAAGTGGGTATGTCTCCAACTCCTAGAAATAACTTCATGCCCCATCTCCCTTACTTCCAGCTAGTAAGGATCACACAATTCCTAACAAAGTTTTGACACAGATTCCCAATGCGGGCATTCAGAACATATAGCACTTGGCTGTAAGCAAGCACTTTCTCATTCCAAGCTGCAAGTTACTATCTAGGAACAAGTTTGTATAGGACGTTCAAAGATTCCCAGAACTGAGCCAAAGTGGGTATGTCTCCAACTCCTAGAAATAACTTCATGCCCCATCTCCCTTACTTCCAGCTAGTAAGGATCACACAATTCCTAACAAAGTTTTGACACAGATTCCCAATGCGGGCATTCAGAACATATAGCACTTGGCTGTAAGCAAGCACTTTCTCATTCCAAGCTGCAAGTTACTATCTAGGAACAAGTTTGTATAGGACGTTCAAAGATTCCCAGAACTGAGCCAAAGTGGGTATGTCTCCAACTCCTAGAAATAACTTCATGCCCCATCTCCCTTACTTCCAGCTAGTAAGGATCACACAATTCCTAACAAAGTTTTGACACAGATTCCCAATGCGGGCATTCAGAACATATAGCACTTGGCTGTAAGCAAGCACTTTCTCATTCCAAGCTGCAAGTTACTATCTAGGAACAAGTTTGTATAGGACGTTCAAAGATTCCCAGAACTGAGCCAAAGTGGGTATGTCTCCAACTCCTAGAAATAACTTCATGCCCCATCTCCCTTACTTCCAGCTAGTAAGGATCACACAATTCCTAACAAAGTTTTGACACAGATTCCCAATGCGGGCATTCAGAACATATAGCACTTGGCTGTAAGCAAGCACTTTCTCATTCCAAGCTGCAAGTTACTATCTAGGAACAAGTTTGTATAGGACGTTCAAAGATTCCCAGAACTGAGCCAAAGTGGGTATGTCTCCAACTCCTAGAAATAACTTCATGCCCCATCTCCCTTACTTCCAGCTAGTAAGGATCACACAATTCCTAACAAAGTTTTGACACAGATTCCCAATGCGGGCATTCAGAACATATAGCACTTGGCTGTAAGCAAGCACTTTCTCATTCCAAGCTGCAAGTTACTATCTAGGAACAAGTTTGTATAGGACGTTCAAAGATTCCCAGAACTGAGCCAAAGTGGGTATGTCTCCAACTCCTAGAAATAACTTCATGCCCCATCTCCCTTACTTCCAGCTAGTAAGGATCACACAATTCCTAACAAAGTTTTGACACAGATTCCCAATGCGGGCATTCAGAACATATAGCACTTGGCTGTAAGCAAGCACTTTCTCATTCCAAGCTGCAAGTTACTATCTAGGAACAAGTTTGTATAGGACGTTCAAAGATTCCCAGAACTGAGCCAAAGTGGGTATGTCTCCAACTCCTAGAAATAACTTCATGCCCCATCTCCCTTACTTCCAGCTAGTAAGGATCACACAATTCCTAACAAAGTTTTGACACAGATTCCCAATGCGGGCATTCAGAACATATAGCACTTGGCTGTAAGCAAGCACTTTCTCATTCCAAGCTGCAAGTTACTATCTAGGAACAAGTTTGTATAGGACGTTCAAAGATTCCCAGAACTGAGCCAAAGTGGGTATGTCTCCAACTCCTAGAAATAACTTCATGCCCCATCTCCCTTACTTCCAGCTAGTAAGGATCACACAATTCCTAACAAAGTTTTGACACAGATTCCCAATGCGGGCATTCAGAACATATAGCACTTGGCTGTAAGCAAGCACTTTCTCATTCCAAGCTGCAAGTTACTATCTAGGAACAAGTTTGTATAGGACGTTCAAAGATTCCCAGAACTGAGCCAAAGTGGGTATGTCTCCAACTCCTAGAAATAACTTCATGCCCCATCTCCCTTACTTCCAGCTAGTAAGGATCACACAATTCCTAACAAAGTTTTGACACAGATTCCCAATGCGGGCATTCAGAACATATAGCACTTGGCTGTAAGCAAGCACTTTCTCATTCCAAGCTGCAAGTTACTATCTAGGAACAAGTTTGTATAGGACGTTCAAAGATTCCCAGAACTGAGCCAAAGTGGGTATGTCTCCAACTCCTAGAAATAACTTCATGCCCCATCTCCCTTACTTCCAGCTAGTAAGGATCACACAATTCCTAACAAAGTTTTGACACAGATTCCCAATGCGGGCATTCAGAACATATAGCACTTGGCTGTAAGCAAGCACTTTCTCATTCCAAGCTGCAAGTTACTATCTAGGAACAAGTTTGTATAGGACGTTCAAAGATTCCCAGAACTGAGCCAAAGTGGGTATGTCTCCAACTCCTAGAAATAACTTCATGCCCCATCTCCCTTACTTCCAGCTAGTAAGGATCACACAATTCCTAACAAAGTTTTGACACAGATTCCCAATGCGGGCATTCAGAACATATAGCACTTGGCTGTAAGCAAGCACTTTCTCATTCCAAGCTGCAAGTTACTATCTAGGAACAAGTTTGTATAGGACGTTCAAAGATTCCCAGAACTGAGCCAAAGTGGGTATGTCTCCAACTCCTAGAAATAACTTCATGCCCCATCTCCCTTACTTCCAGCTAGTAAGGATCACACAATTCCTAACAAAGTTTTGACACAGATTCCCAATGCGGGCATTCAGAACATATAGCACTTGGCTGTAAGCAAGCACTTTCTCATTCCAAGCTGCAAGTTACTATCTAGGAACAAGTTTGTATAGGACGTTCAAAGATTCCCAGAACTGAGCCAAAGTGGGTATGTCTCCAACTCCTAGAAATAACTTCATGCCCCATCTCCCTTACTTCCAGCTAGTAAGGATCACACAATTCCTAACAAAGTTTTGACACAGATTCCCAATGCGGGCATTCAGAACATATAGCACTTGGCTGTAAGCAAGCACTTTCTCATTCCAAGCTGCAAGTTACTATCTAGGAACAAGTTTGTATAGGACGTTCAAAGATTCCCAGAACTGAGCCAAAGTGGGTATGTCTCCAACTCCTAGAAATAACTTCATGCCCCATCTCCCTTACTTCCAGCTAGTAAGGATCACACAATTCCTAACAAAGTTTTGACACAGATTCCCAATGCGGGCATTCAGAACATATAGCACTTGGCTGTAAGCAAGCACTTTCTCATTCCAAGCTGCAAGTTACTATCTAGGAACAAGTTTGTATAGGACGTTCAAAGATTCCCAGAACTGAGCCAAAGTGGGTATGTCTCCAACTCCTAGAAATAACTTCATGCCCCATCTCCCTTACTTCCAGCTAGTAAGGATCACACAATTCCTAACAAAGTTTTGACACAGATTCCCAATGCGGGCATTCAGAACATATAGCACTTGGCTGTAAGCAAGCACTTTCTCATTCCAAGCTGCAAGTTACTATCTAGGAACAAGTTTGTATAGGACGTTCAAAGATTCCCAGAACTGAGCCAAAGTGGGTATGTCTCCAACTCCTAGAAATAACTTCATGCCCCATCTCCCTTACTTCCAGCTAGTAAGGATCACACAATTCCTAACAAAGTTTTGACACAGATTCCCAATGCGGGCATTCAGAACATATAGCACTTGGCTGTAAGCAAGCACTTTCTCATTCCAAGCTGCAAGTTACTATCTAGGAACAAGTTTGTATAGGACGTTCAAAGATTCCCAGAACTGAGCCAAAGTGGGTATGTCTCCAACTCCTAGAAATAACTTCATGCCCCATCTCCCTTACTTCCAGCTAGTAAGGATCACACAATTCCTAACAAAGTTTTGACACAGATTCCCAATGCGGGCATTCAGAACATATAGCACTTGGCTGTAAGCAAGCACTTTCTCATTCCAAGCTGCAAGTTACTATCTAGGAACAAGTTTGTATAGGACGTTCAAAGATTCCCAGAACTGAGCCAAAGTGGGTATGTCTCCAACTCCTAGAAATAACTTCATGCCCCATCTCCCTTACTTCCAGCTAGTAAGGATCACACAATTCCTAACAAAGTTTTGACACAGATTCCCAATGCGGGCATTCAGAACATATAGCACTTGGCTGTAAGCAAGCACTTTCTCATTCCAAGCTGCAAGTTACTATCTAGGAACAAGTTTGTATAGGACGTTCAAAGATTCCCAGAACTGAGCCAAAGTGGGTATGTCTCCAACTCCTAGAAATAACTTCATGCCCCATCTCCCTTACTTCCAGCTAGTAAGGATCACACAATTCCTAACAAAGTTTTGACACAGATTCCCAATGCGGGCATTCAGAACATATAGCACTTGGCTGTAAGCAAGCACTTTCTCATTCCAAGCTGCAAGTTACTATCTAGGAACAAGTTTGTATAGGACGTTCAAAGATTCCCAGAACTGAGCCAAAGTGGGTATGTCTCCAACTCCTAGAAATAACTTCATGCCCCATCTCCCTTACTTCCAGCTAGTAAGGATCACACAATTCCTAACAAAGTTTTGACACAGATTCCCAATGCGGGCATTCAGAACATATAGCACTTGGCTGTAAGCAAGCACTTTCTCATTCCAAGCTGCAAGTTACTATCTAGGAACAAGTTTGTATAGGACGTTCAAAGATTCCCAGAACTGAGCCAAAGTGGGTATGTCTCCAACTCCTAGAAATAACTTCATGCCCCATCTCCCTTACTTCCAGCTAGTAAGGATCACACAATTCCTAACAAAGTTTTGACACAGATTCCCAATGCGGGCATTCAGAACATATAGCACTTGGCTGTAAGCAAGCACTTTCTCATTCCAAGCTGCAAGTTACTATCTAGGAACAAGTTTGTATAGGACGTTCAAAGATTCCCAGAACTGAGCCAAAGTGGGTATGTCTCCAACTCCTAGAAATAACTTCATGCCCCATCTCCCTTACTTCCAGCTAGTAAGGATCACACAATTCCTAACAAAGTTTTGACACAGATTCCCAATGCGGGCATTCAGAACATATAGCACTTGGCTGTAAGCAAGCACTTTCTCATTCCAAGCTGCAAGTTACTATCTAGGAACAAGTTTGTATAGGACGTTCAAAGATTCCCAGAACTGAGCCAAAGTGGGTATGTCTCCAACTCCTAGAAATAACTTCATGCCCCATCTCCCTTACTTCCAGCTAGTAAGGATCACACAATTCCTAACAAAGTTTTGACACAGATTCCCAATGCGGGCATTCAGAACATATAGCACTTGGCTGTAAGCAAGCACTTTCTCATTCCAAGCTGCAAGTTACTATCTAGGAACAAGTTTGTATAGGACGTTCAAAGATTCCCAGAACTGAGCCAAAGTGGGTATGTCTCCAACTCCTAGAAATAACTTCATGCCCCATCTCCCTTACTTCCAGCTAGTAAGGATCACACAATTCCTAACAAAGTTTTGACACAGATTCCCAATGCGGGCATTCAGAACATATAGCACTTGGCTGTAAGCAAGCACTTTCTCATTCCAAGCTGCAAGTTACTATCTAGGAACAAGTTTGTATAGGACGTTCAAAGATTCCCAGAACTGAGCCAAAGTGGGTATGTCTCCAACTCCTAGAAATAACTTCATGCCCCATCTCCCTTACTTCCAGCTAGTAAGGATCACACAATTCCTAACAAAGTTTTGACACAGATTCCCAATGCGGGCATTCAGAACATATAGCACTTGGCTGTAAGCAAGCACTTTCTCATTCCAAGCTGCAAGTTACTATCTAGGAACAAGTTTGTATAGGACGTTCAAAGATTCCCAGAACTGAGCCAAAGTGGGTATGTCTCCAACTCCTAGAAATAACTTCATGCCCCATCTCCCTTACTTCCAGCTAGTAAGGATCACACAATTCCTAACAAAGTTTTGACACAGATTCCCAATGCGGGCATTCAGAACATATAGCACTTGGCTGTAAGCAAGCACTTTCTCATTCCAAGCTGCAAGTTACTATCTAGGAACAAGTTTGTATAGGACGTTCAAAGATTCCCAGAACTGAGCCAAAGTGGGTATGTCTCCAACTCCTAGAAATAACTTCATGCCCCATCTCCCTTACTTCCAGCTAGTAAGGATCACACAATTCCTAACAAAGTTTTGACACAGATTCCCAATGCGGGCATTCAGAACATATAGCACTTGGCTGTAAGCAAGCACTTTCTCATTCCAAGCTGCAAGTTACTATCTAGGAACAAGTTTGTATAGGACGTTCAAAGATTCCCAGAACTGAGCCAAAGTGGGTATGTCTCCAACTCCTAGAAATAACTTCATGCCCCATCTCCCTTACTTCCAGCTAGTAAGGATCACACAATTCCTAACAAAGTTTTGACACAGATTCCCAATGCGGGCATTCAGAACATATAGCACTTGGCTGTAAGCAAGCACTTTCTCATTCCAAGCTGCAAGTTACTATCTAGGAACAAGTTTGTATAGGACGTTCAAAGATTCCCAGAACTGAGCCAAAGTGGGTATGTCTCCAACTCCTAGAAATAACTTCATGCCCCATCTCCCTTACTTCCAGCTAGTAAGGATCACACAATTCCTAACAAAGTTTTGACACAGATTCCCAATGCGGGCATTCAGAACATATAGCACTTGGCTGTAAGCAAGCACTTTCTCATTCCAAGCTGCAAGTTACTATCTAGGAACAAGTTTGTATAGGACGTTCAAAGATTCCCAGAACTGAGCCAAAGTGGGTATGTCTCCAACTCCTAGAAATAACTTCATGCCCCATCTCCCTTACTTCCAGCTAGTAAGGATCACACAATTCCTAACAAAGTTTTGACACAGATTCCCAATGCGGGCATTCAGAACATATAGCACTTGGCTGTAAGCAAGCACTTTCTCATTCCAAGCTGCAAGTTACTATCTAGGAACAAGTTTGTATAGGACGTTCAAAGATTCCCAGAACTGAGCCAAAGTGGGTATGTCTCCAACTCCTAGAAATAACTTCATGCCCCATCTCCCTTACTTCCAGCTAGTAAGGATCACACAATTCCTAACAAAGTTTTGACACAGATTCCCAATGCGGGCATTCAGAACATATAGCACTTGGCTGTAAGCAAGCACTTTCTCATTCCAAGCTGCAAGTTACTATCTAGGAACAAGTTTGTATAGGACGTTCAAAGATTCCCAGAACTGAGCCAAAGTGGGTATGTCTCCAACTCCTAGAAATAACTTCATGCCCCATCTCCCTTACTTCCAGCTAGTAAGGATCACACAATTCCTAACAAAGTTTTGACACAGATTCCCAATGGCATTCAGAACATATAGCACTTGGCTGTAAGCAAGCACTTTCTCATTCCAAGCTGCAAGTTACTATCTAGGAACAAGTTTGTATAGGACGTTCAAAGATTCCCAGAACTGAGCCAAAGTGGGTATGTCTCCAACTCCTAGAAATAACTTCATGCCCCATCTCCCTTACTTCCAGCTAGTAAGGATCACACAATTCCTAACAAAGTTTTGACACAGATTCCCAATGCGGGCATTCAGAACATATAGCACTTGGCTGTAAGCAAGCACTTTCTCATTCCAAGCTGCAAGTTACTATCTAGGAACAAGTTTGTATAGGACGTTCAAAGACTCCCAGAACTGAGCCAAAGTGGGTATGTCTCCAACTCCTAGAAATAACTTCATGCCCCATCTCCCTTACTTCCAGCTAGTAAGGATCACACAATTCCTAACAAAGTTTTGACACAGATTCCCAATGCGGGCATTCAGAACATATAGCACTTGGCTGTAAGCAAGCACTTTCTCATTCCAAGCTGCTAGTTACCATCTAGGAACAAGTTTGTAAAGGACGTTCAAAGATTCCCAGAACTGAGCCAAAGTGGGTATGTCTCCAACTCCTAGAAATAACTTCATGCCCCATCTCCCTTACTTCCAGCTAGTAAGGATCACACAATTCCTAACAAACAATTTTGACACAGATTCCCACGCGGGCATTCAGAACACAGGCATAGCACTTGGCTGTAAGCCAGCCCTTTCTCATTCCAAGCTGCAAGTTACTATCTAGGAACAAGTTTGTAAAGGACGTTCAAAGATTCCCAGAACTGAGCCAAAGTGGGTATGTTGCCTCCAACTCCCTAGGAAATAATCTATCATGCTCCCATCTTCCCTCTTTACTTCCAGCTAGTAAGGATCACATAATTCCTAACAAAGTTTTGACACAGAGTCCCAATGCGGGCATGCAGAACATATAGCACTTGGCTGTAAGCAAGCACTTTCTCATTCCATCTGCAAGTTACTATCTAGGAACAAGTTTGTATAGGACGTTCAAAGATTCCCAGAACTGAGCCAAAGTGGGTATGTCTCCAACTCCTAGAAATAACTTCATGCCCCATCTCCCTTACTTCCAGCTTGTAAGGATCACACAATTCCTAACAAAGTTTTGACACAGATTCCCAATGCGGGCATTCAGAACATATAGCACTTGGCTGTAAGCAAGCACTTTCTCATTCCAAGCTGCAAGTTACTATCTAGGAACAAGTTTGTATAGGACGTTCAAAGATTCCCAGAACTGAGCCAAAGTGGGTATGTCTCCAACTCCTAGAAATAACTTCATGCCCCATCTCCCTTACTTCCAGCTAGTAAGGATCACACAATTCCTAACAAAGTTTTGACACAGATTCCCAGTCGGGCATTCAGAACATATAGGACTTGGCTGTAAGCAAGCACTTTCTCATTCCAAGCTGCAAAATACTATCTAGGAACAAGTTTGTATAGGACGTTCAAAGATTCCCAGAACTGAGCCAAAGTGGGTATGTCTCCAACTCCTAGAAATAACTTCATGCCCCATCTCCCTTACTTCCAGCTAGTAAGGATCACACAATTCCTAACAAAGTTTTGACACAGATTCCCAATGCGGGCATTCAGAACATATAGCACTTGGCTGTAAGCAAGCACTTTCTCATTCCAAGCTGCAAGTTACTATCTAGGAACAAGTTTGTATAGGACGTTCAAAGATTCCCAGAACTGAGTCAAAGTGGGTATGTCTCCAACTCCTAGAAATAACTTCATGCCCCATCTCCCTTACTTCCAGCTAGTAAGGATCACACAATTCCTAACAAAGTTTTGACACAGATTCCCAATGCGGGCATTGAGAACATATAGCCATATCGCTGTAAGTAAGCACTTTCTCATTCCAAGCTGCAAGTTACTATCTAGGAACAAGTTTGTATAGGACGTTCAAAGATTCCCAGAACTGAGCCAAAGTGGGTATGTCTCCAACTCCTAGAAATAACTTCATGCCCCATCTCCCTTACTTCCAGCTAGTAATGATCACACAATTCCTAACAAAGTTTTGACACAGATTCCCAATGCGGGCATTCACAACATATAGCACTTGGCTGTAAGCAAGGACACTCTCATTCCAAGCTGCAAGTTACTATCTAGGAACAAGTTTGTATAGGACGTTCAAAGATTCCCAGAACTGAGCCAAAGTGGGTATGTCTCCAACTCCTAGAAATAACTTCATGCCCCATCTCCCTTACTTCCAGCTAGTAAGGATCACACAATTCCTAACAAAGTTTTGACACAGATTCCCAGTCGGGTATTCAGAACATATAGGACTTGGCTGTAAGAAAGCACTTTCTCATTCCAAGCTGCAAGTTACTATCTAGGAACAAGTTTGTATAGGACGTTCAAAGATTCCCAGAACTGAGCCAAAGTGGGTATGTCTCCAACTCCTAGAAATAACTTCATGCCCCATCTCCCTTACTTCCAGCTAGTAAGGATCACACAATTCCTAACAAAGTTTTGACACAGATTCCCAATGCGGGCATTCAGGACATATAGCACTTGGCTGTAAGCAAGCACTTTCTCATTCCAAGCTGCAAGTTACTATCTAGGAACAAGTTTGTATAGGACGTTCAAAGATTCCCAGAACTGAGCCAAAGTGGGTATGTCTCCAACTCCTAGAAATAACTTCATGCCCCATCTCCCTTACTTCCAGCTAGTAAGGATCACACAATTCCTAACAAAGTTTTGACACAGATTCCCAATGCGGGCATTCAGAACATATAGCACTTGGCTGTAAGCAAGCACTTTCTCATTCCAAGCTGCAAGTTACTATCTAGGAACAAGTTTGTATAGGACGTTCAAAGATTCCCAGAACTGAGCCAAAGTGGGTATGTCTCCAACTCCTAGAAATAACTTCATGCCCCATCTCCCTTACTTCCAGCTAGTAAGGATCACACAATTCCTAACAAAGTTTTGACACAGATTCCCAATGCGGGCATTCAGAACATATAGCACTTGGCTGTAAGCAAGCACTTTCTCATTCCAAGCTGCAAGTTACTATCTAGGAACAAGTTTGTATAGGACGTTCAAAGATTCCCAGAACTGAGCCAAAGTGGGTATGTCTCCAACTCCTAGAAATAACTTCATGCCCCATCTCCCTTACTTCCAGCTAGTAAGGATCACACAATTCCTAACAAAGTTTTGACACAGATTCCCAATGCGGGCATTCAGAACATATAGCACTTGGCTGTAAGCAAGCACGTTCTTTCCAAGCTGCAAGTTACTATCTAGGAACAAGTTTGTATAGGACGTTCAAAGATTCCCAGAACTGAGCCAAAGTGGGTATGTCTCCAACTCCTAGAAATAACTTCATGCCCCATCTCCCTTACTTCCAGCTAGTAAGGATCACACAATTCCTAACAAAGTTTTGACACAGATTCCCAATGCGGGCATTCAGAACATATAGGACTTGGCTGTAAGCAAGCACTTTCTCATTCCAAGCTGCTAGTTACTATCTAGGAACAAGTTTGTATAGGACGTTCAAAGATTCCCAGAACTGAGCCAAAGTGGGTATGTCTCCAACTCCTAGAAATAACTTCATGCCCCATCTCCCTTACTTCCAGCTAGTAAGGATCACACAATTCCTAACAAAGTTTTGACACAGATTCCCAATGCGGGCATTCAGAACATATAGCACTTGGCTGTAAGCAAGCACTTTCTCATTCCAAGCTGCAAGTTACTATCTAGGAACAAGTTTGTATAGGACGTTCAAAGATTCCCAGAACTGAGCCAAAGTGGGTATGTCTCCAACTCCTAGAAATAACTTCATGCCCCATCTCCCTTACTTCCAGCTAGTAAGGATCACACAATTCCTAACAAAGTTTTGACACAGATTCCCAATGCGGGCATTCAGAACATATAGCACTTGGCTGTAAGCAAGCACTTTCTCATTCCAAGCTGCAAGTTACTATCTAGGAACAAGTTTGTATAGGACGTTCAAAGATTCCCAGAACTGAGCCAAAGTGGGTATGTCTCCAACTCCTAGAAATAACTTCATGCCCCATCTCCCTTACTTCCAGCTAGTAAGGATCACACAATTCCTAACAAAGTTTTGACACAGATTCCCAATGCGGGCATTCAGAACATATAGCACTTGGCTGTAAGCAAGCACTTTCTCATTCCAAGCTGCAAGTTACTATCTAGGAACAAGTTTGTATAGGACGTTCAAAGATTCCCAGAACTGAGCCAAAGTGGGTATGTCTCCAACTCCTAGAAATAACTTCATGCCCCATCTCCCTTACTTCCAGCTAGTAAGGATCACACAATTCCTAACAAAGTTTTGACACAGATTCCCAATGCGGGCATTCAGAACATATAGCACTTGGCTGTAAGCAAGCACTTTCTCATTCCAAGCTGCAAGTTACTATCTAGGAACAAGTTTGTATAGGACGTTCAAAGATTCCCAGAACTGAGCCAAAGTGGGTATGTCTCCAACTCCTAGAAATAACTTCATGCCCCATCTCCCTTACTTCCAGCTAGTAAGGATCACACAATTCCTAACAAAGTTTTGACACAGATTCCCAATGCGGGCATTCAGAACATATAGCACTTGGCTGTAAGCAAGCACTTTCTCATTCCAAGCTGCAAGTTACTATCTAGGAACAAGTTTGTATAGGACGTTCAAAGATTCCCAGAACTGAGCCAAAGTGGGTATGTCTCCAACTCCTAGAAATAACTTCATGCCCCATCTCCCTTACTTCCAGCTAGTAAGGATCACACAATTCCTAACAAAGTTTTGACACAGATTCCCAATGCGGGCATTCAGAACATATAGCACTTGGCTGTAAGCAAGCACTTTCTCATTCCAAGCTGCAAGTTACTATCTAGGAACAAGTTTGTATAGGACGTTCAAAGATTCCCAGAACTGAGCCAAAGTGGGTATGTCTCCAACTCCTAGAAATAACTTCATGCCCCATCTCCCTTACTTCCAGCTAGTAAGGATCACACAATTCCTAACAAAGTTTTGACACAGATTCCCAATGCGGGCATTCAGAACATATAGCACTTGGCTGTAAGCAAGCACTTTCTCATTCCAAGCTGCAAGTTACTATCTAGGAACAAGTTTGTATAGGACGTTCAAAGATTCCCAGAACTGAGCCAAAGTGGGTATGTCTCCAACTCCTAGAAATAACTTCATGCCCCATCTCCCTTACTTCCAGCTAGTAAGGATCACACAATTCCTAACAAAGTTTTGACACAGATTCCCAATGCGGGCATTCAGAACATATAGCACTTGGCTGTAAGCAAGCACTTTCTCATTCCAAGCTGCAAGTTACTATCTAGGAACAAGTTTGTATAGGACGTTCAAAGATTCCCAGAACTGAGCCAAAGTGGGTATGTCTCCAACTCCTAGAAATAACTTCATGCCCCATCTCCCTTACTTCCAGCTAGTAAGGATCACACAATTCCTAACAAAGTTTTGACACAGATTCCCAATGCGGGCATTCAGAACATATAGCACTTGGCTGTAAGCAAGCACTTTCTCATTCCAAGCTGCAAGTTACTATCTAGGAACAAGTTTGTATAGGACGTTCAAAGATTCCCAGAACTGAGCCAAAGTGGGTATGTCTCCAACTCCTAGAAATAACTTCATGCCCCATCTCCCTTACTTCCAGCTAGTAAGGATCACACAATTCCTAACAAAGTTTTGACACAGATTCCCAATGCGGGCATTCAGAACATATAGCACTTGGCTGTAAGCAAGCACTTTCTCATTCCAAGCTGCAAGTTACTATCTAGGAACAAGTTTGTATAGGACGTTCAAAGATTCCCAGAACTGAGCCAAAGTGGGTATGTCTCCAACTCCTAGAAATAACTTCATGCCCCATCTCCCTTACTTCCAGCTAGTAAGGATCACACAATTCCTAACAAAGTTTTGACACAGATTCCCAATGCGGGCATTCAGAACATATAGCACTTGGCTGTAAGCAAGCACTTTCTCATTCCAAGCTGCAAGTTACTATCTAGGAACAAGTTTGTATAGGACGTTCAAAGATTCCCAGAACTGAGCCAAAGTGGGTATGTCTCCAACTCCTAGAAATAACTTCATGCCCCATCTCCCTTACTTCCAGCTAGTAAGGATCACACAATTCCTAACAAAGTTTTGACACAGATTCCCAATGCGGGCATTCAGAACATATAGCACTTGGCTGTAAGCAAGCACTTTCTCATTCCAAGCTGCAAGTTACTATCTAGGAACAAGTTTGTATAGGACGTTCAAAGATTCCCAGAACTGAGCCAAAGTGGGTATGTCTCCAACTCCTAGAAATAACTTCATGCCCCATCTCCCTTACTTCCAGCTAGTAAGGATCACACAATTCCTAACAAAGTTTTGACACAGATTCCCAATGCGGGCATTCAGAACATATAGCACTTGGCTGTAAGCAAGCACTTTCTCATTCCAAGCTGCAAGTTACTATCTAGGAACAAGTTTGTATAGGACGTTCAAAGATTCCCAGAACTGAGCCAAAGTGGGTATGTCTCCAACTCCTAGAAATAACTTCATGCCCCATCTCCCTTACTTCCAGCTAGTAAGGATCACACAATTCCTAACAAAGTTTTGACACAGATTCCCAATGCGGGCATTCAGAACATATAGCACTTGGCTGTAAGCAAGCACTTTCTCATTCCAAGCTGCAAGTTACTATCTAGGAACAAGTTTGTATAGGACGTTCAAAGATTCCCAGAACTGAGCCAAAGTGGGTATGTCTCCAACTCCTAGAAATAACTTCATGCCCCATCTCCCTTACTTCCAGCTAGTAAGGATCACACAATTCCTAACAAAGTTTTGACACAGATTCCCAATGCGGGCATTCAGAACATATAGCACTTGGCTGTAAGCAAGCACTTTCTCATTCCAAGCTGCAAGTTACTATCTAGGAACAAGTTTGTATAGGACGTTCAAAGATTCCCAGAACTGAGCCAAAGTGGGTATGTCTCCAACTCCTAGAAATAACTTCATGCCCCATCTCCCTTACTTCCAGCTAGTAAGGATCACACAATTCCTAACAAAGTTTTGACACAGATTCCCAATGCGGGCATTCAGAACATATAGCACTTGGCTGTAAGCAAGCACTTTCTCATTCCAAGCTGCAAGTTACTATCTAGGAACAAGTTTGTATAGGACGTTCAAAGATTCCCAGAACTGAGCCAAAGTGGGTATGTCTCCAACTCCTAGAAATAACTTCATGCCCCATCTCCCTTACTTCCAGCTAGTAAGGATCACACAATTCCTAACAAAGTTTTGACACAGATTCCCAATGCGGGCATTCAGAACATATAGCACTTGGCTGTAAGCAAGCACTTTCTCATTCCAAGCTGCAAGTTACTATCTAGGAACAAGTTTGTATAGGACGTTCAAAGATTCCCAGAACTGAGCCAAAGTGGGTATGTCTCCAACTCCTAGAAATAACTTCATGCCCCATCTCCCTTACTTCCAGCTAGTAAGGATCACACAATTCCTAACAAAGTTTTGACACAGATTCCCAATGCGGGCATTCAGAACATATAGCACTTGGCTGTAAGCAAGCACTTTCTCATTCCAAGCTGCAAGTTACTATCTAGGAACAAGTTTGTATAGGACGTTCAAAGATTCCCAGAACTGAGCCAAAGTGGGTATGTCTCCAACTCCTAGAAATAACTTCATGCCCCATCTCCCTTACTTCCAGCTAGTAAGGATCACACAATTCCTAACAAAGTTTTGACACAGATTCCCAATGCGGGCATTCAGAACATATAGCACTTGGCTGTAAGCAAGCACTTTCTCATTCCAAGCTGCAAGTTACTATCTAGGAACAAGTTTGTATAGGACGTTCAAAGATTCCCAGAACTGAGCCAAAGTGGGTATGTCTCCAACTCCTAGAAATAACTTCATGCCCCATCTCCCTTACTTCCAGCTAGTAAGGATCACACAATTCCTAACAAAGTTTTGACACAGATTCCCAATGCGGGCATTCAGAACATATAGCACTTGGCTGTAAGCAAGCACTTTCTCATTCCAAGCTGCAAGTTACTATCTAGGAACAAGTTTGTATAGGACGTTCAAAGATTCCCAGAACTGAGCCAAAGTGGGTATGTCTCCAACTCCTAGAAATAACTTCATGCCCCATCTCCCTTACTTCCAGCTAGTAAGGATCACACAATTCCTAACAAAGATTTGACACAGATTCCCAGTCGGGCATTCAGAACATATAGCACTTGGCTGTAAGCAAGCACTTTCTCATTCCAAGCTGCAAGTTACTATCTAGGAACAAGTTTGTATAGGACGTTCAAAGATTCCCAGAACTGAGCCAAAGTGGGTATGTCTCCAACTCCTAGAAATAACTTCATGCCCCATCTCCCTTACTTCCAGCTAGTAAGGATCACACAATTCCTAACAAAGTTTTGACACAGATTCCCAATGCCGGCATTCAGAACATATAGCACTTGGCTGTAAGCAAGCACTTTCTCATTCCAAGCTGCAAGTTACTATCTAGGAACAAGTTTGTATAGGACGTTCAAAGATTCCCAGAACTGAGCCAAAGTGGGTATGTCTCCAACTCCTAGAAATAACTTCATGCCCCATCTCCCTTACTTCCAGCTAGTAAGGATCACACAATTCCTAACAAAGTTTTGACACAGATTCCCAATGCGGGCATTCAGAACATATAGCACTTGGCTGTAAGCAAGCACTTTCTCATTCCAAGCTGCAAGTTACTATCTAGGAACAAGTTTGTATAGGACGTTCAAAGATTCCCAGAACTGAGCCAAAGTGGGTATGTCTCCAACTCCTAGAAATAACTTCATGCCCCATCATCCTTACTTCCAGCTAGTAAGGATCACACAATTCCTAACAAAGTTTTGACACAGATTCCCAATGCGGGCATTCAGAACATATAGCACTTGGCTGTAAGCAAGCACTTTCTCATTCCAAGCTGCAAGTTACTATCTAGGAACAAGTTTGTATAGGACGTTCAAAGATTCCCAGAACTGAGCCAAAGTGGGTATGTCTCCAACTCCTAGAAATAACTTCATGCCCCATCTCCCTTACTTCCAGCTAGTAAGGATCACACAATTCCTAACAAAGTTTTGACACAGATTCCCAGTAGGGCATTCAGAACATATAGCACTTGGCTGTAAGCAAGCACTTTCTCATTCCAAGCTGCAAGTTACTATCTAGGAACAAGTTTGTATAGGACGTTCAAAGATTCCCAGAACTGAGCCAAAGTGGGTATGTCTCCAACTCCTAGAAATAACTTCATGCCCCATCTCCCTTACTTCCAGCTAGTAAGGATCACACAATTCCTAACAAAGTTTTGACACAGATTCCCAATGCGGGCATTCAGAACATATAGCACTTGGCTGTAAGCAAGCACTTTCTCATTCCAAGCTGCAAGTTACTATCTAGGAACAAGTTTGTATAGGACGTTCAAAGATTCCCAGAACTGAGCCAAAGTGGGTATGTCTCCAACTCCTAGAAATAACTTCATGCCCCATCTCCCTTACTTCCAGCTAGTAAGGATCACACAATTCCTAACAAAGTTTTGACACAGATTCCCAATGTGGGCATTCAGAACATATAGCACTTGGCTGTAAGCAAGCACTTTCTCATTCCAAGCTGCAAGTTACTATCTAGGAACAAGTTTGTATAGGACGTTCAAAGATTCCCAGAACTGAGCCAAAGTGGGTATGTCTCCAACTCCTAGAAATAACTTCATGCCCCATCTCCCTTACTTCCAGCTAGTAAGGATCACACAATTCCTAACAAAGTTTTGACACAGATTCCCAATGCGGGCATTCAGAACATATAGCACTTGGCTGTAAGCAAGCACTTTCTCATTCCAAGCTGCAAGTTACTATCTAGGAACAAGTTTGTATAGGACGTTCAAAGATTCCCAGAACTGAGCCAAAGTGGGTATGTCTCCAACTCCTAGAAATAACTTCATGCCCCATCATCCTTACTTCCAGCTAGTAAGGATCACACAATTCCTAACAAAGTTTTGACACAGATTCCCAATGCGGGCATTCAGAACATATAGCACTTGGCTGTAAGCAAGCACTTTCTCATTCCAAGCTGCAAGTTACTATCTAGGAACAAGTTTGTATAGGACGTTCAAAGATTCCCAGAACTGAGCCAAAGTGGGTATGTCTCCAACTCCTAGAAATAACTTCATGCCCCATCTCCCTTACTTCCAGCTAGTAAGGATCACACAATTCCTAACAAAGTTTTGACACAGATTCCCAATGCGGGCATTCAGAACATATAGCACTTGGCTGTAAGCAAGCACTTTCTCATTCCAAGCTGCAAGTTACTATCTAGGAACAAGTTTGTATAGGACGTTCAAAGATTCCCAGAACTGAGCCAAAGTGGGTATGTCTCCAACTCCTAGAAATAACTTCATGCCCCATCTCCCTTACTTCCAGCTAGTAAGGATCACACAATTCCTAACAAAGTTTTGACACAGATTCCCAATGCGGGCATTCAGAACATATAGCACTTGGCTGTAAGCAAGCACTTTCTCATTCCAAGCTGCAAGTTACTATCTAGGAACAAGTTTGTATAGGACGTTCAAAGATTCCCAGAACTGAGCCAAAGTGGGTATGTCTCCAACTCCTAGAAATAACTTCATGCCCCATCTCCCTTACTTCCAGCTAGTAAGGATCACACAATTCCTAACAAAGTTTTGACACAGATTCCCAATGCGGGCATTCAGAACATATAGCACTTGGCTGTAAGCAAGCACTTTCTCATTCCAAGCTGCAAGTTACTATCTAGGAACAAGTTTGTATAGGACGTTCAAAGATTCCCAGAACTGAGCCAAAGTGGGTATGTCTCCAACTCCTAGAAATAACTTCATGCCCCATCTCCCTTACTTCCAGCTAGTAAGGATCACACAATTCCTAACAAAGTTTTGACACAGATTCCCAATGCGGGCATTCAGAACATATAGCACTTGGCTGTAAGCAAGCACTTTCTCATTCCAAGCTGCAAGTTACTATCTAGGAACAAGTTTGTATAGGACGTTCAAAGATTCCCAGAACTGAGCCAAAGTGGGTATGTCTCCAACTCCTAGAAATAACTTCATGCCCCATCTCCCTTACTTCCAGCTAGTAAGGATCACACAATTCCTAACAAAGTTTTGACACAGATTCCCAATGCGGGCATTCAGAACATATAGCACTTGGCTGTAAGCAAGCACTTTCTCATTCCAAGCTGCAAGTTACTATCTAGGAACAAGTTTGTATAGGACGTTCAAAGATTCCCAGAACTGAGCCAAAGTGGGTATGTCTCCAACTCCTAGAAATAACTTCATGCCCCATCTCCCTTACTTCCAGCTAGTAAGGATCACACAATTCCTAACAAAGTTTTGACACAGATTCCCAATGCGGGCATTCAGAACATATAGCACTTGGCTGTAAGCAAGCACTTTCTCATTCCAAGCTGCAAGTTACTATCTAGGAACAAGTTTGTATAGGACGTTCAAAGATTCCCAGAACTGAGCCAAAGTGGGTATGTCTCCAACTCCTAGAAATAACTTCATGCCCCATCTCCCTTACTTCCAGCTAGTAAGGATCACACAATTCCTAACAAAGTTTTGACACAGATTCCCAATGCGGGCATTCAGAACATATAGCACTTGGCTGTAAGCAAGCACTTTCTCATTCCAAGCTGCAAGTTACTATCTAGGAACAAGTTTGTATAGGACGTTCAAAGATTCCCAGAACTGAGCCAAAGTGGGTATGTCTCCAACTCCTAGAAATAACTTCATGCCCCATCTCCCTTACTTCCAGCTAGTAAGGATCACACAATTCCTAACAAAGTTTTGACACAGATTCCCAATGCGGGCATTCAGAACATATAGCACTTGGCTGTAAGCAAGCACTTTCTCATTCCAAGCTGCAAGTTACTATCTAGGAACAAGTTTGTATAGGACGTTCAAAGATTCCCAGAACTGAGCCAAAGTGGGTATGTCTCCAACTCCTAGAAATAACTTCATGCCCCATCTCCCTTACTTCCAGCTAGTAAGGATCACACAATTCCTAACAAAGTTTTGACACAGATTCCCAATGCGGGCATTCAGAACATATAGCACTTGGCTGTAAGCAAGCACTTTCTCATTCCAAGCTGCAAGTTACTATCTAGGAACAAGTTTGTATAGGACGTTCAAAGATTCCCAGAACTGAGCCAAAGTGGGTATGTCTCCAACTCCTAGAAATAACTTCATGCCCCATCTCCCTTACTTCCAGCTAGTAAGGATCACACAATTCCTAACAAAGTTTTGACACAGATTCCCAATGCGGGCATTCAGAACATATAGCACTTGGCTGTAAGCAAGCACTTTCTCATTCCAAGCTGCAAGTTACTATCTAGGAACAAGTTTGTATAGGACGTTCAAAGATTCCCAGAACTGAGCCAAAGTGGGTATGTCTCCAACTCCTAGAAATAACTTCATGCCCCATCTCCCTTACTTCCAGCTAGTAAGGATCACACAATTCCTAACAAAGTTTTGACACAGATTCCCAATGCGGGCATTCAGAACATATAGCACTTGGCTGTAAGCAAGCACTTTCTCATTCCAAGCTGCAAGTTACTATCTAGGAACAAGTTTGTATAGGACGTTCAAAGATTCCCAGAACTGAGCCAAAGTGGGTATGTCTCCAACTCCTAGAAATAACTTCATGCCCCATCTCCCTTACTTCCAGCTAGTAAGGATCACACAATTCCTAACAAAGTTTTGACACAGATTCCCAATGCGGGCATTCAGAACATATAGCACTTGGCTGTAAGCAAGCACTTTCTCATTCCAAGCTGCAAGTTACTATCTAGGAACAAGTTTGTATAGGACGTTCAAAGATTCCCAGAACTGAGCCAAAGTGGGTATGTCTCCAACTCCTAGAAATAACTTCATGCCCCATCTCCCTTACTTCCAGCTAGTAAGGATCACACAATTCCTAACAAAGTTTTGACACAGATTCCCAATGCGGGCATTCAGAACATATAGCACTTGGCTGTAAGCAAGCACTTTCTCATTCCAAGCTGCAAGTTACTATCTAGGAACAAGTTTGTATAGGACGTTCAAAGATTCCCAGAACTGAGCCAAAGTGGGTATGTCTCCAACTCCTAGAAATAACTTCATGCCCCATCTCCCTTACTTCCAGCTAGTAAGGATCACACAATTCCTAACAAAGTTTTGACACAGATTCCCAATGCGGGCATTCAGAACATATAGCACTTGGCTGTAAGCAAGCACTTTCTCATTCCAAGCTGCAAGTTACTATCTAGGAACAAGTTTGTATAGGACGTTCAAAGATTCCCAGAACTGAGCCAAAGTGGGTATGTCTCCAACTCCTAGAAATAACTTCATGCCCCATCTCCCTTACTTCCAGCTAGTAAGGATCACACAATTCCTAACAAAGTTTTGACACAGATTCCCAATGCGGGCATTCAGAACATATAGCACTTGGCTGTAAGCAAGCACTTTCTCATTCCAAGCTGCAAGTTACTATCTAGGAACAAGTTTGTATAGGACGTTCAAAGATTCCCAGAACTGAGCCAAAGTGGGTATGTCTCCAACTCCTAGAAATAACTTCATGCCCCATCATCCTTACTTCCAGCTAGTAAGGATCACACAATTCCTAACAAAGTTTTGACACAGATTCCCAATGCGGGCATTCAGAACATATAGCACTTGGCTGTAAGCAAGCACTTTCTCATTCCAAGCTGCAAGTTACTATCTAGGAACAAGTTTGTATAGGACGTTCAAAGATTCCCAGAACTGAGCCAAAGTGGGTATGTCTCCAACTCCTAGAAATAACTTCATGCCCCATCTCCCTTACTTCCAGCTAGTAAGGATCACACAATTCCTAACAAAGTTTTGACACAGATTCCCAATGCGGGCATTCAGAACATATAGCACTTGGCTGTAAGCAAGCACTTTCTCATTCCAAGCTGCAAGTTACTATCTAGGAACAAGTTTGTATAGGACGTTCAAAGATTCCCAGAACTGAGCCAAAGTGGGTATGTCTCCAACTCCTAGAAATAACTTCATGCCCCATCATCCTTACTTCCAGCTAGTAAGGATCACACAATTCCTAACAAAGTTTTGACACAGATTCCCAATGCGGGCATTCAGAACATATAGCACTTGGCTGTAAGCAAGCACATTTCATTCCAAGCTGCAAGTTACTATCTAGGAACAAGTTTGTATAGGACGTTCAAAGATTCCCAGAACTGAGCCAAAGTGGGTATGTCTCCAACTCCTAGAAATAACTTCATGCCCCATCTCCTTACTTCCAGCTAGTAAGGATCACACAATTCCTAACAAAGTTTTGACACAGATTCCCAATGCGGGCATTCAGAACATATAGCACTTGGCTGTAAGCAAGCACTTTCTCATTCCAAGCTGCAAGTTACTATCTAGGAACAAGTTTGTATAGGACGTTCAAAGATTCCCAGAACTGAGCCAAAGTGGGTATGTCTCCAACTCCTAGAAATAACTTCATGCCCCATCTCCCTTACTTCCAGCTAGTAAGGATCACACAATTCCTAACAAAGTTTTGACACAGATTCCCAATGCGGGCATTCAGAACATATAGCACTTGGCTGTAAGCAAGCACTTTCTCATTCCAAGCTGCAAGTTACTATCTAGGAACAAGTTTGTATAGGACGTTCAAAGATTCCCAGAACTGAGCCAAAGTGGGTATGTCTCCAACTCCTAGAAATAACTTCATGCCCCATCTCCCTTACTTCCAGCTAGTAAGGATCACACAATTCCTAACAAAGTTTTGACACAGATTCCCAATGCGGGCATTCAGAACATATAGCACTTGGCTGTAAGCAAGCACTTTCTCATTCCAAGCTGCAAGTTACTATCTAGGAACAAGTTTGTATAGGACGTTCAAAGATTCCCAGAACTGAGCCAAAGTGGGTATGTCTCCAACTCCTAGAAATAACTTCATGCCCCATCTCCCTTACTTCCAGCTAGTAAGGATCACACAATTCCTAACAAAGTTTTGACACAGATTCCCAATGCGGGCATTCAGAACATATAGCACTTGGCTGTAAGCAAGCACTTTCTCATTCCAAGCTGCAAGTTACTATCTAGGAACAAGTTTGTATAGGACGTTCAAAGATTCCCAGAACTGAGCCAAAGTGGGTATGTCTCCAACTCCTAGAAATAACTTCATGCCCCATCTCCCTTACTTCCAGCTAGTAAGGATCACACAATTCCTAACAAAGTTTTGACACAGATTCCCAATGCGGGCATTCAGAACATATAGCACTTGGCTGTAAGCAAGCACTTTCTCATTCCAAGCTGCAAGTTACTATCTAGGAACAAGTTTGTATAGGACGTTCAAAGATTCCCAGAACTGAGCCAAAGTGGGTATGTCTCCAACTCCTAGAAATAACTTCATGCCCCATCTCCCTTACTTCCAGCTAGTAAGGATCACACAATTCCTAACAAAGTTTTGACACAGATTCCCAATGCGGGCATTCAGAACATATAGCACTTGGCTGTAAGCAAGCACTTTCTCATTCCAAGCTGCAAGTTACTATCTAGGAACAAGTTTGTATAGGACGTTCAAAGATTCCCAGAACTGAGCCAAAGTGGGTATGTCTCCAACTCCTAGAAATAACTTCATGCCCCATCTCCCTTACTTCCAGCTAGTAAGGATCACACAATTCCTAACAAAGTTTTGACACAGATTCCCAATGCGGGCATTCAGAACATATAGCACTTGGCTGTAAGCAAGCACTTTCTCATTCCAAGCTGCAAGTTACTATCTAGGAACAAGTTTGTATAGGACGTTCAAAGATTCCCAGAACTGAGCCAAAGTGGGTATGTCTCCAACTCCTAGAAATAACTTCATGCCCCATCTCCCTTACTTCCAGCTAGTAAGGATCACACAATTCCTAACAAAGTTTTGACACAGATTCCCAATGCGGGCATTCAGAACATATAGCACTTGGCTGTAAGCAAGCACTTTCTCATTCCAAGCTGCAAGTTACTATCTAGGAACAAGTTTGTATAGGACGTTCAAAGATTCCCAGAACTGAGCCAAAGTGGGTATGTCTCCAACTCCTAGAAATAACTTCATGCCCCATCTCCCTTACTTCCAGCTAGTAAGGATCACACAATTCCTAACAAAGTTTTGACACAGATTCCCAATGCGGGCATTCAGAACATATAGCACTTGGCTGTAAGCAAGCACTTTCTCATTCCAAGCTGCAAGTTACTATCTAGGAACAAGTTTGTATAGGACGTTCAAAGATTCCCAGAACTGAGCCAAAGTGGGTATGTCTCCAACTCCTAGAAATAACTTCATGCCCCATCTCCCTTACTTCCAGCTAGTAAGGATCACACAATTCCTAACAAAGTTTTGACACAGATTCCCAATGCGGGCATTCAGAACATATAGCACTTGGCTGTAAGCAAGCACTTTCTCATTCCAAGCTGCAAGTTACTATCTAGGAACAAGTTTGTATAGGACGTTCAAAGATTCCCAGAACTGAGCCAAAGTGGGTATGTCTCCAACTCCTAGAAATAACTTCATGCCCCATCTCCCTTACTTCCAGCTAGTAAGGATCACACAATTCCTAACAAAGTTTTGACACAGATTCCCAATGCGGGCATTCAGAACATATAGCACTTGGCTGTAAGCAAGCACTTTCTCATTCCAAGCTGCAAGTTACTATCTAGGAACAAGTTTGTATAGGACGTTCAAAGATTCCCAGAACTGAGCCAAAGTGGGTATGTCTCCAACTCCTAGAAATAACTTCATGCCCCATCTCCCTTACTTCCAGCTAGTAAGGATCACACAATTCCTAACAAAGTTTTGACACAGATTCCCAATGCGGGCATTCAGAACATATAGCACTTGGCTGTAAGCAAGCACTTTCTCATTCCAAGCTGCAAGTTACTATCTAGGAACAAGTTTGTATAGGACGTTCAAAGATTCCCAGAACTGAGCCAAAGTGGGTATGTCTCCAACTCCTAGAAATAACTTCATGCCCCATCTCCCTTACTTCCAGCTAGTAAGGATCACACAATTCCTAACAAAGTTTTGACACAGATTCCCAATGCGGGCATTCAGAACATATAGCACTTGGCTGTAAGCAAGCACTTTCTCATTCCAAGCTGCAAGTTACTATCTAGGAACAAGTTTGTATAGGACGTTCAAAGATTCCCAGAACTGAGCCAAAGTGGGTATGTCTCCAACTCCTAGAAATAACTTCATGCCCCATCTCCCTTACTTCCAGCTAGTAAGGATCACACAATTCCTAACAAAGTTTTGACACAGATTCCCAATCGGGCATTCAGAACATATAGCACTTGGCTGTAAGCAAGCACTTTCTCATTCCAAGCTGCAAGTTACTATCTAGGAACAAGTTTGTATAGGACGTTCAAAGATTCCCAGAACTGAGCCAAAGTGGGTATGTCTCCAACTCCTAGAAATAACTTCATGCCCCATCTCCTTACTTCCAGCTAGTAAGGATCACACAATTCCTAACAAAGTTTTGACACAGATTCCCAATGCGGGCATTCAGAACATATAGCACTTGGCTGTAAGCAAGCACTTTCTCATTCCAAGCTGCAAGTTACTATCTAGGAACAAGTTTGTATAGGACGTTCAAAGATTCCCAGAACTGAGCCAAAGTGGGTATGTCTCCAACTCCTAGAAATAACTTCATGCCCCATCTCCCTTACTTCCAGCTAGTAAGGATCACACAATTCCTAACAAAGTTC